>NC_142804.1:32815275-33124797 GCF_049724085.1 Artemia sp. Qi Xiang Cuo
CTCTATTTAGTCTCCGAAGTGATAACATCATCTTTTTGGATCTAGTGAGCTTTAAAACCAGCTGTGAAATTGTATTAATTCAGTGTCTTGAGCTATAATATATTCAGTGACCTTGAGGATTATTTTACAGGATTATTTCTGCTACGGATTATAATTTAAGGTAAACTCATTGATATGGACTAATTGCTTTGTTTGGATTATTAGTAAGGTAGCAACAACAGTTCAAATGTTAAGGGAATGAAAAGGAAGGAAAGAAGGGAAAGATAAAGGAAGGAAAGAAATAGGATTATTTGGCTAATAAAAAATAGTTTAATAGCCAAATTTGCATTGTTTTTTTGCTGATTAGTGACAGCCTGTGCAGAAGAGAGCGGGAACAAACAGAAGAGCCATATCGGTATCGGCCGGATATTGATCCTTAAACTGCTGGGGAAAGGCGATTTGGGTATCCGCAATTCCCACTGGCTTTGTAACCTGTATCTTGTCAGCATTCTTTCTGTGTAGTTCATTCAGCATTCATTCACAAAAGAAACGAGTGAATAGCCAGAGGTAATTCGTATATATTTGTGAATACTTTCGGGACCGGTTTTGAATCTGATTAAGGACTTGGATTGTTAGTTTTTGTGACATCATTGGGTACGATTGGACTTAATTTGGATAGATTATAAGCGGAGAAAAATGGCAAAAATCAAGTTTTTATATAGCCCTTTTTTATATTTCATCCAGCGTTAACTTAACTTCAAAGATATTCCCCATGAATCGGTTGTAAGCACTGCCGTGAGATTTTTTGACAAGGAATCTGTCACACAAGCCGTAAGATTTATACGAGATCAATTAGATAACCAGATGGAACCATTTTGAAAGAGCGTAGAAGCACAATAAATGCATCTGTTTTTGTAGAAGATGCGATTCATGCTATGAAGGAATTGGACGCTAAGGGTGATTTCCCTTTCAAATTCACTACTTATGATCCATCTGAGACTCCTTCCATACCTCACGATGTATTTACCTCATTAACGTGCAAACTAAACGAATGTGGTGAAAAAATAAATGCATGGCTGGACCGATGCAACGCCAGTTTTGTCACTAAAACGTGGCCTACTCCCAGCGAATCTCTAAGTATCCCGCTTCACGTAAAAGAAGCACCACCCGAACTTTATAAATCGAGCCAAAAGCAGAAATAATTTCTTGATTCCAATGGTGCATCCGGAAAAGTACAGAAGGTCGTTACGAGGAGCGATACGCTGGTGTTGTATGTTAGAACCGAGCATGATGCAGAAGCTATAGCTAATAGCATAAAATTGAAGTCCGCAGCTGTAGTTAAAGTCCATAAACCGAAACTCCTGGCAGTGGCTAAATTTGTCCCTGAAAATACGACAAACGAGGAAATTGAGTCTGCTATGGAGGGGATCCAAGAAGCGAAACGCTATGGTACTAGCAAGTCAGTCAAGCTAACATTCAGAGACAAAGAAGCTCTTGAAAAAGCACTGAAATATGGCGTTTACGTCGGTTATTGCCATATCAAGGTGGACAAATATGTTGCCGCCCCTCTGAGGTGTTTTAAATGCCAAAAGTTTGACCACTTGCAACGAGATTGCCCTAACAATGCGCAGTGTTCCAGGTGCTCCGGCGATCACGAAAATCCTAAAGACAATCCATGCGTCCGTGACACTAAATGTGCTAATTGCTCTAGAAAGCATCCATGTTATAGCGCGCAATGCCCGGTTTATAAAAGACAATTAGAGGCTAGTTCAAACAAACGTAAGCAATGAATGCAACTATTTCGCTTTATAGCAGAAATATATACGGGCACGCTCCACATAAGCTGTCTCTTTTAAAGTGATCTAGTAACCAAGCATAGCATAATATGCATTCAGGAACATTTGGTAACAGCAGATCATTCAGCAATCCTTGACCGATTTCCAGGAAAGGACTATTTTTTACAGCTTGCTATCCGCAACAGCTCAGTTGGAAGGCCGAGTGGTGGAATCTTGATCATTGCAGACTCCAATTTGTAATGCACGCTAATTGATTCATGCGATTATTTTTCTGCGATCAGAGTTCCTGGTCCAAATGGCTTTATAGTCTTATCAGTGTACCTCCCTAAAAATTATCATGATGTCCTCTCAGAAAAGGCGTTACACGAAGGCTTGTGCGAGACTCGGGGGGTTGGCCGAACAGTACAAGTTAGAAAAGATTATTATCTGTGGGGACTTCAACTGTCAGCTTCTAGATGATGATCGTTTTTCACCATATTAAGAGGTTGTCTGCCAGACGCTATGGCCCTGGTTCCAAAATCCTGGTCCTTCAAGTTTATTCACAGTGCATCCCTGGATACATCAGATATCGATAACTTTTTCGTAAATTTCCTACTTCCGACCGGGATTAAAGCCATTGTTGACTCGGAACACAATTGTAGCGATCACATTGGGATTAGCTTAATGGTACGATTCTCCACCTACAAGCGGTGCCCCGGGCGATCATGGTTTATCAAGAGTGAATGGCAAAGGATAGATCAGTCCTTGTACAAAGATATTCTTGACTCAACTCTTGCTAAAATCAAAGTACCGTTCCACATGCTTACTCATGGCCAAAATGAAGACAGACTAGCCCTGAACATCTTTTGCTCCGAAATTTTTCATTTGATGAAGCTTGCGGAATCTGCCGCTGTTCCAGTGGCAAAAGTGTACCCCAACACTCGTTAAAAGGGATGAGATAGCCCAAATGTCAAGTTTGCCAAGAAGAGATCCAAGCTCTGGTACGAATTGTGGAAGGATTGCGACAAACCCCGCTCTGGAGTAGTTTTTCAGTGCTTTCGATATTCCAAAAAAGAATTCAAACGCACTGTCGAGAATAAGCAAGTCCAGCAAGTGGAGAAGTTGTCGTGTGATTGCAGGAGTGAACCAAACATCCTATGGAAGCGATTCCAATCTAAAAGGGCCGACGCTGATGTGCAAATTCCCATTCCCGATGAAAGTTGGGTAAACCATTACAAGGACGTGTTTGCGCCACCACCCAACGAGCTGGACTCCGTTTATAAATCTGAGTTAGATAGGCAATTAATCAGCGCAAAACTCCGCCACACTGATTTCATTGTTTACAAATGGCATATTGAGATAATTGTGAGAAAATTGAAAAAGAACAAGTCTCCAGGGCTCGATGGGATCACTCCGAGGCACTTACAGCACGGCACAGAACGTTTACATGAGTACTTAGACTTACTATTCCAAATGAGCATCGAGCAGGGACTCACACCTGCCAACTTTCATGGTTGCCGCACATCCAATATTCTGAAAAAGAATCGAGATCCCTTGCTTTGTAAAAGCTACAGACCAATCACGTTTCATCGGTTATCAGTAAAGTATTTGAGAAGGTACTGTTGTCCCATACTACGTCGCACGCTCTAATGGGAGACAAACAACTTGGATTTAGAAATGGGTTGGGCTGTGGACACGCCCATCGGCTACTAAGAAGAATAATGAGGTCTACATCTTTAGTTAAAGAGCCACTCTTTGCCTGCAGTGTCGACATTTCCGCTGCGTTCGATTCTGTCGTCCAATCGCAGGCACTGTGGTGCCTCTTGGATTCAGGAGTTGACCCCCGCATTGTCCTTGTTCTCCATGACTGGTATTCCCACACGCATATTCGTCTAGGATTGGGATTGGAAACAATCGCCGGTCACCGCAAGCAAAAGCTTTCCGAACCCATTCGGCTCTTCAAAGGAGTTCGGTAAGGATCTGCTCTAAGCCCTATCATCTTTAATTCTGCGATTTACTCTGTAACTAGATTTGTTTGTGGGACCTTCTTTTTGGAGGGCTTGGATCTAAGTTTCATTTCTTATGCAGATGACTTGTTGCTCCTAAGCAGCACGCTGAGGGGTCTACAAGAGAATCTTCGTCTCTTAGTGACCCTATACAGAAGAATAGGACTACGAGTCAACATAGAGAAAACCGAATTTATCGTTTTTAGTGGCACCAACTCGACCGATTCCAATCTTGTCTTTGACGGTATCAGAATCAAGCAGTCCCAGTTCCTAAATTACCTTGGTATCACGTATGGCCGGACGCCTAGGTCAACTAGAGGCTTGTTGGCTGAATCAGTCTGTAAATATATCCGCTCAGCATATGGAAAAGCTGTAAAATGCAAGTGGTCATTTAATCGATTTATTAAGTCAAAACTATTCAACGCCTTCGTCTCTCCTGCCATCTGGTATATATCACCCTTGTGAGAAATGTTGTACCTCACCGAGCGTCGAAAAATACGAGCCATGTACTACAGATCTGCAAAATTTTTGCTGAGACTTTCACTGAAATTTTCTAACACGGAAATCTCATCCATATATGGAATCCTTGATCCATCAACCAAGGTGATTGATCTAGAACGGAGAGCCTCAAGACGATCCCTCAGTAAACTCTACAACTCACCGCTGACTCAACTGTTTCTGTGAATGAATTACCTGTATTTAATTTTTAGTGTTGAACATATTTTTCTTCTTTTTTTGTTTCATTCTGTGCTCCGCTTTTTTTTCTCCATTTCTCCATTGTAAGCGGGCATAAATAAATATATATATATATATATATATATATATATATATATATATATATATATATATATATATATATATATATATAATTAGCTCTCTATGATGTCCATGTGTCCGGCCCAGCTTTTCCATACCAAAAATGTCATCCAAATTGTGCTTTTAGTGTACCATGTGGCTCTTTATGACGGCCCTATCGAGTCTAGGCATATAAAAAATGATAAGGTACAAGACAGTAGTGTGCATGCAATAGACGCAGGACGAGATTAGGGACGAGATATCATAATGCGAGCAAACACGCTATATTTTGGAAGTAGATATTCGGGGACGAGATGGTATAATGCAACCAGACAGGTTTTTGAGTCAACACCCATTTTCTGGACCACTATGAATTACTATCAACTGTGCAAAACTCGTCAGACCACTTTCTGCAGTTACAAAGATAGATTCACATGCCAGACAGGTTTCTGAGGTTAACAGCAGAGCTGAGCATGTAATAAACTCATAGCTAGGTTTAATGATTGCATACATTATTACAGATATCAAAAAGTTGTATCAATTGCGTAAAGCTAATTCAATTTGTAAAAAGGTATTCCATTGGCATAACTCTGCTCTGAATGATCTTAATTGGTGATTGAATTATAGGGGTGAAATCTGAGCTCGAGAATTATTTTATTTGAATTATATGAAAGTGTTAAAAGGGTTAAAGTGCTTAAAAGTTAAGGTAAGCCTGAGGGGGTGGTAAGTCTTATGCAATGTAACATAAATATTAAAATGGCATCATATGTATCAATCTATGGAAATGGTTAACGATGACTAGGTGACCATGGGACTTGACTTAGCTTTAATTCATGGCTGTGTTCTGTATAATACATAAGTACCATTTGACTAGTGTTATCAATATAAAATATTCTTTAACATTTTAATATATTTAAAAGTTGATACTAATAAAGATGTAGACGCCAAGAAAAGAATTTTAATAAAGAAATTCAGAACAACCCTTAGAAATCTTTAGAAATCAACTAGTGAGATGATTATAGGTTTGAACCATCAAGGACAGCAACCACCAATGGACCTAACCACCAAGGACCTCAACCTCCAAGGGTCCCCTTTCCCAAATCTCCAAGGGGCCCCCTCCCTCCAAATTTTGGGCCCCTCCCCCCATTATCTTATACTTTTTTGAAGTTTTTTTTTGAAATTTTTTCAATTTTTTTTACATGTCTTAAAATGACATGAAACATACTTAAAACATAAAAAATTCACATTTAATAATTTCCGAATTCAAAGTAAGAATGATATAGATATTTTATTCGTGACTTTTACTGTTAGAAAAATAATGTTGGTAGTAGCACTTTTTTACTGAATTTTTGGACTTAGAAATTATTCAACTTTTTTTACGTATTTTAAAATGACATGAAATATGCTTGCAGCTGTACCAATTGTACTCTATGCTCGCTCAAAGACACGACGCGGCTTTCCAACTGGTACTCTATGGAAGGTTATCGACACTACCTAGTGTATTGCGTGTATTAAATCAGTACTATTTCGCAATGGTAGGATAAACACATAAGTCATATCTTTAAAAAATTGAAGATGAAACATTTTAAGAAAGTGTGTTCACATGATAGTGTTATTGTAACATTGAATGCTGACAAGTATTTGAACTATGAAACAAGTACAAGTGGTAGCACTATCGGAAACGCATGCGTGCATTGTCATGACAGTAAGGAATTAAATTTCTTTGGAGTACCAAAAAAATTCAGCTCTTATGATGGTGGATATTCGAGATTGAGATCTCCGGAGATGAGTGCACTCAAAGAGAATGCCAACATAAAAATAATAGTTGATGAAGAGGGCCATCTTCTTGCTAGAGGTTATGGTAACCTGCTACCTATTGATAGATCCTATCGTCATCTTTTAGGTATTAGCAATCGAATGAAAGCAAAGGGGAATAGAATGGCCCACTCTTCTACTAATATCATAAACCATATCTTGTCTACGTGCCAGAACTGTTACCTGTGTAAAAACAATATGACAATAGACAGTGAAATTGCCGGAAAAATAAAAGAGCATTGGCATAAAATATCACTAATGAATATAAAGATGGATCGATGAAAAACAAAGTGCCCGCAAATGTTACTACCATTGATAAAACAGTCAATGAACCAAATAATAGCAAAGATGAAACGCATATTGAATCTGTCGGTGACACACCAGTAAAAATTGTGTATGACTCAAAATGGGATAATGATTACTCTACTGAATACAAACTAAAAGAAGACACTAGCTACAATATCAAGAGAGAACATAGTGAACTACTTTATAGAACAGATTCAAAATGTCCAAAGTTGTTCAATGATATTAATAATGTATAATAATATATTTTTTTGGTATTAATATTCTACATGTCATTATTTCATTGAAAATATATTATGTATTACATTGTTATGTGTTCATTATTTTTAGAGTATGCTAGCATATCAAACGCTTAGAATGTCTGTTAAAGCATCGGCGATGTAAGAAAAGGAATTTTCATAAATCATATATCGGATAGATAGGTTAACATAGACAAAATCTAAGTATCAGAATGAATAAATTCCTTATCAACACCTTTTGTCGGATAGACCAAGACAAAATTGATAAAATCTAAGTATCAGAGCGAATAGATTCTTTATCAACATCCTTTGCCGGGTATATCGGTTAACATTATCAAAATTTTAGTGTCAGAGTAATGAAATTCTGTATCAATATCTATTGTCAGATACATGGGATAACATTGAAAAAATCTAACTATCAGAGTGAATAAATTTTTTGTATCAACATCTTTGTCAGATACATCGGATAAAATTGAGTAAATCTAAGTATCAGATTGAATAAATTCTTTATCAAAATCCTTTTTCGGGTATGTTGAATAAAAATTAAAAGATCAATCTTTCAGAGTGAAAAATTTCCTTACAAAATTCATTTGATTGTTACATCAGATAACAATCATAAATTCTTTGTAGCAGAGGGAATAAATTCTTTATCATCGTCTTTTGTCAGGTATGCTTGATAAATTTGAGAAAATCTAAGTATCAGCGTGAATAAATTCTTTATCAATGTCATTTGACAGATACGTTTTATAACACTGACCAAATCTAAGTAAAATAGTGAATAAATTATTATCAACTTCTGTTGTCAGATACATCAGATAATATTCACGAAATCTAAGTATCAGATTGGATAAATTCTTTATAATTGCCGTTTGTAAGATATGCCTGATAAAATTGAGAAAATCTAAGTATCAGAGTGAAAACTGGTTATAGAAAAGTTAGGTTAATTTAGGTTCACTTAGTGTGGCGCACCACTCTAAGTGAACCTAAATAAACCTAACTTTTTGCATGTCTCTCTCATTATGACTGTGTGACTGAGCGGGTGTGCTGCCATCTATAACCAGTCTAACCTAAATTCAACGCAATGATGCATAAATTCAAAATTAATAAAACTTAGATTTTATCTGATGTATCCGATAAAGACGTTGATAACGAAATTATTCACTCTGATACTTAGATTTTGTCAATTTTATCCGATGTATCTGACAAAACATGTTGATAAAAAAAATCTATTCACTCTGACACTTGGATTTTGTCAATTTTATCCTATGTATCCGAGAAAAGGATGTTTATATAGAATTTAATCACTCTGATACTTAGATTTTGATAATGTTATCCGACGTATCCAGAAAAGGGGGTTGATAAAGAATTTATTCACTCTGACACTTACTTTTTATCAATGTTATCCTATGTATACGACAAAGAATGTTGATATAGAATGTAATCAGTCTGATACTTAGATTTTGGTAATGTTATCCGACGTATCTGCATAGGATGTTGATAAAGAATTTGTTCAATCTGATACTTAGATTTCGTCAATTTTATCTGACGTATCTGACAAAAGATGTTGATAAAGAATTCTATTCATTCTAATACATAGATTTTGGTAATGTTATCTGACGTATCCGACAAATGATGTTGATAAAAAATTTTAATAAGGAATTCATTCACTCTGATACTTAGATTTTGTCAATCTTATTAAACGTTTCTAGCAAAAGACATTGATAATCAATTTATTCACTATGATACTTAGATTTTCTCAATTTGATCAAGGGTATCTAAAAAATGACTATGATAATGAATTTATTCACTCTGATACTTAGATTTTGTGAATGTTATCCAATGTATCCAACAAATGAAGTTGATAAGGAATTTATTCACTCTGATACTTAGATTTTGTCAATCTTATTAAACGCATCTGGCAAAAGACATTGATAATGAATTTATTCCTTCTGATACTTAGATTTTCTCAACTTTATCAAGGGTATCTGAGAAAAGACTATGATAATGAATTTATTCGCTCTGATACTCAGATTTTGTGAATGTTATCCAATGTATCCAACAAAAAAAGTTGATAAAGAATTTATTCACTCTGATACTTAGATTTTGACAATGTTATCCGATATATCTGACATAAGATGCTGATAAAGAATTTATTCAATCTGATACCTAGATTCTGTCAATTTTATTCGGATAACTGATGCATCCGGAATAGGATGTTGATAAAGAATTTATTCGCTCTGATACTTAGATTTTGTCAATTTTATCCTATTTATCCGAGAAAAGGATGTTGAAATAGAATGTAATCACTCTTACACTTAGATTTTGATAATGTTATCTGACGTATCCAGAAAAGGATGTTGATAAAGAAATTATTCACTTTGACACTAATATTTTGTCAATGTTATCCTATGTACCCGACAATGGATGTTGATATAGAATTTAATTACTCTGATACTTAGATTTTGACAAAGCTATCCGACGTATCCAGCATAGGATATTGATAAATAACTTGTTCACTCTAATACTTAGATTTTTTCAATTTTATCCGACGTATCCTACAAAAGATATTGATAAAGAATTTATTCATTCTAATACATAGATTTTGTCAATGTTATCCGAAGTATCCGACAAATGATGTTGATAAAAAAATGTTAATATGGAATTTATTCACTCTGATACTTAGATTTTGTCAATCTTATTAAACACAACTGGCAAAAGACATTGATAACGAATTTATTCACTCTGATAACTAGATTTTCTCAATTTTATCAAGCGTATCTGAGAAATGGCGGTGGTATTGAATTAATTCACTCTGATACTTAGATTTTGACAATGTTATCCGTCATATCTGACGAAAGATTCTGATACAGAATTTATTCAATCTGATACTTAGATTTTGTCAATTTTATCCGGATAACTGATGTATCCAGCATAGGATGTTGATAAAGAATTTATTCGCTCTGAAACTTAGATTTTGCCAATTTCATCCTATGTATCCGAGAAAAGAAAGCTGATAAAGAATTTATTCACTCTGACACTTATATTTTGTCAATGTTATCCTATGTAGCCGAAAGAGGGTGTTGATAATGAATTTAAACTCTCTATTGTTTAGATTTTGATGATTCTATCCTACATATGCAGTATAGGATGTTGATCAACAATTTGGTCACTCTGATACTTAGATTTTGTCAATTTTATCCGATGTATCTGAGAAAAGATGTTGATAAAGAATTTATTCATTCTAATATATAGATTTTGTCAATGTTATCCGACAAATGTGTAATCTGACAAATGATGTTGATAAAGAATGTTAATAAGGAATGTGTTCACTCTGATGCTTAGATTTTGACAATGTTATCAAACTTATCCGTCAAAGGACATTGATAAAGAATTTGTTCACTCTGATGTTCAGATTTTGTCGATGTTATCCTATGTTTCCGGAATAGATGTTGATATAGAATTTAATCATTCTGATAATCAGATTTTGATAATTTTAACCGACGTATTCAGCAAATGATGCTGATAAAGAATTTATAATTAGATTTTGTGAGTTTGTTATCTGATGTAACCGACAAAGGAAGTTGATAAGAGAATTTATTCAATATGATACTTAGATTTGACAATGTTATCCGATATATCCGACAAAAGATGTTGCTAAAGAATTTATTCAATCTTATACTTCGATTTTGTCAATTTTATCCGATGTGACTGACGCAGATGTTGATAGAGAACATTTATTCACTCTAATACTTAGATTATGTCGATGTTATCTTATATATCCAAGAATAGATGTTGATATAGAATTTAATCACTCTGATAGTTAGATTTTGATAATATTAACCGACGTATCCAGGAAATGATGCTGATAAAGAATTCATTCACTATGATGCTTAGAATTTCTTAATTTTATCCGACATATCCGACAAAGGATGATGATAAAGATTTTATTCATTCTAAAACATAGATTTTTTCAATGTTATCTGACATATCCAACATATGATATCGATAAAGAATGTTAATAAGGAATTTGTTCACTTTGATACTTAAATTTAGTCAATTTTATCAAACGTATCGGTCAAAAGACATTGATAAAGAATTTATTCACACTGATACTTAGATTTTCTCAATTTTATGAAGCATATCTGACAAAGGAAGATGATAGAGAATTTATTCACTCTGATACTTACATTTTGTGAATGTTATCTGATGTATCTGACAAAGGAAGTTGATTAGAATTTATTCACTATGATACTTAGAATTGGTCAGTGTTATCAAACGTATCTGTCAAAACACATTGATAAGGAATTTTTTCACTCTGATACTTAGATTTTATCAATGATATTCGAAGTATCCGACAAAGATGCTGATAGAAAAAATTTATTGACTCTGATACTTAGATTTTGTCAATGTTATCCCATGTATCTGACAATAGATGTTGATAAGGAATTTAATCACTCGGACACTTAGGTTTTGATAATGTTAACTGACATTTCCGGCAAAGGATGTTGATAATGAATGTATTCATTCCAATACATAGATTTTGTCAATGTTATCCAACAAATTATATCGATACAGAATTTTAATAAAGAATTCGTTCAATTTGATCCTTAAATTTTATCAGTCTTATCAAAAGTATCTGTCAAATGACATTGATAAAGAATTTATTCACTCTGATAATTAGTTTTTTCTTAATTTTATCAGGCATATCTGACAAAGGACGATGATAAAGAATTTAGTCACTCTGGATACTTAGATTTCGTGAATGTTATCTGATGTATCTGACAAAAGAAGTTGATAAAGAATTTATTCACTAAGTTACTTAGATTTGGTCAGTGTTATTAAACGTATCTGTCAAAAGACGATGATAAAGAATTTATTCACTCTGATACTTAGATTTTACGAATGTTTTTTGTCATGTTATCTGGTGTTATAAAAGGAAGTTGATAAAGAATTTATTCACTTTAATACATAGATTTTGACAATGTTATCCGACGTATCCGACAAAAGATGTTGATAAAGAATTTATTCAATCTGATACTTAGATTTAGTCAATTATATCCATTGTATCTGACAAGGATGCTGATAGAAAAAATTTATTCACTCTGATACTTAGATTTTGTCAATGTTATCCCATGTATCAGACAATAGATGTTGATACAGAATTTCATCACTTTGGCACTTAGGTTTTGATAATGTTAACCGACATATCCGGCACAGGATGTTGATAAGGAATCTATCGCTCTGATACTTAGATTTTATCAATTTTGTCCTGACCTATCCGAAAAATCATGTTGATAAAGAATTTATTCATTCTGATACTTAGATTTTGTCTATGTTAACCTATCTATCCAATATATGATGTAGGAAAATTGCTTTTCTTACATCTCCGATATTTTAATAGACATTCTAAGCGTTTGATATGCTAGCATACTCTAAGAATAATGAACACATAACAATGTAATGCATAATATAATTTTAATGAAATAATGTCATGTAGGATATTAGTACAAAAATATATTATTATACATTATTAATATCATTGAACAACTTTGGACATTTTGAACCTGTTCCATAAAATAGTTCACTATGTTCTCTCTTGATACTGTAGCTAATGTTTTCTCTTAGCTCGTAATCAGTAGAATTGTCGTTATTCCTTTTTGAGTCATACACAATTTTTAATGATGTGTCACCGACAGGTTCAATATGCGTTTCATCTTTGCTATTATTTGGTTCATTGACTGTTGTATCAATGGTAGTAACGTTTGCGGGCACTTTGTTTTTCATCGATTCATCTTTATATTCATTAGTCATATTTTCTGCCAATGCCCTTTTTATTTTTACGGTAATTTCACTGTCTATTATCACATTATTTTTACACAGGTAACGGTTCCGGTACGTAGACAAGATATGGCTTATGGTATTAGTAGAACAATAGGCCTTTCTTTTCCCCTTTGCTTTCATTTGAATTCTAATACCTCAAAGATGACGATAGGATCTATCAATAGGTAGCATGTTACCATAAGCATTAGCAAGAAGATGCCCCCCCTTCCTCAACTATTATTTTTATGTTGGCATTCTCTTTGAGTGCAATCAACCCTGGAAAAGATACTTTCGCATATCCACCATTTTTACAATGGAAATTCTTGGGTACTCCAAAGAAATCTAAACTCTCACAGCCATGACAACGCACGCATACGTTTCCCATAGTGATACCACTTGTACTTGTTTCATAGTTCAAATACTTCTCCTTGTTAGCATTCAATGCTACGATAACACTATCATGTGAACACATTTTTACTGGTGGGTCATCCACATGTTCAATATGCATTTCATCTTTGCTATTATTAGATTCATTGACTATATTGTCAATGATGGTAGTAAAGTTTGCTGGCACTTTGTTTTTCATCGATTCATCTTTATATTCCATAGTGATATATTCTACCAATGCCCTTTTTATTTTTCCGGAAATTTCACTGTCTATTATCTCATTATTTTTACACAGGTAACAGTTGCGGCACGTAGACAAGATACGGTTTATGACCTTAGTAGAAGAGTACGCATGTCTTTTGACCTTCCTTTGAATGCTCATACCCGAAAGCTGCCGATAGGGTTTAACACTGGGTAACATGTTACCATAAGCACTAGCAAGGAGATGCCCCTCTTCATCAACTATTATTTTTATGTTGGCATTCTCTTTGAGTGCAATTATCTCGAGAGATCTCAGTCTTGCATATCCACCATCATAAGGGTTAAAATTTTTTGGTACTCCAAAGAAATTTAATTCCTTACTGTCATGACAATGCACGCATACATTTCCAATAGTGCTACCACTTGTACTTGTATTATAGTTTAAATACTTCTCCTTGTCAGCATTCAATGCTACAATAACACTATCATGTGAACACTCTTTCACAAAATGCTTCATCTTCACTTTTTTAAAGCCATAACTTATGTGTTTATCCTTCCACTTGGTAAAAAGTACTGATTTAATACATGCAATAAACTACGTAGTGTCTATAACCTGCCATAGAGTACCAGTAGGAAAGCCACGTCGTGTCTATGAGCAAGCATAGAGTACGACTGGCAGCCGCAAGCATATTTTATGTCATTTTAAGATATGTAAAAAAAAGTTTTATAATTTTTAATTCCAAAAAATTCAGTCTAAAAAAAGTACTACTACAAACATTATTTTTCTAATTGTAAAAGTCACGACTAAAATATCTATATCATTCTCATTTTGAATTCGGAAAATATTAAATGTTGATTTTCTTATGTTTTAAGTATGTTTCATGTCATTCTAAGAAATGTAAAAAAATATCATGTTAAAAAAACCTCAAAAAAGTATAAAAAAATGGGGGGGGGGGAGAGGGAGGGTCCAAAAATTTTGGAGGGAGGGGGCCCCTTTGAGGTTGGGGATAGGGGACCTTCGAAGTTTGAGGTAACTGCTGTTTAGGGACATTGGTGCTTACGGTCCTTGATTGTTTAAATTTATAATCATCTCAAAAGTTGATCTCTATGGATTTCTACAGATTGTTCTGAATTTCCTCATTAAAATTTTTTACTTAGTATATACAACTTTATTAGTATATCATCTAGTATATCATTATTTTATTATCTAGTATCATTATCATCTAGTATTTATTAGTACATCATTAGTATATCATTATACCATCTCGTCCCTGAATATCTACTTCCAAAATATAGCGTGTTTGCTCGCATTATGCAATCTCGTCCCTAATCTCGCCCCGCGTTTATTACATGCACACTACTTAAGACTTATATTTATGAGTCCTTAAACAGCTCTCTGTGTTGTTCCAGTGCCTCAATAGCGACGAAAAAGAATAAGAGGATATTTCACTGCTGTCCATATAAAAAAGTGATTTTTTCTTGTTGTTCAGTGAAAGGGGGTTGCAATTTTCCTGTATAAGGTTTCAACAATGGTAATTTAAAGGGTGTACTTTTTGATTTGCTAGGACGTCATTTTCGAATCACATGCAACTGAATGACGCGATGCAAGGCGCTGTTGGAATAGTGCGTAGTTCAACTGTCAGATTTGCCTTTCTATGATTTTCACGGGAGTTGAAGGAAGTGGAAGGCGGATATGCACTTTAATATTAACGGTAAAACTGGCAAAGGATCCGAGCTTATTAAACTCACCATCACCCAACCGAAAGTGATTATACTATAACCTAGCATTTATAATCATTCTCTAGTTTTTAAAATTTTATCTGTATTAAAATAAAGTAGAGGTCGTAGTTGGCAGTAAATTAGTTACTTTATATAATACTTATACCATAATACTTAATGTAAGTATGGGTAAATTGATCAGGTCAGAACCGCCACTGGTTTTCCCTGAAAAATAGCACATGCCTATTGACTATCCGGATGTAGACCCCCTCTTGCCCCCCCCCCAAATAAAAAGTTGGAGTTATGCCCTTGATCGTAGGATCCGATTAGAGTATTAAGTTGAAATTTTCAGGGGATGATAAGGGGGCGTTTAAGTGACCATTTGAAAATACATGCACACTGCTACTGCTGCTGTTATTGCTGTTACTTTCTATCACTCTAAGGCTAAGGATATTAAGGTGAAAATTTGCGGAATATTGAGGGAAAAGTTGAACTAAATCAAAACACACTATGTGCACTTAGGTTGTCAAAGGGACGTATCAGCATATATTAGGAACGGCTTAGAGGATTAAGTTGAAACTTACTGGGCATGCCATGGCGGATGCTTAACCAACCAAAAGGCACTTTAGTCTTTTACTTCTACTAGGGGTAAGGATCTTGAGGGCAAATTTTCTGGGAATGTTGAGGGGCATTCTGAACTAAAACAAAAGGCTTAGAGGAATAAGTTGAAACTTTCAGGTCCTTTTGAGGGAGATACTGAACTAACGAAAAGGCACTGTGTGCATTTTACCACTGCTACTACAATTGCTATTACTACTACTACGATTACTCAGGCTAAGGATATTAAGGTGAAACTTTTAGGTGATATTTAGGGAGATGTTGAACTAAATCAAAACACACTATGTCGATGCAGGTTGTCAAGAATCAGCAACATTTTAGGAATGGTTTAGAGCATTAATTTGAAACCTTGATGACATGTACAGAGGGATGTTGAACTAACCAAAAGGCATCTATATGCATACCACCACTTTTTCTTCTACTACTACTGCTGCTACGACTATTAATACTACTACCGAGGCTAAGGGTATTAAGGGTAAAATTTTAGAAAATGTTTAGGGGGATGTTGAACTCAAGCTAAACACTATAGGCATGCAGGTTGTAAGAAGGGTATATCAGCAATTTCTCAGAAAGGGCTTTGAGTAATGAGTTGAAACTTTCAGGACATGCTGGGGGGGGGATGTTGAACTAAACTAAAGGCACCATGTGCATAGTGCTACTTCCACTGCTACTGCTACTACTATGACTACTTCTACTACTGCGGCTAAGGGTATTAAGGTGACATTTTTAGGGGACGTTTAGGAGGATGTTGAACTAAACCAAGACAAACTTTGAATGTACAGGTCGTCACAAGGGAGTATCAGCAATATCACTTTCAGGGAATGTTGTGAAGGATGTTGAACTAACCAAAAGGCTTAGAGTATTAAGTTGAAACTTTCAGGGAATATTTAGGGAGATGTTGAACTAGACAGAAGTACAATGTGTGTATTCCGGTGGCCTAAAGGATGTATGAGCAATTTCTCAGGAACGGCTTAGAGTATTTAGTTGAAAATTTCAGGACATACTTAGAAGAATGTTGAACTAACCAAAAGGCACTCTATACTTACTGCTACAACTTAGACATCTGCTATTATTACTACGACTACTACTCCCGAGGCTAATGGTAGTAGGATGAAACTTTCAGTGAATATTTAGAGAGATGTTGAACTAAATCATCACACACTATTTGCATGCCGGTTGCCAAAGGGGCGTTAATATTTTAGGGATGGCTTAGAGCAGGGGTGGCTAACCCAAATTACCTTGCGGGCCACTTTGGAAATTCATCATAACTCTGTGGGCCGCATATAAAATTATATATACCCATATTAGATTTAAACCTATTATAGATATTTTTTGGAGTGAAAAATTGAAAAGTAATGAATTTTTACTAATTCTGTTTACTATTATATTTACATATAAACATATATAATATAATAATAATAACGATACTAAATGCACATTATAAAAAATATATAGTACTAAAAATAGAATAAAACAACGAAATGAAAAATACAAAATCATAGAAAAACATTTGTTTCACTAGTGCGATATTTGTTTCTCCACTTTTTCACTTAGCTTTTGCTAGTCGATCTCAGTTTGGGTATTTGCACATCGTGATTGGTGTTGAAGGTTAGCGTCCGTTATGTTTGAGCTGTTTTGTGTTTGGTCAATTTTATTGAAAAAAACGATTCCCAGGTGTAAATTGAACCAAAAGCGCTAACAACTTTTTGTGCCAAATTTCTTGAATTGGATAATTTTTCTCTTGTGCTGTAAATGTTTAAAAAGATCTGTTTTTGATTCGGAATTTTCAAACATGCGTTTTAATTCATTATTGCACTGTATGTCAATCAGATCCATTTGGAGATATTTTTGGACAGACTCAATTTCAACACGAAAAGGATATGAATATATTTCAAAAACTTTGGTGTTTTTTTTCCAACTCTAAATTATTGAATCGGTTTACAAAAGCATCTGCAAGTTTTCTTATTTCTTTCGCATATTTGGTATAATTGTTAAATTTTGATTTCTTAAATGCTTTCAACATTGGAAAGTGGTGAGTATTATTAATTTTCAATTAGGATTCAAATAACCACAATTTCTTCTGAAATGCTCTGAAGTGATCTTTTTTACTTGCAATGATATATTTAATTCATTGAGTTTATTGACAATATCCACTAAAAAGCATGAATCCAATAACCACTCATCATTTCTTAATTCTGGCACAGACCTTTGTTTGTCATTCATAAAGAAATCAATTTCTTCTCGTAACTGATGAAATTGCTGTAAACATCTTCCACAACTTATCCATCTGACTCGACTGAGGTACATAACGTCACCGTATTCAGAACCTAATTCATTCAGAAAATCCTTAAATAGTTGAAGCGCAAGTGCATGTGATCGAATGTAATTCACTGTTTTTATAACTTTGCTTACACAACATGATACATCCATAATACTTGGCCTATAGGCTACAATACAATAAAATAATACTTGGGCTAGATACATCGATAAACAACATTGTTAAAGAGTGAAACATCGGATCTGTTATATTCCAAGATGTGCGCTCATCATGAGGGCACAGAATATAAAAGTATGATGAATCTCGCGGGCTCCATAAATGTTTTCGGCGGGCCACTTGCGGCCCGCGGGCCGCGGGTTGGCCACCCCTGGCTTAGAGCATTAAATTGAAACCTTCACCAAATGTTGAAAAGGATGTTGAACTAACCAAAAGGCTAGAGCATGTGTAGATTACTACTATTTCTACTACTGCTACTGCTTTTATAACAATTGCTACTATTACTGAGGTTAAAGGTATTAAGGTGAATATTTTAGAAAATGCTTATGGGAATGTTGAACTGAATCAAAACACAATAGGCATGCAGGTTGTCAAAAGGACATATCAGCAATTTCACAGGAATGGCTTTGAGTAATAAGTTGAAACTTTCGGGGTATATTGAGGTGGATGTTGAACTAACTGAAAGGGACAATGTGTACTATTAATACTACGACTATTCCTACTATTGAGGCTATAAGTATTGTTGAAATTTCCAGGGAGCGTTTAAGAGGACGTTGAGCTAAATCATGATACTTTTTAAAATGTAGGATGTCAAAAGGATGTATCAGCAATATCTCAGGAATAGCATAGAGAACTTGACACTTACAAGGCATCTTGAAATAACCAAAAGGCTTAGAGCATTAAGTTGAAACTTTCAGGACATGTTTAAAGGATGTTGAACTAGCGAAAAGGCACAATATACTTTCATCCACTACCACTGCTACTTCCAGCACGACTACTACTTCGACTACTACTACTACTACTGAGGCTAAGGGTATTTCTGTGAAACTTTCAGGGAATGTTTAGGGGGATCTTAAACTAAATCAAAACACGCACGTTCTACCCGTTCTCTTGTTCTAATTTTCGTTGCTTCATAAATTTAGTTCTGATCCAGAGAAAGAAAGTAAGGAGCTGTGCCATTTATTAGTTTTATTAGCCTGTTAGAAACAATTGAAGTTAATAAAAATTAAATTTTTATATAAAACACATCAAAGTTGAGATCAAAGCTGATTTTTACTGAACTGGATGAGGAGCGAAAGTTTGGTCATCTTACTTTGCTGAGCCTAAGGACGCGCTTATTCTGAATTAATAATTTACATAATACGTAGCAGCCCAGCTGTTCCGATTCTGGGACCACCTGTGGCACTCTTTGGCGCAGATCTGGTACTCTTCCGCCTAATTGGGGGGAGGGAGATGTACCAATTGGTTAAAAAGTAAAGATATCCCGTTCCTTCCCTAGGTCTTCAATAAGACATTTTTCTTCAAGCGATAACAAACAAAAGTTACTATTTAGCAAAGACGTTACTTGATTAAAATAAAAAATGTTACAGAATATATAAATAAACAACCCACACGCATCGAAAAAACATAAATTAAGTAGTAGTGTCAGCTTTTACTAAAGCTGTCAGCAATGGGTTCGGGCAGACGGCAGTGGTGTATTGTAAACACTTTCGGGTGGGTGATGGTGAGTTAAATAAGCTTGGATTCGTTGCCGTTAATATTAAAATGCATATCCCCCTTCCACTTGCTTAAATTCCCGCGCCTATCATAGGAGACAAAATCTCGCAGTGTAACTGCGCACTATTCCAATAGCCACTTGTATCGCGTCATTCAGTTGCATGTGATTTGAAAATGACGTCATAGCAAATCAAAAAGTACACCCTTTAAATTACCACTGTTGAAAACTTATACAGAAAATTTGCAAGATTTTTTTTTTTTTTAATATGGGCAGCAGTGATGTGTCCTCTTATTTTTCTTCGTCACTATTGAGGCACTTGAATATCATAGAGAGCTGTCCAAGGACTCATAAAAGATAAATTTGATATCTTATCGTTTTGTTATGTGCCTAGACTCTATAAGATCGTCATAAGGTGACACATAATACACTAAAAGCGCAATTTGGGCGACATTTTTGGGATAGAAAGGCGGGGCCGGACACTGGGCTCATTTATAAACTAATTTTTATATTTAATTTCTCTTTGTAAATTTGACTTTATAAGACAATCATAAAGTGACAAACGGCACCCAAAAAGTGCGCTTTGGGATATTTTTCATAAAAAAAAAAAATAATGTTGTCTATTCAAAAAAAAAACAAAAAAAAACGGCGGACAAACTTCTCCCCGCTCCTGCGAAAATTTTCTTGCATTTGAAATAGTGACAGCATTCTTAATTTAAAGTATTCGAAAAATATCTGAAGTATTAAATTACTCGTTGAATATTGTTTGATTAAGAATATCCAGAAAATCTGAGCAATTCTTGGTATCATTGTGGTAGAAACCTTATACTAATTAAGAATTACCAGGGATGCCAATCCTTGGTTCAATCCCTGGTAAAATTCCCCTTTGTATCTTTGTTTTAAAAAAACTAAATTTAGAAAAAATACACAGTTTTTTTATGTTAATCATGATATCGGATCTATACATTTTCAGAAGAGGGGAGAGGGGGGGGGGGTATTTTCTATTGCCTAAAATTTCCTTCGCCAGGTGAAGCTCGGTCTCCTAGTGCTGCATATTAAAGCTGATAACAATAGATAAAGAGTATGGTTGGTATCGCTTATTTGTGAGCAATCCTCAGCACATTTATGTCAATTCTTTTTTTTGTAGCTGGTTAAAAGAAATATTTAGAAAAGCAAAAATAGCGAGAAGTTAGCACGGTATTGTACATAGAAGCAGTTCTATATTTATGGGTTAGTATATGAATCCAAAACGCAAGGAATATGACGTTATCAGCGCTCCTTGGGCGTTTCAATTGCAAATAAGAGAATTTGGAGCCATATAGGAGTTGTGATTTTGGAAATTGGAAGTGAAAAGTTAAAATAATTAAGTGATTTCTGAAGCTGATCCCTCTCACCTACTAACTTTTATGACTAAGCTACAACCAATTTGACCTATCTAGCTACAGTACAAATATTATTGTAAAAAGAACTAAGATTTGTTTTTTTGATGATTTTGTTTTTCATGTTTTTCAATGAAAAACATTATTGTTTTCAATGATTCTTTTTTTTTCAGCCTGTCCTATTTGTAGATGTGGAGGGTGTATTCATATCCATTTTTGGATAGTAAAAGACCCTTACCTATCAGGGAAAACAATTTGCCTTGAGCAAATGTGGCGAAACAGTAAGTATAGTGCATTTATGCAATTTTGTCATTAACTAGGCTTACCTATTTACTTGATGATAAAGTTTCGAAGGCAGTATATTTGTATAATTATTAATATAGAACACATTAGGAAGCGTAACCCCTGTTTTTTGTGTTTCTTTATATTAAGAACGGGGATTAATAGATGGACTAATTAAGAAAAAAAGTAACGGCTCAAAGTAAAGAACGAATTCGAAACTTAAAACAAGTAACAGTTTAAAGTTACTTAATAATTTTTTCTCCAAATTATTGAGAAACATCTGCCCCACCCCCTTGCCCCCGTCAGCGAGGCCACTGGCTACTATTACTACTTCTACGATTAATACTTCTACCAAGGCTAAGGGTATTAAGGCAATACTTTCAGGGAATAATTAGGTCGAAATTAAGCTAAACCGAAACATGCTATGTGTATGCAGGTTGTAAAAGGGCGTATCAGCAATATCTCAAGAACGGCTAAGAGTATAAAAGTTATAGCATAAAGTTTCAGGGAATGTTGTTGGAGCATTAAGTAGAAACTCAGAGGGCATGTCATGGGAGATGTTGAACTAACAAAAAGGTTGCGTGCTAGCTCTTCCATTGATGCTAATACAAGTACTACTATTAAAGCTAAAGGTATTAAGGTGAAAATTTCAAGGAAAGTTGAATGAAACAAAACATATTTAGTGCATGCAGGTTCCTAAATAGTTTATCCTTATAATCTCAGGATCAGGAACACCTTAGAGCGTTAAGTTGAAACTTTCAGGACATGATGAAAGAGATGTTGAACTAAATTACTTCTACTGCTAGCCTACCACTTCTACTAAGTGTGAGGGTATAAAGAGGAAATTATCTGGAAATATTGAGGAGGATGTTGAACTAAACCCAGACACACTATGTATATGCAGGGTGGCAAAAGGAAGTATCAGCAATAGTTTAGAGTATCAAGTTGACGCTTTCAGGGCATGTCGAGGGGGAGGTTGAACTAAACAAAGACTCAAATATTTGCCCTTTTCTCACAAATTTTTTTTAGGTACAGTTCATCTTGCGGGAAATTATAGCAATATCTCTTTCTTCTTTTTTAACAGCTAATGTTAATATGGTCATTACTTATTCAAACTTTCTTTTTCAATGCAGTTTCCATTTGGAACGGAGTTTCGTGCAAGGATTTTTTGTGTACTTTCATTTTAATAGCTTTCGCTTGTAAACGGCACACAGTAGTCATCGATCAGACTTCTTTGTTTGGTTACTAGACCAACAAATCATTTATCGAAAAAAAGCGCAATTTCATACTTTTCTGTAGAGACATGGAAGTGGCTGACGCAAAAGAATTGATCAGTAGCTTTCGTTTCAGAAAACAACTTTAATGGAAGAATTGTAATTTGAAAATTACGGTGGCGCTCTTTGCCCACTTTATTTAAAAAAGTTAGTTTGCATGCATTGTATTTCAGAAAGTTTGAAAATTGATTTTATTTTTCTTTCTCTTTTAATTGTTTTAGCTAAGCAGGAAACAAGTAACTTTTAAAATTAGTAGATCAGTTGATTTTTAATTGACCCGGTAACATGGGCACCCATATGGGGGGAAGACTGAATGATGGCTGAATGATTCTGCCTTATATATATTTTTTGAGATTTCTATTAGGCTTATAAAGCACTGGAAGTGCCTACCAGACCAGGTAAGGTCCCCCTAAAATTCAGCTCATGGGCGCCCATGCCCGGCAATAATAAATGTCCAACAGTCAATATACTTTACAGGGCTTAAATTAGCCGTTTTTGTTCTATTCACTATCACCTACAATTTTCACGTAGGAAATATGATTAAACTATCAAAACTGGCCTTCATTTGTAAGTAATCTTATGAAACCCCTAGTTAAATAAAATGTTAACATAAAAACTAAATATGATACTCTAAAATAATATCCATAAAATTCGTTTTTTTGAAAATGCGAAGAATCCCAGGTTTCATCGTTCTCTGTATTGCCATTAATCAGTTGTTTTAACATTTCCTGGTGTTACAATGTTATTATTCCAAGAGTTTGCAGATACTTTGCACGGTTTTACTGTTTTAACAAACTCTGACCAAATTCACCTTAAATAAACGCATGTGAAACAAGAGCTCTGAAATGGCAATAGCGGGGTCATAGTTAAATCTTTGATCAAAAACAACGGAAGAAATTTCGACGAATAGAGGCAAAGGATAATTATCCAAACTCCTTTCTCTAACCTATTTAAATCCATCAATTTCATGTTAGGCCATGCATAAAGCAAAAAGGCTTATCTGACAGTTTTTTAATGAGTTCAAAAGTTATTAATATTTCCTTTAATTGACCCTTATTTGCAGTGTGACCAGTGCACTGGTCATATTCACAGATATATTCACTTCCCTGGAGAGAGGGGGGAGGGGAGAAAATAATGAAAGGGACAAGAAATATTGCTTGAGTAGCTCCAGCTCAATCACTGTTATAAATATTCCTATGTAATATACCAAAAAGGGCACTTATGCATTATATATAACACAGCGCTATACACGAAAGAAGTCAAGTTTGGTTAATGCTAATGAAATAAAATGGTATGAATATACAATAGTTTAGAAACAAATTTGGGCTATATATTTGCACATTAGGGGTGGGGGGTAAATCATAGCATATATTAAATACGTAACCTATTCTAACCTAGGTACATTCCCCCCCTAAACCCCTAAAAACAACAGTTTAAATATTGTAAATGCAATGAGTAATGACGATTTGCAATCAATTTATGTCTTGCAAATACCCGTTTGACGTATTTCCCTTTGTATTTCCTTGTACAGGCTATAGCGCTGTGTTATATATAATGCATCAGTACCCTAAAAAGAAGGATTCAGCTGCGAAAAAACAAAAAAAACTGTTTCCACGAAAAGCCAAAAAAAATGTTTTTACTTTTCTTTTGGATTACGAAAATTTGGGCAAATCATTTATTTTGGAGACAAATATTTGTAGATTCTGCTAATATAGACGATTGCTCCAGATCGAGTCTATACTTCGAATACTTCTTTTCATTGAAAAAGCCTCTTTCCCTTTTCGAAGCATTGTGACTTTAAGCGTGATAGACTGCCGCAATGCTATTCGAAGCCGTCTTAACCGTGTTTAAAAAGGGAAGTCAAACCATACAGTCCATCCCATCTTATGCACTAAACTCAACCCACCTAATTCACTTAATATGAAACAATTTCACCAGCCTCATTTTAGGGTTAAACTTTCGTTCCCCGTCATACTGGCAGCACCTTAAACTTATAAAAAAAAACGTCAACAATCCTGTTTATGTACTCTTTTCAAGTTCCTTTGCTTCTTGTCATAAAAAGAACGATAAGACTTTCATGACAGACTTCATTTTAGCATTCTCTCAATTTGATTGGATACAATCTAAAAATATAAAATGACAAATCTTGTCTGCGATTCGTGGATTTTCAAATTCGTATTTATTCTATTCAAGTCTTCAAAACGATGAGCTCATTGAAATTGCTTTGTAGCACACAAACTTTTTTCTTCCATTTTTAAAGGCAAATCAATATCTGAGGACTTCTTATTGCTTTAAACGAGGAATTTCAATATTTTATTATCGGGTAATAGGCCTTTTTCCACGGAACACAATTCATATAAGACTGAAGTAATCTTTTTATGGGGCAATTTACCGTGTTTTTTGATGGATTCCTTTGGCAAAAACTGTCTTAGAGCAAATTGGCAAAAGTCTTGGTGACATTTTTTGCAAGTTCAGCTGCGATGCAATCGCAACTGAATTGTTATTGCGAGCAAAATGAAGTAAAAAGATTTTGCCAATGTCGACAAAAAAAGAAGGAACCTGATAAGGCACATGTCATAATGTTGAACCGTCACTTTTATCGCCCTGTCAATCTTCTCAAAAATAAAGAGTAAGCAGAAAGCAAATTCATATTTGCATTTGCTACATAAAATTAACATACACAATAATATGGACTATTTCAATGTTTAAAAAAGATCATATCCATCATTTTATATTATATCACACACACACACACACACATATATATATATATATATATATATATATATATATATATATATATATATATATATATATATATATATATATATATATATATATATATATATATATATATATATATATACTACTACTAACAACTCACCGCAGCACCAAGCCGCCTGAGGCCAACACAGCTACGCACGATCCTTCTCCACCCCAATCTATTCAAAGCCTCCCTTTTTACACCCGCCCACGAAGTTGCAATTTCCTTTAAATCTTTCTTTATGACGTCCTCCCACCCCAGACTGGGACGACCTGCTTTCCGTTTAGCCCTAGATGGTTGGCCGAAAAGAACAACCTTCGGCAATCTGTCATCCTTCATCCGCACAACGCACCCTAACCACCTCAACCTTTCTTTCATTATAGCCCTAGAGAGCGGTATTGAACCACATTTTTCGTATAGCCTATTGTTTGAAATACGGCCAGTAAGCCGGGCACCCAGAACAATCCTTAAGCAATTTCTCTGGAAAACATCTAGCAAATCTTCATCCGCTTTTCTGAGCGTCCATCCTTCAGAGCCATATTTGACCACTGTCATCACTGTAGCTTCTAATATTCTAATCTTGGTTTGCAGACTTATCTTTCTATTCTTCCAGACTTTTTTTAACTGTGAAAAAACACCCTGAGCCTTGGCTATTCTATTTTTCACATCTTCACTGCTCCCACCATCTTTACTAATAATGCTACCAAGGTAAGTGAAGCTGCCCACCTGATCAATCTTTTCATTACCCAACGTCACCTTTTCATCTTAACTTATAATTATTTTATTCTTCACTATATATATATATATATATATATATATGAACAAAGAGTCTATGGTCTAGAGGAGGAAAAATAAGAATCACAGCCAAATAAATATTTTACTTGTATCAGAAAGAAGCATCCCCAGTGTTGGAAGATGGAAATAATTTAAACCATGACAATTTAGAAAGACGGAATGATTCTTAAATCAAAAGATATTATAAAGAAAAAAACAAACCAGCCTATGTAATAACTACTCCGTGTAAAAACCATGGAAATAGAATTTACAATCGATGAGATACTCCCATCACAACAGAGAAGCAAGTGATAAAAAGATATAGAAGACAGATGAAAAGCAACTCAAAAGCAACAGAAAAAAAAAATTCTTTTGAGAAACGATCATTTCTATTGGCATCCAGTGCAGCTTTTTTGTTTGGGTTTTGAATTAAATCCCTAGGGGATTTTGCACGACCGATTTACAGACTTTGACAATAGGTTCATACTTTAAGATGCTATCATGTATTGAGACAATATTTAAACTATCTATATTTTAGTTAATTACCAAATATGCGAAAACGTGTCCTTTTTTATTTCTACGGCTTCCCTAGCCCATTAATTCACTCGCCTCTGTCACCCCTTTCAGCCCTCACCAATGACGATGTCAGGCCGTAGACCTTCGTAAATGTGACCCGATATAACCTACCCTAGCTAGCCTTGGTCGGGAACTCGGGAATTTGGCCCTCATAAACTAGATCAGGCCACGTCCTATGACGTATAACAAAAAATAAGCACACGAAATAAAGTTTTCTCATAGAAAGGGAGGCAAATTAGGCAATCCGTTCCCTGAGAAAAAAACCCTACTAATATCTGCTACAATAGCTGGCACTGCTGGTAAGGTTAGCGAAAACCCATTTATTCGTGTATATTAATACAACAAAGGTGTAAAAGTAAGCTTGGCCCAGATGGTGGAGCACTAGACTCCAGATCCCACAATAACAAGTTTCGAGCCCATATTAGGTTTTGTTTTCTTAGAATAAATCCGTTTTTGTGTAAATTTGCGTTTGTGGTGAAAAAATTTGTATTACACTGCAATTACGAGTGTAAATGGTAAGGAATTTGATAAGAGGGAGGGGTTCCTACTTGTAAATGAGTATTTCCAATGTTACAGTTTTGGTGAGTATGCTCGGTTTTGTCTCATGACGGGGGGATATAATTGAAATTAAAAAGATAGTTTTGCCGAGGGAGGGGGGGGGGGGCAATGAGACTTCGAACTTTGTGTTAGGAGGAGGGATTAAACAAATTTTCTACGATACTCACAAAAGATTATACGATAAGGTTTTTGTTCCTTTTATAACTGTCATCATACAGACTTCGCTGCTAGTTGATATAAAAAAATGTTACGGTAAAATAGAGACACATTAATATTAATACCAGACAACATAAAATAATTACCCGTTATATAAAGCAACTGAACGTTTAACTCCACTTTGCCTACCGACTGCTTTACTTTACTTCACTTTACCTGTCTCTCGTGACTCCTTACAGATGCTGAAAACGAGAAGGAATTGTTGTTTGCAATGTGAATCTGCTTGTCGTAAAACTTTAGGAATCTGACATCCTGAGTGTTTTCTCCTTCATATTTTTTTTCTTTTATTTCTTTTGGGGGTAGGGGGCCAAAGATAACCAGTTTTCACTTTTACTAAAAATCTATCAAAAGAACATTGCTTCTGCCTACTGCGTAGGATGTATTGGGAACATAATATTGTCTGATCATTATAGACAATGACGTCTGGTTTGTCAGAGGATTTGTGAGGATAGAATGTCTGTGTAACATTTTGAAATCCATCCATTTAGCAAAGATTTCTCTAGCTGGGAAGTCAGAGATCGGAGCCTTTTCTTTCTCTTCTTTGTCTGATCCTGATGAAAGGGCATCTACTCTTGTCTAGTTCTCCTCTTTCTTTTCTGCAGCTCCTCCGTTGTTAGCTTTTCTCTGTTCTCTCACGCTAACTCTTCTAAATGACTCTTATGCACTTCTTATCCAACAGATCTGACATGACAGCCAATATCCTTTATCATAGGCACAGCTTCCAATAATTCCCGGCCATAATTAAAAAGTCGAAGTGCAAAATTAATCATGAAAGCGTTCTGTGCAACATTCGGGGAAAATGAGAAAGATTTCCCTAATGGCTTTTATCTACAATGCATATATCCAAAAGCACATTTGCTTATTATAATTGCGACAATCAATTATTTTTTTTGCAATCTGAAAAGATTAAAACAATTGAAAACTAAAATAAAAGTGTAGGGCGACAACAGCATCTTTATTCAAGGACTTTCATGACACCATTTTCTTCAGCATAAATGCAAATACATACTTTCCTACAGAGAAGGGAATATGGAGAGGATGAATGATCGAGATGACAGCCAGGACGGATGCATGTTACCTGCTCCAAAACTACCTCATCCAAAATTTTGTATCTAGTAAATGCCAAAATTTAGCCTTCTCGCATAGTATTTTTAGAAAGAGAGATAGACAGAGAGGGGTGGGGGGGAATCAGAAGCTTCCACTGGTAGTACAATCAAATTCCCTAGTAATTTAGTAGTATTCGATAACCTTAAAAATAGACTATAATCATTTATGTTGGTACTGTGTATATTTTGAATAATTTGTTCTCCTTACTAGATTCGAATCTATTTTTTTAAAATTATAATTTAATAACAGGTTTTGCCATAATTTTATGGTCAGTTGTACGAATATTTATATGTAGTTGACAAGCTTTCAAACAGTATATTATTATTCTTGTTTCATTCCGACCGAGCATAGTTGCTTGGTCAGATCCA
Source organism: Artemia sp. Qi Xiang Cuo (assembly GCF_049724085.1). NCBI lineage: Eukaryota > Metazoa > Arthropoda > Branchiopoda > Anostraca > Artemiidae > Artemia > Artemia sp. Qi Xiang Cuo. The sequence continues at coordinate 32,844,220 of NC_142804.1, forward strand.
CCATTTTTTTTTTCTTTTTGTTTGACCAGCTTCAACTTACTGAATCTTACTCTAGAGGGTGACGAAGTCACTAAGAAGGAAATATAGGAAAGCAACTTGGAACAAAAACAAATTCGTCGGGAGACGAAACTGCCTGGGAGGTTAGCAAGGTCTTTAATCGAGAGATGATAGAGCCTGGAGCTGAGCAAGGTTGGGTTAGCGTATGCAAGCCTGTCACGGAGACTAACTGCTTCGGCTATGTCAAAACTGAAAAAAGAGATGCGGCTTACGATCGCAAATTCTCAAGTTAAAAAATCTGCTATTTTCTGGGATTTGAAAGTTTAAAGCTTGAAATCCCATTTTCATTGTGAATTCTCTATTTTCTACTTAATTGCAAACCAAGTAGTAGATATTTTCGAATGACCCATTAGTTGTTTCACATTTCCATCTTGAACAAAGAGGGGGAAAGAAATTCTGCGACGGTAAAAAAAAAGTATAGTAAGGATAGACATAAAACTTTGTATACAAACGGTAGAATTACAATAATTTTCACGATAGCTGACTAAACCAAAAGGGAAAAACAAAATATACAATCAATTTTTGTCAGTAAAAATATTCAAATTCATTAGGATTTGTTCAGATTTAAGAGTTGATTGAACATGTTGAGGCATTTGAGGAGATTGAAGTGACACAGTCGAAGACGTCGAGCTCTCAAGAGGTGAGACGATGAATTCTAAAAATAAAATAAACAAGAAATGAGATAAAGTTGGTAGATTTCTAACACTCGCGGAAAAAAAAACAGGATAAAAAGAGGATACGATTGGACCACTGAGAGAAGGTCATGTAAAGGTTTTGTCTTCGACATTTCAGCCGATTAAACAGAAACATGACCTATTTGCAGCAACGACCTTTCAGATGATTGCGGTTTAAATTGCTTCAAATCTTAGAATTATTATGCTCTTAAAAAAGGTAAAAAAAACTGTTGTCGTCAAGCAAAGGAAAAAACAACATAGCGATAACGACTGAATAAAATAGGCATTAGCTTCAATAAAAAAGAAAAGATGCATGACATACAATTTAAAGAAAGGTTTATGTTTGGAGAATTGAAAAGAGCTCAAGTGCTGTGGGATGACGCGTTGCATTGTGGTAGTTATAATTCCAGCTTTTACTTAGTGCTTTGGGTCTGCTATATGTCACATTTCAAATTCAGCTCAATTTTATGTCTACAAAGAACCGCTGTTAAAATTAATGAAAGGCAAAAGAACCGATAGTCAGTAAACACTGTTAATAAATTGATAATTACGAACTAAAGGGATAACATTCTTCACAAACAGGATCGATAAAACATAACTGTAGTAGCCAAATTGCTCACTATCTTTCCCTTAGCAAATATTTTCGGTTTTGGCCATTATTCCCAAGACAAGTTGCACAAGATGCATAGGTGATGATATTCACTTATCTTGGAAAAAACGAGCCTATGGTCAGTATGGAAATAAAAGGAAGACCAATCAAACGATTATTTGACCTCTATCACAACAAGACATTCCAAGGGTTGAAAGAAGGATAGAATTCAAACCTTGACAGCTTAAAAAGAGAAGGAATTTAAAATCAAAATAGAATATGAAGAAGAAAAGAATCAAGTTTAATATATATAATATCTATTCCGCGTAAAAATCCCAAAAGTAAAATTTACAATCAATTAGCTACTCTTGTCACAACACAGAAGCAACTGATAGTAAGATAATGGTGAGAATGGAAGAAGAACTTAATTATTTTGTTGAGAAACAATCCATTTCTGGGATCCAATGCGGCTTTTTGTTTGCCGTTTATACATAATTTAATCCATTGGTGAGTTTTCATAACCGAGTTACAATCTTTGACAATAGGTTAATACTTGTAAATAATATCATAAATTGAAAAAAAGTACCTAAACCACTTGTATCTTTGTTAATTGTCAAATCTGCGACAATATATTTTTTTAATTCAACGGCTTCCTTAGCCCATTGAATAAAACCTTTATCATTAGAAATAGATGGCACTTCCTGAAACTGTGCAGAATATTTAGGGTGAACAGAAATATTCACTGCCAAAGCAGAAGCAAAAGTGTAAGGATTTTTTGTAAATTTGAGAGGTTTGTCTATGAAATTGCACTTTATGTATCGTTTTACAAATTGCTGGCGAGTTTGCCCAATGTAGAACTTATCAAAAGAGCAAGGAATGCTATACACTGAACTCGCAAGATCGTCGTAGTTTCAGTATTATTTTTAAATTAAGATCGTTAGTTTTTCACCGAGGCCTTGCACATAAGGCAAAGAAATGTAGCTATTTGAAATTTTAGAACATGAAAATTGAGGCTTTTCGGAGCTGGGACTGTTGTGATAGGTATACAGGCAAATTATTCATTTGATTTGTTTTCTTTTTGTCTACCTCCTGGCGATAGACCCGTTGCTTTAAAGATTTACTCCTTTCATTTTGTCATTGTTTATCAGTACGACTTTACATTTTTTACTTCTATTTTTTTTTCATTTTAGACACTAGCGTCAAATTCCTTATTGGCTGTTGACTTTGCAAAACAAAGCTAAACTAAAAGTTATGAATTAAAATACGAGAATTATGGATTTTTTGCTACACATTTAAGAGATACTGTTTCCTAGTAAACATTCATCCCTTTGTGTTCTGGCTCCATAAAAGCAGCAGAATTGTACATGTTTTATTTCAAGGGATATTAATCCTTTGAATGGTTAAACATCACATCCGCTGGTTGCAATTCTAGTGTACAATCGACAGACTCAGATCGCTTTTTTGTATTAATCCTTTCGACTGTCTTATAAAAATTACTCCCGTTTATTTTGCTTGTATAGGTGGAACGGCATTTTTTTTTGTACAAGGGTCCAGATTCTTATTTCAAATAAGCGACTTATTTGGTCAGTTCAGACCGAATGTCTTCACATAATCACTACAACTAAGGTGGGCACATTGTTGTCTTTCCTTTCTTTCTTTTTCTTTTTTTTTATACAAAAAAGCATAAAAAAATCAAGATATGAAATACTTGCTTGGAAGAGACTTCAGCAAAATTCTGCGGAATAAACGAGGTGAATCCCTCTTACAAAACAGGCATTTTTAGAGCCCTATACCTCTTTCAACCGCCAACAATTTTTCAGACGAAAATGCCCGAATCAGCCATAAATTTGATAAAACATATAGCTGCATGTATGGTGACGTCTCTTACGTAATTTAAGTCGTAATTACGTTTTTTCTATCTCGCTATAGTCTACATCTGTTGGGTTAGTATCTTGGCTGCCTCGCAACTCGGTTGACTACCTCAGAAATTGTTCCTAATCAGTTGCTCATTTGTGTGTATATCTTTATGATTATGCTGTATGATTGGACCCATGAAGACGACCCTTGACACTTCTATTTCCCAACATCCCCCAAATTGATTGTTAACTCAGCAATAACGGCATTTATATAGTAGAAAGGCAATCTGTTTTTATTTAAGATAGAGATATATTATAAAACAAACTCATTTTCAAATCTTCAGGAGAAATAGTAATCGCTGTTAAGATATATTTCGAAAATTATATTCAATGAAAAAAATTTTTTTCGGTATTTATTTAGTGAGATCAAAACAAAATCCTTTTTTGGATAACCTAGGCATGCATTTATAGGAAGACCAATTGGGAAATGGGGAGGGGGCAGTTGTTCCCATTATATTTTAATCTAGAATATTTTTTTTGGAGTATTTTCAATGAGAAAAAAATTGCCCTCCCTCCTAGATTTTGAAAAATAAATTTTGCCCCCGCCCCTCAATTTGGGTTAGTTGCACCCCAGTATATTCATTTCAAATATGTTAGCAGTTAAAACGATAGAGAGCAAGAAAAGTTTCCTTTAATAAGAAGATGGAATAAGATTCATCAGCACGACGGTCCCCACAAAGTGGGGATCATGATGGCTTCAGTCCATAGAACACTGAAGGCCATATGGAAATAATCAATTCGTATTATTAAAATATCCTCACATTCACTCAGTTTATTTTTAGTAAAAGATATTTAGAAGTTAAAGCGAAAACCAACAACTGGTCAAAAATTTCAACTCAATATTCGAAGCTGACTTAAAATGACAGTCTAGTATTTTAGTTCTAAGCAGAAAACCTTATAAAAACTTTACAAACATTCATACACACAAAACGTAACAAAAATAACAAAAGTCATTTCAATTAAAAGCAACCACAAACTAATTTAAAAAATGCTAACAGAAAAAAGTTTTTCAAACAAAAGTAAAAAGATATATCCAAATCTATAACAAGCAGAAATAAAGCCATAATAGTCAAACCTGAATCAAACTTCTTTTCAGTCAAACTTGAAAAGAACAGATATTACTACAAACAACTAAATGAAACCCAAAACGAAAAAAAATTAAATTTTTAATTTAGTCAAAATTCTTTTCCTTCAAAATACATTTGAAAATCTCTTCCAAATGTATAGCAATCAGATTACTTAAAAAACTACAGTATGAAGTTTTAAAATTTTATTTAGATATCAATGTCCTATGCTTTGGAATGAAATAGAAATAAGAGAAAAAATAGAGACGAAAAAGTCTACTTTTAAAATAATAAAACTATTTTTACATTTTAAATATAACTTTTACATTACAAAACTAACATAAATTACAAATTAGCTTTACACAATGCGCTAAAATCGCCCGTTAACATAAATGAGCTATAATCACCCATTATAGACTTTTTTTTTAGTTTGTTTGCCAAACTATTTAGAACTGATTGGACTGACTTGGAATAACCTATAGAGTTTGGATAAAAGATCCAAACAAACGAAACAAAAATAAAGCCCGCCATCTACATATACAGAAATATTAGAAAACCATTTAACTTCTCCCGTTTTGTGCAAAAGATAAAGATATTCAGATTTAATTAAACTTACCATCACAAAAGCGAGAGGTAAAGGAAGTTTCAAAGAAGAAATCAAAAGTACTTACTAGTCGATAATGGACTCTTGACAAACTGACTGAAAGGCAGATCCATTGGAGGAGGAGGAGGCGAAGCTAATTCTGCTTTCAAGTCATCAATATTGTCATCCTAAAGTTAAAAAAAAAACAACACATAATCGGATGCCAAACAGGAAAGACGTACTCAAGGGTTGGGCGTACAAATGACAGGAAAATCCTCAAACAGTGTGATTTAGGGCATTAAATTTTTTTTTAATGTCTACACAAATTAAAATACGGACATCCACTCGCACTTTTTGTTATCAACTGGAAAGTCTAGGGACTTTTCTAGAGCCTCCAAAAATCGATAATTTTCTATTAATTAATATTTTCTTTATTAGTCAAATAAAATTGTGTATAAGCAAGTGCAATAAAGTATTTTTTGAGTTAGGAGGGCCTGTTTTCTCCGCAGAGGTAGGGACTTGCTAGAGATTGTGAATACCGCAGGAGTTTTATAGCCACTGATCATATTTTAGTAGGCTTTAGATACTATCAGAGAACTAGCTTCAAAAGTAGACAAATGCTTTGTCCAAACTTTTTTATCTGCATAACCTTCTTGCTAAATCTCAGGAGGAACCAGGCAATATGAAAACACTTAAATACCGGAGACAAGCAAACTTTCACTTACTTTTTTTTTTTTTTTGTATAAATGGTGTGAATCCATTTGAGGAACTGGTGAAGAACGGGGAACCTTTACCTCAAAATATGCAATAGACATTCTGCATTTTTGGGAAGACTTTTCGATTTATCTTCGTAAACAGAGTTGTGCTTCCGTTCGATTTCCCCAAACTATATTTTCCCCCTTCCAACCGGGGGAAAATAACTTTTAATAAAGAAAGTAATTTGGCATTATTGATGCAATTTGCCTTGCGAACGTGTCGTTTACAAAGAATAACAAATGTTTTTGGTGAATTATATAGCAATAGAAGCCGTTGAAAATTGGAATTACTGCAAAAAAGGATTGTTACTCGAAGTAATGAAAAACAAAGGAAAAAGGCTTGTCATTTTCTGTTCAAAGGTTTGTAATGATGCACCTTTCACACTTTAAGCAAGATTTATTGCATATTTATGAGTAGTTCTAGATATAGACAAAACTAGACAGAAAGAAGCTCCCGGAGCCTCCAGTTTAAAGGATGATTTCCTATTTTGTATACAATGTTTAATATCTTCTTGCTTCGGGGAGAGGGGGTATCGCCCCTCTGCTGGTATCTAAGGGGTAGGTTCCTATAAAACAGGCTTGTTCTGCCTTAAGAATATGCCTTTAATACCGTGAGCATCATGATCCTGTAGATAATTTTGTTAGTCAAACTAACGCCATTCTAATTAGACCCCGGCGCCGCGCCGGCGGATCGACCGAACGCCACCGACAAGAGGCCCGGTCGACCACTACCGAAGTGTCGCTACGCCACTGGCGCGCCACAGGCGCACCACCGGCAGAGGCGGCGGCGTTCGGCTGACTTTTCTTTCTCGTTTGGTTTAGTATTTCGATTTTCCTGATTAGAAATCAAGCAGGGCTTGCATTATCCCCGAATTTTCGGGTATTTCTACGAAAATCTATGCGCCACCCCGAAGAAAAATTTGATTCCCCGAATCCGCGAAAATCACGCATTCACGGTGCCATCCCTAGCGATTTATCACCAGTGACTTTCCCTGCCAAATATTACTTTGATACCATAATTCTTCACTACTCTCTTGTTTGTTAATTTTCGTCTCTTTTGTTACTTTGCATAAAAACCAGACAGATGCAATTGCAATATACACAGTTCTTCATATGTTGGCAAAAAAGTATCGTCTTTATGAAATGAGTTTAAATAATTTCGAATGCAGTTTCCAAATTGCTATTTCTTACATCACTCGTAGCCGAGAATTTCTTTTTCAAGTTGAATAGAATTATAGAACGCATTCACAACTATACAACTTCAGTCTTCAGTTGGATTTTGAAATTGATAGCCGACAGATTGTTTCTACAGATAAATTGTAAGTTAGCAGAATATTTTTTTCTTCTGCTGTTTTTAGATAAGATTTTCTTAATGTTTAATGCTCAATTGTTGAACGCCTGATAGATTAAAGAAAATTAAATCTTCTTTCTGAATGTATTTTACCCCCCTCCCAAAAAACCCTTCTACTGAGACAAAATTTAGCAATAGACTAAGCTATGTACAAGGTTGCGGAATTAAAGATTGAAACGAAAGTTATCCCAAAAATATGATTCATAAGAAAATTATAAATTATTGCCTACGGGGGGGGGGGATAGGGGGCTATCATTTTAAAATGATAATACCTCATTGTTGTTTTATTTGACAGCAGGGATGCCAAAAAAATAATTTTTTTTTATTTAAAGTGGAGACGGAAGAAAATGATATCAAATTCCCTGGGACATCATTGAAATATTTTTATAGACCCAAGGCCCCCCATTGGGACTTGTTCATTGTCTTGGGTATTTTGCGATTTCTCATAGGCTACTGGCCTAATTTTGCTTTTGTGTGTGCTCCCTTTTAATTAGATTCTTTGGATCTTATTGAATGCCACGGCGAATCTATGACTCAGTTTTCCAATAATTTGAGGTATATCTGAATAATTTCGACACTTTTGTTGTTGTCATTGGACCCCTTTACTCATACCCTCAATTTTTTTTTTCAGGGGAGACTAAGCTGTTTAACGTTATTTCGCATTTTTGTTTGAACCATATAGTGACCTAGTTAATTATTATGTAAATAATTTTTTTAATGTAAAGCTGAGACGGTATCCTATCAAGGTGGTATTTAGAGGGGGGGGGGTGGTAGGAAGGTATTAAATTTAAATGATAATATCTCCAAATTTTTCGTTGAAAGCAGGGATGCCAAAAAGTTAAATTTTTTCTAATTTAAAGCAGCGATGGCATCCTATCCAGGTGGTATCCAGAGGGGGGGGGGGGGGTAGGGAGCTATCATATTTAAATTATAATACCTCGAATTTTTTTCTGAAGGCAGGGATGCCAAAAAGTTAATTATTATTTTTTATTTAAAGCAGAGACGGTATCCTATCAAGATGGTATCCAGAGAGGGGGAGCATAGGGAGTTATTATATTTAAGTGATAGTACCTTGATTTTTTTTTTACTGAAAGCAGGGATGCCAAAAAGTTGAAAAGTTGACAAAAATTAACAAGATTTTCGTGAGTTATACTTGATACAGCACTTTTATCGTCCAAAGGAAAAGGGACACATGCGTCCAACCCGTTTTTTTCTTATTGATGAAACGAGTTTACTTTGAAAACATTCATTCATAAGTACAAGGCAGATTCACACTAAAACGAATTGGTGTGGCGAAAGCGATATCGACATCCCCACCTAATGTTGCACTCGAGTGACAATGGCGCCCTTGGTCCTGTGCCCAATTTACATTAAAAGGCCAGGTCATAATAAAAGCTTTCAATTTGGGGGGTTGAAGGAGTCTTTGACAGTCTTATGACCTCAGGGTACTAGATGTTGTAACGTTCTTACGTATCTACAGTAGTTTAAAAAATTCGTTACCCCACAAATGATGACCAAAATATGTACAAATATAATAAATGTTACATTTGGAATATTATAACTCTTTTTTTAAAGCTTTGAAGAAAAGCAAAAAAGGATAAATACCCCTAACTACGCTTGAACGCTATTTTAAAAAGAAGCTCTTTGGAGATTTCCATGGATATGACCATAGCAGAAGCGTTGAGCCTGGATGGGGATCAAAGAGGAGTCTTTGAGTATTTTGACCACAGGTGACTTATTGTTGCGACTTTCTGGTAATTTTTGTGAGCATTTGGAAATCAAAGCTTACACTCAATAACTGATACTAAGTCTCCTAACATTTTGCTTGGATTAAAAGTGACGAACTAGGAAGAAAATCTCAACATCTTCCTGGAGTTACTTCAGTGTGCATATTATTTCATTTAATTACATTTAAACGGATGAGCTTTTCATTTTTTACCTAAGGAAATAGCTGGCACTTCATTTTTCTTCATACCAAATAAACCATTAAGTGTATTTTTGTTTCATTGTAATTGAAGTATTCTCACGTTCTGAAGCGTTCATCATGTATTTTTCAATTTGATAAATTTACTCCTTTTAGATGCAGTTTATATTTTAGCTGATATTAGGTATTTATGAGTTTATAATTTGGAATGAATCCCCGAAAGAAAAAAATGAATAATATCCAACAGTAAACTTTAAGTCTCCCCCCAAACAATTAAGATGTTCCAAAAATCCTTTTAATGCCTCCTCCCCATAATCCCATACTGAAATTATGTCATCAATATACCGGCCCCAAAAAAAATGTTTAAAAAAATATGAAATCCAACGCAACTGTTTCAATATTCTCCACAAAAATATTAGCTAATAAAGGGGATAACGGGGCCCCCATAGGTGAACCATTTATTTGTTCGAAATACTCCCCTCTGAATTGGAAAAAATAAGAGAACTTATTGCACAACTTTACTAAATACATAATCTGGTATTTTTGTGAATTTCTATACACTGTCTATTAAAAAGGATTTTATCCCTATTTTGAACTTTAATTTTATCGTCACGGAAAGGCAGTGTGGTCTCCGAAATTATCTAAACCAGTTTTTAATACAAGGAAGGCTTTTTTGGAATCCAAAAGAGCAAAAAAAACGATCAATACAAAAGTCGCCCATTTCAACCGTTTTAAAGGTGACAAAACAGATATACGCAAAGGGCATTGTGAAAAAACTAAGCTTCTAAGTTCAAACTTATATTCAAAGTTTTTAACCAGATAACTAACGAATTTTGTGATACGGTATTTGAAGTTTTGTATGCAGCAATGCTCGATGAAAAAAAAACTACTAATTTTGATAATTATTTATGTTAAGAATACATAGCTAATAGATACTTCAACTATTATGAAAGGGTTCTGAGACGCCACAGCCATTTCGTGTCTACCAGATTTCTACTTCTCTTGATGAATAACTAAGAAGACCAGTTTCCAGCCAGCGACTTGTGAAGTTTTGAACTCATGAATAGGCTCGAATCTGTTGTAAATTTAAGTTGTGATTTGAGAAAGACTGATGAAAACATTAATGTTTGCGGTCAACATTGATCGCACCGGCGGCGCGCTATTTCTGGCCCCTCCGCCGCTGGTCTTCCCTCATCGGCGCGTCGCCGGGTTCAAATTCTAATAAATATTTGAGGGGTGCATTTTTTTTTCCAGGGGTGAATATCATTCCTGAAGCATTGTTTTACGAATTTTAAACTTGAATAAAAAAAAAGGCAGATGAAGAAAGAATTATCCTTTGTATTTAAGATCTGTTTGGGTCAAACGACTCGTAATAACAAACTGTAAGTAAAGAGCACCCCTTGTCAATAGAAACCGGAACTCAACAAAAATTCTGATTATAACATATACAACAACAAAATATATTATTCACGCTGATTCTAAATAAGAAAAATGCATTAATTTGAAGTTACTCATTAAAAGCACATGAAATTCTAGTTAATTTTCGAAAAAAAAAAACGGTTGCCATCTTGGTGGAAACTATGCTATGAAATTCAATACGTATGAGAGACCTGAAGGCACTATCCGCTGCAAAATCTAAAATTTCTCCTTTTTCTTGGCAGTGCAAGACTCGAAGGGGGTAAAAACCTCTCATATTTTGGGGGACGATAGTTTAATTTGGATAATTGCATTTTATCTCCGAAAGCAAATACATTAAATGAGCTCTTTTCCTTGAAGCATTGTTGTATAAATGTTAAATCTCGAGAAGAGTAGAGTAGGGAAAAAGAGTAGGGTTTGCGGGGGGGGGGGTAGCCATCCATGCATTTATGGTAACCCTTGATATCCTGGGAAAACGAACAGAAATCAAATTATTTTTTTCCTTAAATGAAAGTAAAGAACGACATTAAAACTTAAAACGAACAAAAATTACTCCGTAAGTCAGGGGGGGGGCTTCCCTGTCCTCAACCCTCGCTCTTTATAGTGCTTTAACAATACTTATAATAAAGAGGTCACAAAAAGGAATTTTTGAGATCTAGGGGTGAGGGGGCTGTCCCTTTCCAGTGGACCCCCTGCAGAGCCGGGATCTAAAGACATATCACAACACTGGAACAGTTACAGCCTTTTACAGCAGGCTGACATAGAAATGAGTTCTATAGGGTAGTTAGAGTAAACTTCTGTCCTTATACATCATACGTTTATTAATATTAGGCAGTTAAAAAAAATACACTTACTGGAGGAGAAGGCGTCTTCTTCTTTCTTCTTTTTCGTTTTCTCATAGGTGGAGGCGGTGACGGCATATCTTCACCACAAGAGGGTGAAGTTCCCTCTCCGGGCCTGACATTATCAGCAAAGACTACTCGCTTTGCTTGGCTGGTATTTCCAGTTATCCTGAAATTTACACTGCATTTACTGACATTTATCCAAGAAATTTACCTTTAGAGCACGTAAGCTACTGGCCTAAGGTCTACTAGCATCCAGGGACAAAATAAATCTAACTTATTATCCATATAGCAAGTGTATCACGCACCAAGTTGCTGTGCTACATTTCTTGAAGAAAAATTTTAGAAAACACATATGAAATACTAAATCTTTCTCTGATTTCATTTTTTTTGCGTTATTAATACTAATCGATCACAATAATTTTGGATACCATGTAATATTTTTCGAAAAGCCGGATGACGTTTTTCGTCTACAAAACTTTCGCATTTGGTTGATCCGTTGAAATGTTGTCATTTAAGGTTTATTGTCCTGCTTTGGGAGTCTTTTCCATATGGAGAGCAGCTCCATGCCTTATAATCACAATTTCAAGAGTCTCCCAGAATCGACATACCAAAACGTATACTGGCCACCTCCTTAGGAGGACCAGTTGGTAGTTCCTTTATCTCATTTCTCTTTGGTTAAGCTCATAAAAATAATTCCTATTTCCTCTTGTATAGAATATTGGACGATATTGTATGTTGGACTGTTGCCATTCCAAATTTAATACACAGCTTCTGCTGACGTTTTCTCTACGCGACAAACAAAACTTGTCCCTAACGATTTGCTGCCAGGTCTTCAACGAGGTCCGTCATCCTATCTTTGCATAAGTCAAATGTAAGACATAATAGGCAAATTCAGAAGAACATCCATTGGGAAACTGAGAAATGAGAGTGAAGACATTAACTAACGTCGTAGCAATCCCGTTTCTCCCTGATCCAGGAAAAGGCAATTTTCGTGCTGTTTCTTGTATTTGAAAAACGGAAGTTCCAAGTGAAAAAAAAACCTTAAAAAAAAGATGAACCGAGTGATTGTGATAATTACGGAGGCATTACCATGATTTCCGTAGGAAGCAAATTACTCGGCATGATGACACATACTAAACTAATGGATGCTGTAGATAATTTTAAGAGACAAATAGTGTCGTTACAAGAAAGGGAGAGGATGCGTCATCCAAATTATCACTCTTAAATTAATAATTGAGAAGGATCTGAATCATCAGACCTCTTAAGTCCTCAAATTATAGATTACAAACAGGCACTCAAATCAGCTGACAGAAAGCTTTAGTAAAAGTCCTTATCCTTGTGTGGTATACCAGGTAAGTATATTAAGTTAACTAGTGCTATGTACGGGAACAGTATTGCTGTGGTTAAGGTAGGAAGGGAGGTTAGTAGTTGGTTTGGTGTGGAATCAGGGGTTAAGCAGAGTTGTGTCCTAGCCCCATGTATGGATGACATTGACGGATTTTGCCCAAAGAAACACGACAAAGGCTATATGAGGACAAAATATCAAATGGGAAGGCACAACTTTCCTAGACTTTTACTATCCAGGCAATTTGAGTATATAGATAAAAGTTTTAGCGATATGACTGAATTTTTGGGAGGTTTTTTTAAAGTTCAGGATGAGAGAATAGACAAAACTGGAATAACAGAGGGTAAAAAATGGCGTTATACAGCAAAAAAATCGATCAAGTGGATCGCTTCATTTACCTGGGTAGTAGCATTAGTAAAATAATGGATATGGTGAAATTGTAAAAAGTAGAATAGCCACCGCACAGTTGTTTTTGCAGTCGAAAAAAATAAGGAAAAAACCGGAAAATTAGTTTCAGAACTAAGTTTAGAATACTGAAATAGGAAAATTATTCTAACAACAAAGTTTGGAATATTGGAACCCACTGGCAGAAAACTGGCCAGGTACGGCAGTGAAACAAAGGCACTTTGAAAGGCTGACGAACATTTGTTAAATTTTTGCCAAAGGGATTGTCTATGGGGAGTTCTTGTTACTCGTTTGACTGACTGTATATCAAACAGTAAGCTGTACTAAATTGTAGTTCGATCCCAGTTTCTAGGGCTATAATGAGCAAAAGGTAAGCGGGCCGTCCCTAAATAAGATGAGAAGATGTACGGAGAAATTGATTTAAAGGATATTGAAACTCCATGACAATGGGTAAACAGCCAAGCCCTGAGTTAATTAGGGTAGAAAAGGAGTGCTCTACGCTGTGTTGGCCTCAGGTCGCTTGGTGCTACAGTGAGTTCTTAGCACTAGTAGTAGGTTTTCTATAGACGGAAATTTCTTCCAGCAGCAGCTTAGAAAATTGCTTGGAAATATTAATTATAAAGAATCCATCAAATTTCTTCGTAAAAAGGGGGAAGGAGCGTGAATTTACTTTCTATGTTTTTTTTAAAAAGAAATTTAGCGAACTGAAAATGCCTAGGGTAATGTTCTTCATGTAAATAGTGCTTTATGCAACGGTTTGTACTAATGTGAAACATTATGAGCAAATAAAGGTTCAAATGGGGATAAGTCCATTTATTAGACAGTGAAAACAGATACGAAAGTCTGGGTATTCCGACCACACATACAGCGGTCGTCATCAGCAGAAACACTTAAGTACTAAAAATAAAACTGACATATTTACACACAACAAAATAATAACTTCTGGTGTCTCCATTTGAACGTTTATTTGTTCGTCCTAGAAAAGCAGTGTGGTCTTGGAAATAAATACCTAATTGATAGGTACTACGTCGAAAATGTGGTACATTATATAAGTAATCGAGCGCCTACTGCAATATAAATAGAAACAAGGATTTGTGTATATTTGCTAATTTAATTTGTTCGTGAATGTGTACAGTGGTCAAATATGGCTCTGAAGCATGGACGCTCCGAAAAGCGGATGAAGATTTGCTAGATGTTTTCCAGAGAAATTGCTTAAGGATTGTTCTGGGTACCCGGCTGACTGACCGTATTTCAAACAATAGGATATAAGAAAAATGTGGTTCAATACCGCTCTCTAGGGCTATAATGAAAGAAAGGTTGAAGTGGCTAAGGCACGTTGTGCGGATGAAGGATGATAGATTGCCGAAGATTGTTCTTTTCGTGCAACCAACTAGGGATAAACGGAAAGCAGGTCGTCCTCGTCTGGGGTGGGAGGACGTCATAAAGAAAGATTTAAAGGAAATGGGAACTTCGTGGACGGGTGTAAAAAGGGAGGCTTTGAATAGATTGAGGTGGAGGAGGAACGTTCGTAGCTGTGTTGGCCTCAGGCGGCTTGGTGATGCGGTGAGTTGTTAGTAGTAGTAGTTTGAACATAAGAAATAAAAAGTATAGTAAAAAAAAAAAACAAAAAAAAAACAATCAGCATCCAATCAGATCCTTGGGCCAGAACCCCTTCAGCCCCCTAACTTCATAAATACTTACATGCCTAACCTCTTTCAAGTTTCGTCATTGTTCAGCAATCATTTAAGGAGCGATCTTAAATGATCAGATGGCTGCAAATCATACCGCAGTCAGCACACAACTCGTAACTGATGTTTCATTTCCAACATAGTTGGATTTTTAAGTTACTGATTACGAACATAGCACTAAGAATATATTAGGTTTTTCTAAAACAAAACATGGTATGTAACCTACATTTTCCCTCAATGACTTTTGGTTTCCACCAAAGTTGGTACCGAAGGATTCCGAACTTTTTGATTTGAGGTTTGTATTGCAATATTAACACAAGAATACACGAACAGAAATTACACAATAAGAACGATTTTTTCTACGAAAATTAGAGAGCGAATCCAAAATTTAAAAATAAATGTAAATTATCTTATATAAGTATCCAACTTAAAAATGAACAGGATAGCAGCATGTACAAGCTAAGGTTGCGTTACTTAGCTTCAAAATATAACACCAACTATTTGTTTTATATGTATTTGATGATGAAAGCATTTGATTCTATGTCTATTACCGACTGATGACCATATAAACCCTTCAATGATAACTACCACAATACGTCTCTGTGTTGCATTATCATTTATAACCTAAAGTAATCCTCTGAATGAAGATACATTTATACCCTAAAAATGTAGCGAAAACGATTAAAAAGGTAATTAGACCTACCTATTAATCTAGAGATGCAATCCTATATCAATCCAGGAACACATACAGGGGAGGAGAGGCCTCGGGGCATAGGTCCCCGTTAAGTTCTAAATTTTCCCGAATTTCTGGACCTTTTTATTTAAATTATTAAATAATATTTTTATTGTTAATGCCCCCACCCAAAAAGAACAAACAAAACCCACGTACGTGCTTGATACAACCATGCGTCCCTGAAGAGGTTACAATTCTTGTTCACAAGTCACTCTTTGTGATAGAGGAATACCCAAAAATGATAATAAGATTCCAACCAATTTTTCAAACAAAGACAGTTTAGACAAACTAGACGAGAACTTTAGTAAAGAAGGTTGGCGGAGCTCAGACGTCGTTGGGGCCTCTGAAAATCCGTCACAAATTTATCCGTGATTATTTTTTCTACGAATTGATTCCTACTCCAATGTTTTAGATTATGATGAAATTAGTTTGGTAAGTTTAAAACCCAAAGCTTTACCTCACCACTTCCTCTTAATTTGAATGTGTTTTGCTGATCTTAATATTCCCCAAACCAAAACGCTGCCCTTAAAAAAAGTGCCTTACAAAAAAATATAAAATAAAATAAAACAAGTTTCATAAAAAAAAATATTCATCGATATGAAACCAAGTTCTTGTAACTGTTTTCTTCCTCTCAGATCAATGCCTTTCAAAAGTTCAGAAAAAAATCAATTAGCAACAGAACTTGGATGTCTGTTTACTTTTCACTGTAGTGCAAATAACACTCTAAGCTTTTAGGGAGGCTTAAGGGGGGCAGTAAAACAGGATTGTTTGAGGTAATTTCTGTTTTCTTTAAGTTTGTCTTCACTGTAAATCAAATTTCGGTTCGTTTTAGATTTCAATTCTTTTTTTATAGTAATTTAGGCTCGTTTTAAATTTAATTTTTCTTCTTTGTAGAAAACTGTGAGCTTTTTTTAAAGTCACATTTATGGTCTTCTAAGCACAATCAGTAACATACCTCTTTATAAAAATTTAAAACAAAACCAAGCCATAAACTTAGTGCCTGAACGCCCAAAAAGATTCGATACCTCACTCTAAATTTACCCCCCCCCCCAAAAAAAAAAAAAAATTGAAAGTGAGCCATTACAACTAAAGATAGAGAAAAGTAACAATAATGCTTACCGACAGTTCGCAAGAGCTGGTTTAGTCGGGACCTGAAATCAATAAAAATAAAGCTGAAATGGGAGTAAAAGTATTACCTGCATACAAAAAAAAAAAAAAAAAAAGGAAAAAAAGAGCAAGTTTAACAAAGGCCTGAAAAGGTTAAGATGGTATAGGGATAACACAATTACTGGCTAATTTAAAATAGTGATATCACAAAGAATGCATTAGCAGCATTGATTTAAGAAATAAAAAATTCTTTGCATTTCTTGAGCATTAAAAATTTGTAAATCGAAACAAAATTGTTGTAAACCAAAAACTTCACTAATGTTCATTATTTTTGTTTCTCGAAAAACAGTGCAATTTATCCTCCCTTTTGAGCTAAATACTGTAATAGCAAAACACTTAAGATACTTCATTCACTGCATAAAAAAAACAAAAAAAAACATTTGCGGAACCTTCAGAGTCGCTTCCCGTTTAACTTCTTTTCAGCCCCTCTCCCTATTTCCTGGATACAGCTATAGGTTTTATACAAATTTTTTCTGATTCTGATTTTTTTTTATTTTTATTATTATTATTGGCATTATTTGGAATTACAAACCAACTGTTAACGAAAATTACACTAAAAACAACTGAGAAGTAAAAAAAAAAAAAAAAAATGCAATACAACAAACTGAGCGAATTTGGTGTTTGGCAGAGGGTAGAAAGAGGGGTGCAACTGCACTGAAAGCGAATATAAAATTATAGAAATCTAAACTAACAACGACACCAGTTCAATTTATCACCTCTTCTGAACTAAATGCTACAACAACAAAAATTGTTACTTCACTACAATTTCCATTTATTGGATTTTTTTTAGAGTGGTTTCCAGTTTAAGTCCATCCCAGTCTTTCTCACTCCAACCTTCCCACATATTTGACGGGGGAAGCTCGTGAGCCACCACTATTCGTACTGGATACCCTGAGGCTACCAGCTATTTGATCTCTAACGCCAACCCAGTGCCACTGGCAATGTCGCTAGAGAATAGTAATATGATCGATCAATTAAAAAGGGTTCTACAGTTTCTTCGGGCAATGGTATTGCAACCAGTGTGCGTGTGGAACATATAGTATCTTTTCAATTGCCAAACTATTGGCCAAGGTTGCCACACCCTGTGCCACCACTGATATTTCTCTAACTATTTTTTGGAGGGATAAACAGACCCTCTTGTCGATATATTATTGATTAATTAAAAAAACTTTCCGAAAAATAAGTTTTTCAAAGAAAAGTAAAGGCAATTTTAAACTTAAGCTCAGGAGATACAAATACCTGTTAAAATTCAAACTGAAAACGACCAGAAATTACTATTAAAGAATAAATGAAACCCAAAATGAACAGAAATTAAATAAACAATCATAGAAAAAAACATACAATGGCTATATTCTAGGCCCTCTCCTTTTTTCTCTTATGATTAACAGCCTTTCAACGCTTTATGACAATAGGTGTAAATTTGTCGATGACTTGACAGTTTTAGAGATATGTCATAAAAACATTTTTAGCAACCTAATGGGCAAACCCCAAGATATTGCCTGTGAGGCCTCTTCCCTTGACATGACAGATAACCCTTCTAAATCCGCAATAGTCTTAGTAAGTTTTCTTAAATCCCCTCCCCTTTTTCTTCCTCCTATATCTTCTGAAACCTCTGTCACATCTCATAATCTCCTTGGTGTTACAATTTCTTCTAATTTGAAATGGGACGACCATATAAATAATATTCTACGACAAGCGAACTCCTTGCTTTCCCTCCTTAAACTTTTAAATAAATTCAGTTGCCCCCAATCACATTTACTGCAAGTATACATTTCTTTTTTGCGTCCCATATGAGAGTGTGCTTGTCCTGTGTGGCACCCTGGCCTCTCAACTGAAGCAACACAAAAAATTGAAAATGTCCAAAAGAGAGCTCTAAGAATTATTTTTAAAGAGGGCAAGATACCATATTTGTATTTGTTCAATATTTCAAAACTAGAGACCCTCGAGAGACGAAGAAATAATTTGTGCATCCATTTTGCAAAAAATGCCATATCAAACCCTCGGACGGCAAGTATTTTCCCCAAACGTCACTCCCCATCCAGATTACGGCCGCCTCGAGCTGTTTCTGAGCGCATCCCTGTTTTGTCCCCCAGTCGCTGCGTTACTTCGAGATACGAAAGAACTTTTGTCCCCTTTATTACAGAAAAATGAATAAAATGTCCCAATAGTTTCTTTTTTCCCCTCTTTTTTGCCCACGCCCTTTCTTGACCAGTTTTTATTTTTTAACTCTTTTATTGACTTAATGTAGTTGGATTATTGACACTTTATTAGTGTCCCTTTTAATTTATGTGCATTTATGTCTCGCTCTTTTTTTGTGTATATTCGCTTATTCCCCCCCCCCTTGCTTTTTTTATGTCCGTTCTGATTCTTTTTCCGATTCGTATTTGTGTAATTTTAGTTTGACCAGTTTTTATCTTTTTAACTTTTTAATTGACTTTTTACAGTTTTAATTATTGACTGTTAAATGATTGTTCATAATGATTTTTCTATTTCGTTGTTGTTTTTTTGCATTTTTGCCAGTTTTAGTGCAACCATTTATAATGTCGACTCCGAAGTCCGAATTCGGCCCTTTGTGGGCTTGTTGTAGTGATCTTTTTGAAATAAATATCTTATCTTATCTTACAACAAGTAATAATAAAAATGAATAAATATATATTAAATCGAGTAATTCTTATATTGAATATGAAAATCAAGATTAAAACGAAAAAAAAAAATAGTTTGCTATTAAAGTATAAATGAAACTTAAAACGAACAGAAATTAAATAAACAATCAATGCGAACTAACATACAATAAATATTAATGTAAATGAATAAATAAATCTTAAAACAAGTCAGACTTAAATTGAATATGAAAATCAAGTTTGAATCGAATAAAAATAACTACAAACAAGAGGGTGGGTATCGCCTCACTGCAGAAGCCTAAAACCTACTGCGTCATTGGTGCTTTACTGAAAACTATGTGAGTCTTGAACAGTCTTGGAAAGTATAAACAAAATCAAATTGAATATTAGATATATAATGATTTTGATTGTTGAAAGATACATCAGTTCAAGATTTTTTTTCACTGTAATTTTTATTTTCATTTTCAATTTTGTAAGAGCTGGAAAAGAATAAATTTGCAATATATGAGTAATTCGTTTTCAGTGAAGCGCCAATGACGCAGAAGGCTTTAGGTTTTTTACAGTTAAAGAAGAGGGCAGTATCCAAATTTTGTTTGTAGTGAAACTGTATCTGTCTTGACCAATCTTGGAAAGAACTAATAAATTAAACTGAATATTTTATGTATAATGATACTAATTGCTGAAAGCTCATCAGTTCAAAATTTTACTGTAATTTTAATATTTATCTTAAATATTAAGTACAAAACAAAACATTTGTAATATAATTCGTTTTCATTAAAGCGCCAATGACGCAGTAGGTTTTAGGCTTCTGCAGTGAGGCGATACCTAAACTCTTGTTTGTAGTTATTTTTATTCGATTCAAACTTGATTTGCATATTCAATTTAAGTTCCACTCGTTTTAAGATTTTTTTTTACTAATTTACATTAATATATATTGTTTGTTTATTCGCATTGGTTGTTTATTTAATTTCTGTTAATTTAAAGTTTCACTTCAATTACAATAGGAAACTATTTTTTTTTCGTTTTAATTTTGATATTGATATTCGATATATGCATTAATAGCGTTAGGGTCTGTTCAATCCTTTAAATCATTGCTTTCTGTATGGTTTTTGCACTAATTGTTGGTTTATTTATGTAAGTTTTGGGCATCATCTATTCTTTAATAGTAATTTCTGGTCGTTTTGAGTTTGAATTTTAACAGGTATTTGTATCTTCTGAGCTTAAGTTTATAATGGTCTACTTTTCTTTGAAAAAACTTATTTTTCGGAAAGTTTCTTAATTAATTTTTGTTCATTTTTTATTGCAAAAAGTTTCAAGTTTTTATGGCATGGGGGGGGGGGGTTGCTTACTGTCCGATTATTCAGGAATTTAAAAAACGGATCTAGAACTTTCAATTGAAATCGAATGAGGTTTTTTTCAAAGTCTATACGATTACCTCTTTGATAAAAACCTTATATATGAACAATAGACAGCTTGCATAACTTGTGAACAGCGCTTAACAGCAATGAATGGATTGAAAAAATAGCAAGTTTAATTAACACAATCTTCCGTTAATTAAGTAAATTACATTTCTTTAGACTACGTTAGGGGGGGGAAGGGCGCCCCCCTTGCTCCTCCCCTGGATCCGCCACTACCTTACACTCTCTGTTTCTTTCCTTGTTAGGGAGGAGAGCAGATGCCTAATAGGTGTGTGTTAATACCAAAACATTCTAACTCTCATTGGGTCTTCAGGTATAAACAGAATTAGTTCAAAGGAAGGGGTGGGGAAAAGGGCGTGGGGGGGGGTTATTTTCCCTTCGATCAATTTTGACTCTTAAAAGCTGGACATGAACTTCCAATTTCCAAACAAATGAGCCCTCTCTGAAGTTTATACGAGAATCCCTTCCTGCCCCCGGGCCCTGGGGGGTTTTGTCGACGCCAGAGTTTTGTTACTTAACCTTTCAACTATTTTTAACAAAATGGCATTTTTAACCCTTGTATATAAAGCAACTATGGGGGGAAAATAATAAAAAATATTGAAGCTATATAAGATTTATTAATTTGTTTATGTTTGCTCCGGTTATCTTTATGTTTGTAAGATAGTTAATTTTAATTTCTGTTCGTTCGGGGTTTTGTTTAATCTTTAACAGTAATTTTTGGTCTTTTTGAGTTTTAACTATAATAGGAATTAATTTCTCCTGGTCCTGAGTTCAATATGGTTCTTTACTCTTCCTAGAGAACTTTTTTTATGTAAGTTGTTTTTAATTAATAAGAATTAAACATTCAACCCTTATGGTTTATACCATAGACAGGCTAAGTACATGCCTCTGAAAAATAAAACATGATTTTTTCACGAAACAATGAATGGATTAAATAAATAGCTTTGGTGGGGGGGCAGCGTAGTTGTCATAAAGAATAAACCTTTCGCTTAGAATGTCGGAGAAGGGGCGGGCGAGGTGGGAAACTCATCCAATACGTGGTAGAAATTCACTTATGTCCTTCGTTTCCGATTTAAGAGATTAGAGAGACTGTTTGGACTGAAGAATGTTGGACCGTTTGAGTATTGAAAGATTTTAAAATACTCAAAAATACTTTATATTTTTAGTTATTGCAGGATTGCTTTCATAGAATGTGGAATGGTGAGCCCCCTGGCCCATGATTTGGGTGAGCCTCAACTCATAATATACAATGTTGATTAATTGTTCAATGTTATGTGCATATATTATTCTATATAATTAATTTTGAGTTATACTTTTATCGCATTGCGTTCATTTTTAAGCCTTGAGATAAAAACTGAAACCTTAGCGTAAACAGTGGTGGGGGGAATTCTCCCCCCTCACATGCATAATTGAGCAGCCACAGAGAAAGTATTACAAATGAAAATAATCTGTCTTTTGAAAATGTCTTTTTTCAAAAGACACTAAAATAGTTGTCTAAAGGAACCTGAAGCGCTATCTCTGACATTTCCGTTTATTCTTTATTCCCGTTACTTTCAGATGTAAAATTTAGAATATTATCGAATGGGTTTAGTCGTTTCCTCCCTGAACAATTCACATTTGGAAAACTCACCCCCTGGGAAATTTCTCCCCCCTCCAAGAACATTTTCTTTTCCTGCTGATGATTCCCCCACGTTAAATTCCACCCAGCAGAAATTTTCCAGCCGTGAAATAAGCTCCCTCACACATATTCCCCTCAGATAATTTCGGATATTCATAAAATAAATAAAATTTATTTTTCCAGGGGCACTTTATGTGGAAGAGGTGGTCGTATAAACTTTGGAACGGGGTTCATTGAATTACAAATTAAAAGTTATAGTGCCCTTACACCAGGGGAGATCTAGGATTTTTTTTAGGGGGGGGGGGGGCGCAAAATAGGTTGATCCGACAAACTTGCATTAGCAGCAAGTTTAATTAACGCAATCTTGTGTTCACTAAGTAAATTACATTACTTTAGACTTCGTTAGGGGGGGGGGGGCTAGTTGCTCCCCAATCTTTTTTTACTCTTAAAAAGTGAAAAAGAACTTTCAATATCTAATCATATGAGCCCTCTAAAGTTTATATGAGCATCCCTTCCATAAGAAATAATATGATGGATTCGGAGAATCCTTAAATTACAACCCTTGCCCTGAGGGCTGTGGGGGAGTTATCATCCTCAAAGACCTAATTTCCAGAACTTAAAACTTCGTTTAATAAAATGGCTGTCTCAAAATTTTGATTGGATGTGTTTGGGTAAAAGGTGGGCGTGAGAGGGGGGTTAGCTGCCCTCAAATCACTTTCGACTATTAAAAAGAGCACTAGCCCTTTGAATTTCCAATCGAATGAGCCTCCTTTGAAGTTTCTACGACACCGCCTTCAATAAAAACCTTATATGCCCCCAGGGTATAACTTAAAACCTTTGTCTTGAGGGTTGTGGGGGAGTGTCCTCCTCAAAAACATATTTTCTATCTGAAAATCAACTACGCTGAACAATGGCTATCTCAAAATTTGTATTGGATGTGTTTGGGGATATGATGAGCGTGGGAGGGGGGCTAGTTGCCCTCCAATCATTTTTGACTATTAAGAAGGGCAATAACCTTTGAATTTCCAATCGAAAGAGCCTTTTTTGAAGTTTCTACGACAACGCCTTCTATAAAAACCTTGTATGCCTCCAGGGCATAACTTAAAACCCTTGCCCTGAGGGTTGTGGGGGATTGTCCTCCCCAAAACATATTTTCTATCTGGAAATCAACTACGCTGGACAAAATGGATATCTCAAAATTTTGATTGGATGTTTCTGGGAGAAGGATGAGCGTGGGGGGGGGGCTTGGTGCTTTCAAATTACATTCAACTGTATAAAAGGACCCTAGTCCTTTAAATACCCATATAAGTGAGCCTTTTTTTAAGTGTTTACGATAACACCGTCTGTAAAAATCTTCAAAATTCCCAAGTCATATTTTACAAACTTTGCCGTAAGTGCGGTGGGGGAGTGTCCTCCCCAAAACATATTTACTATCTGGAAATCAACTACGCTGAACAAAATGGATATCTCAAAATATTGGTTGGATGTGTTTGGGGGAATGATGAGCGTGGGGAGGGGGGGGGGGCTAATTGCCCTCCAATCACTTTCGACTATTAAAAAGGGCCCTATCCCTTTGAATTCCCAAACGAATGAGCCTTTTTTGAAGTTTCTACGACAACGCCTTCCATAAAAACCATATGTGCCCCCAGGGCGTAGTTGACAACCTTTGCCCTGATGGCGGTGAGGGAGTGTCCTCCTCAGAAACCTCTTTACTATTTAGATATCAACTACACTGAACAAAATGGCTGACTAAGAATCTTTATTGGATGTGTTTGGCGAAATGCTGGGCGTAGGGGGGGGGGGCTAGTTGCCCTCCACTCACTTTCGACTATTAAAAAGTGCACTAGCCCTTTGAATTTCCAATCGAATGAGCCTTTTTTGAAGTTTTTACGACAACACCGTCTATAAAAAACCTTTTATGCCCCCAGGGCATATAATCCCCCAAGACCCCTGAGGGTTGTGGGGGAGTGTCCTCCTCAAAAATATATTTTCTATCAGGAAATCAACTACGCTGAACAAAATGGCTATTTTAAAATTTTGAATGAATGTGGTTGGGGGAATGATGGGCGTGGGGGGGGGGGGCTAGTTGCCCTCCAATCATTTTCGACTATTAAAAAGGTCACTCGAACTCTCGATTTCCGATCGAATGAGCCCTACGAAGTTTCTACGACAACGCCTTCTATAAAAACCTTATATGCCCCCAGGGCATAACAAAAAACTCTTACCAGGAGGGTTGTGTGGGAGTGTTCTCCTCAAAAACATATTTTCTATCTGGAAATCAACTACGCTGAACAAAATGGCTACCTCAAAATTGTGTTTAGACATATTTGGGGGAACGATGGGCGTAGGGGGGGGCTATTTGCCCTCCAATCTCTTTCGACTATTAAAAAGGGCACTAGCCCTTTGAATTTCCAATCGAATGAGCCTGTTTTGAAGTTTCTACGACAACGCCTTCTATAAAAAACCTTATATGCCCCCAGGGCATATAATCCCCCAAGACCCCTGAGGGTTGTGGGGGAGTGTCCTCCTCAAAAATATATTTTCTATCAGGAAATCAACTACGCTGAACAAAATGACTATATCAAAATTTCGATTGGATGTGTTTGGGGGAATGATGGGCGTGGGGGGGGGCTAGTTGCCCTCCAATCATTTTCGACTATTAAAAAGGGCACTAGAACTCTCGATTTCCGATCGAATGAGCCCTACGAAGTTTCTACGACAGCGCCTTCTATTAACTCCTTATATGCCCCCAGGGCATAATTTAAAACTCTTGCTCCGAGGGCTTTGGGGAATTGTCCTCCTCAAAAACATATTTTTTATCCGGAAATCAACTACGCTCAACAAAATGGCTATCTCAAAATTTTGATTGGATGTGGTGGAAGGAAAGATGGGCGTAGGGGGGGGGGGGGTAGGTGCCCTCCAATCACTTTCGACTATTAAAAAGGGCACTAGCCCTTTGAATTTCCAATCGAATGAGCCTGTTTTGAAGTTTCTACGACAACACCTTCTATAAAAAACCTTATATGCCTCCAGGGCATATAATCCCCCACAACCCCTGAGGGTTGTGGGGGAGTGTCCTCCTCAAAAATATATTTTCTATCTGGAAATCAACTACGCTGAACAAAATGACTATATCAAAATTTCGATTGGATGTGTTTGGGGAAATAATGGGCGTGAGGGGGGGATAGTTGCCCTCCAGTCATTTTCGACTATTAAAAATGGCAATAGAACTCTCGATTTACAATCGAATGAGCTCCCTTTGAAGTTTTGTACAACGACCCTTCCATATGAAGTGCCTCTGGAAAATAAAATAGATAAATAATAAAACATTGGAGCCGTATGGCCTTTACTATAGGCAACGCTACAGCGTTGCCTCTGACAGTACTACTCGCAAACTATTTTCTACCCTGCCTGGGTTCGAGGAAAAAATAATCTCACACAGTTGGAGAGAATAACTCGCTTTTATTCGTCCAAGTGTAAACTGAAACAAAACATGCACTCTAAACTATAAAACGTAGACTTTGCAGTCTAGCAACGAACTAACTGAAAAATCACTATATTTACACAAAGGAACCTGGTACAGGGGTGGAACCTAGATTGACCTTGGCCAATCAGATAAATGAGGGTTTCAAATTCAAAAACTTTTTAAATAGCATTATCTATCAATGGCCAAGCCCAGACAGACAGAAATATATTTTAGCCCGAAAGTTTACTTATTGCTTTCGCTTTTTTATTGCTTACTATAAGCTTACTTATTGCTTACTATAAGCTTACTTATTGCTTAACACCTCTGAATTAACAACGAGAATTTAACCTGTCCTTAGAAATTATACTATAAGCAAATGTAATTAAGAAAAGGAAAGGGGTGATTTATCTGAAGAACAAAGTGAGAAAAGGGGGTAAAATCCCAACACTTCCCCCCGTAAGATAAATGACCTCCCACGCGCCACGCTGGTTCACTCTTACAAACTACTACTACTACTAACAACTCATCGCAGCACATCCATATGAGGTTTGAGATTTTGGAAAATTGAAATCAAGAATAGCAAAAAATAATCGTGCTAATCTAGTCAAGCAATTTTCTGGCTAAGCCAGAGTGAATTCAAACCCCCCAATCCACAAACATATGGGAATCATCCCAAAAGGGATAATAATCTTCAGGTTTGGTTCAACCTTCAAATCAGGGGTTTGCAGCATAATAAACGAGAATATTCTTGCTCTCACAAAATTTACTCTTGGAGAAGCGGAGAATCCGGTTCTCGCATATCCGTCGATGCCAGACGACCAAAAAATGACTGGCTAAACTATCCTTTTAATCTCCAGTGATGAAAGCAAAGGAATATCTTAATTGAAAGAGTAATTGCCCTAGGCACAATTTGAAATAATACATGGCCGAAAAAACAAAGGCCTGTGAAAACAATATGGGTAAAGGGAAATCAGGTAAAAATATCAATGAACCCATTGATCAATTTATTCTGGGTCCCATCCCCTGGGTAATCAAATGAATAATGCGCATGGATACTACCTGAAATTGAAGTTTGGATATGTAGCTTCAGGAATAAGGTTTGCAGGAAATAATTGTTGATTTCAATCCAGAATTGCAAATTAGTTTACTGGGCCAAGAATTAGGTGAAATATGAAATGACTGGGAGAGAGTATCTCCCAAGGATTCCAGCTAAGAGAGACAAAACCTTGGTAACAGGGTCACAGCTAGTCAACCAGTTGTCCGTTGAGCGAACCGTCCATCATTCATGGCTCCCCAACAGTGCTCTCCCGCCAATATGAGACTAAATATCCCTTACAGTTGATGGGACTACTCTCAGATTCCTTCCTAAGCTTTTACAATCCAACCCGAGATTCAATATCTCCTAATTTTTCCATAAGCCGCTGTAATTCATTCCATTCTATTTTATGATCATCAAAAATTTTCCCCAATGGGTCATAGACCTCATTA
This sequence comes from Artemia sp. Qi Xiang Cuo, assembly GCF_049724085.1. Classification (NCBI taxonomy): domain Eukaryota; kingdom Metazoa; phylum Arthropoda; class Branchiopoda; order Anostraca; family Artemiidae; genus Artemia; species Artemia sp. Qi Xiang Cuo. Next base: position 32,871,343 of record NC_142804.1, read on the forward strand.
TTTCCCCTAAGCTCATTTTTTAATTCTTAGAAAATTTGTTTTCTGCCACTGCAGAGTGAATCTGCAAATTTTGTCTCTTTTTGCATTTCTTTTTTCTTTTCTACTTTTCTCAACAACTTTTTCCATCACGGAAAATAAATGATCATTAAATCTGAATTGGACTCCAGTGTCCGCCATCTTTGACTGCATTTCTTAATTGTATTTGCGTGTGAAACGTATACTATCTTTTCTTTTCTTTGTCGTAACATTAAATAAATCCGCGTGAAATGGGAATTGGATCCCGACGTTTGGTTTTTCATACTGCACTAAAATTTCTCAAACTTTATGAGGAAAAACGCGTACAATAAATTTCTTTTCATTTTTCTCAGACACATTGAGCGAGCGTTTCACTTTGGTGTATACTTGTCGGTGTCTGATATTCATTACATGTGTTTTGAAGTTCATTATTTTCTAAAAAAAATTCCCGAGAGATCAATTTCGCGCGTCTTATTTTCAATATTATGCAGCTTAGCCACTTCCGCATTTCTCACCGTTAAAGAGGTCACTTTAAAGAGTAGGAGATTTCCGATATCCTCAAAGTCTCCTCCTACTAGAACATCTACTCTATAGTAGGTACTAAGCCTGCTTTTATCGTTTTTCTCTGGACTGTACCGTCCTTCTTTGCAATCTCTATTCTCACCCAAGCAGACGGGCATTGGTGCTTATCTCCATAATAACATGTATCCCTACAGTTTATCTCTGTCTGATTAATAAGGTCAGTTCGCACAAAAGTTTGCTCACTACCTGAGTCAATAACCATTTTGGCTAGTTTTCCGTTTAATTTTCCTTCTATTTTGTATGATTTCGCGAACTCATCATTATTTCCTTTACAATGGACTGTAGCTCAATTTGTTCTAATATGGGTTACTTTCTCGTCGTTAATGGGGCAATTTTTCGAAAATTTTCCGGGTTTTCCACATTTTACCGAGTTATCAACATTTCCAACTGGAATATCAAGCATTTCATTTTCTAGACAAGGTGACTTAGCCTCTTATTTTGTTTCATGGGTCGGTCCACCTCCTCGCCTAGTTAACGAATTAATGTCAGGTAATTTTCATTCTTTTTCAATGGATCCTTACACAAATTATTATGGCCATCCGATAGCCAATAAGTTATTTGTGATAAAATATCATTTTATGGAATTCTCCAATGAGCTTCTATTAGGCCTTTCGAGGTTTTTCTAAACTCTTGTCGATCTTTCTCTTCCCCTCTGCTTCTATGGGTGTAAATACTTTCTAAGACCACACTGGCTATACATGACGTATGAAGCTAAGAGAGGAAAGGAAATAATAAATGATAAATAAAACCAGAAAAGGGTGAGAAAACGAGGATTTTGTCAACCAGTGGACTAATCACCCATCAAATGTACAAAAAATTCTACCCCAGGGGATTTTCAGCCCCAAAGTTTTATGGTCTGCCTAAAATCCATAAGCAAGATATTCCGTTACGTCCTATTGTAGCATGTTATAGTTCTCCAGCTACAGGTGTAGGAAAGTTCCTGGCCACCATTTTTAAGCCTCTTTTAAGCACACAGAAATCTTACATAAAAAATTCTATAGATCTTGTTTAGAAGTTAAAATTTCAAAGAACAACAGAAAAAACCATCTTATCTAGTTTCGATGCAGTTTTCATGTACACTTTATGCGATGTCCATAAATGTGTGTAGGCCTTATAAAGAAAATTAGATTAAAATTCTGCTTGGTCAGATTACAAAACTTTGGAAATTGACACAATAATGACGCTTGTTCGTCTTTGCAACAAGTTTTCTTCGTATTTTAAGTTCCGAGATAAACTTTTCCTTCAAGTTATGGGCTTATCCATGGACACTGTATTATCTCCTGATTTGGCAAATTTTTACATGGATTTCATAGAACAATCTGCTTTGAATAGTTTCCACTGAAAACACTCCCTCTGGTTTCGTTTCGTTGATGATATTCTTTATGTTTGGGAGCATTGACAAGACTCTCTTGGAGTTTTTTGCTACATTTAAATTCTTTTGTTTCAAACCTCCAGTTCACAATGGAATTAGAAAATTAAGGAAAGCTTCCTTTCCTGGATGCTTTGATTATAAAAAATGAGCCTTGCCTTGACTTTTCTATAGACAAATAGCCGACGTACAGTGATTGGTATCTACACTTTTATTCAAATCATCCCCCCTATGTTGAAACAGGAGAAATAATTCCTACAGTGAACAGAGTTTTAAAACTCTGTTCACTTAATCACGTAAATTCTGAATTAAATTATATCAAAGATATTTTATCGTGCAATGGCTACCCAATAAACCTTATTGAACATATCATAAATAGACGATTAAAAAAGATAAAACAAGAAAATAGGTAGCCCGTCCCCCTTGATTCAGTCGTTCCGGCAATTGAGAAAAAAACTTTCACCACTCTACCATACATTTCAAAAACTTAGTGATAAACTTGGAAAAATTTTAAATAAACACTTTCTCTCTGTTTCTTCCAAAAGTGAACAAAAAGTTGAACATTTTTTCAACTCAGGAAAAGATAAAACTGACCATATACTGGGTAGATGTGTCTACTGAGTCCCGTGTTCATGTGGGAAATTTTACATTGGTAGGACCCTTCAACAACTTGGTGAACGTTTGTATGAACAAAAAACTTCAATAGATAAGTCCCTGAGATTGAAAAATAAAAATGACAACTTTGATTTCGCATTGGCCCAGAATATTTTTCGAAAATCCTACACATCTTGTTCTTTTTGAGGAGGCAACTTTAATATCTACTGTAAATGGCCTACCGAAATCTTTCAAAGATGTAATTGAGATAAAAATAAACATAAACATGAATTGGCTTTAAAAAGGGACACCGGAGACATTTCATTAAGCCCAATTTATAACAATTTAATGATAAAAGACTCTTTTGAAATTTGCACCCAATCAAATTTAAGAGAACCTATTAACCAATCTAATGAAAACCGAAATGGCAGAAAAGCAAAAAGAATTGCTAAGCAAAAGATTCTTGCACAATCTCTGAGGTAAAATCCTTTTTTTCATTTGTTCCGGCTTTGGTCTGTCATTTAGTGCTTGTTTGGATCTTGTCCAGTGAACTCTAAAAGGTTAGATTCTTTTTTTTTTTTTTTTTTTTTTTTTTTTTTTTTTTTTTTTTTTTAGCACTGAGGACGACTTGGCGGAGGTCCTTGTCGAAATATTTGCTGATTTTTCGTCTTCATATTTTCGCACTGGCTGACAAAATCCTCGTTTTCTCGCCCTTTTCTGGTTTTATTTATCATTTATTATTTCCTTTCCTCTCTTAGCTTCATACTTCTATGGGTGTCTCTAGCCCTTTCCTCCGCCTGTTTACGGGCTTCTATTTCTTCTTCTATTTTCTCCTCACTTACTTTGTATAACTTAGAGGTGTATATTTTTCGTGTTCTAGAGATTTTTTCATTCAGTAAAAGATGCCTTCCAATAATTTCCAATTGTACTTTTTTAGCATTTTTATTTACCTCTTTTGGAAAATTATGGAACAATTATGGAAAATCACATTAAACACATTATGGAAAATCATTTAACTCTATTCTAGGTAGGTATACACGGATTAGTTTCGGGGATGTGGGGGAATTAAAAAAATGCGTTAATTACATTTAAAATATAAGAACATTAACCACTAAGAGATTTCGAAAGAGAGTGTTGAGATAAGATTTATTCATGATTAAATACACGTAAAATAATACACTATGCTATCCCCCAAAGGTTCGTTGGCCTGTAAAGAAGGGGGAAGACATAGGAGTCCCTTACTCAGAGAAAAAATTACTTACAGAGAAAAAAAAATCTAGAACGCAAGAATTAAATAGATTGAATAGACTTCAATGAATCATGCGCAAAAAGGCTATAAAAATCCGTAAATAACTTATAAGAAGCCCCTGGATGCGGAAATACATGTTTGCATGAGAGAGGAGTCACACATGAAATGAAGAAGAAAAACATAAAAAAGAAAATAAAGGGATTGGGCCAATATAGAAGAAAAAGAAAGTAGCAGATATTTCGGAATAATATTTACGTTCCAGTCTTCAGCGGGTAATGGAAACAAGTAAAACTACACCATTATTTCATTATTTGATTACTCTTTGAATCCTTACATTATAGTCCAGGAGCCACTAAAGCGCATCTCGTTTATTTCTGAGTTGAGGTGGTTAGAAAGACACAGTCAGTTTGACAATAGTTTCCGACTATATCGACCACGCTAAATCTGAATATGGGTGGGGGCAAAGTTGGAGATCACGGCTTGACCTTGTAAAAGGAAAAAAACACCCTTTTTAGGCCTATAAAACGTGTACAGACTGTTTATTTTTTTTCTGAGGTTGTACCACTCCGATGTAGTGGTGCGACATCTCAATTTGGTCAATTTCGTAGAATATGTTAATTTTTTCCGATATCTTGTATAGCCCAGGAGCTATAGGCTAATATTTATTAATTTTCCCCGAAAATCTCAGAATTCAAAAGATCATTTTCAACTAAAACCACGTATCTCGGACCTTTCTATAATTTTTGTGTTATTCATTCTTTTCCAGAATTTACCTTTGGTATTTAGGTTCCCATTGCTGTAAAGCTCAAAGCTTAAAATGTTCGGTGAAGCCGTGTAGAATTTTTTGAAAAAGTATAGGCCAAAAGATATATGCAAAAATTCATTTTTCCAAATGATGATGTGACACATCTTTTATGCTAGAATTTAACGCCCAATTCGAATATGAACTTTACTTTTCAACCAAATATCAACTTTTTTTTTTTGTCTTAATTAAAAATGTATTTACAATGCTGACTGATTTTCAGTTTATCTCCTGATAAGACTTGCAGCCCAATCTTTACTTCGTTATCTGCAAGCCAGATAGAGAGTGGAGTGATACCTATGACTCGTATCGGATACCTACCAGTCATACCAAGTCCTCCATCTAATCCAGCAGTAGTTAAAGAGGCAATAAACATTATACATCGTACAGCTTGCGCACTGAAGTTACCTCAGACTATAATAACGTGTGACCAAGCTATCTACGAGATCATTATCGCATTGAAAAAGAAATAGCCTGAAGTATTCAGTGATGTTATTCCAAGAATGGGTGGATTTCATCTGTCTATGAACTTCCTTGATGTGATTGTGTACCTCACGAAAGGCTTAGGGCTTGAAGAAATCTTTAGTAAGACTGACATCTTACTCTCTGGAACTGCTAAAAAATCTATGACTGGAAAACCCTATTACAGGTGTACGGAGGCTCACATCATCGTAAGGCCTTGTATAGAGTATATTGGAATGCTCTTGAACAGTATTACATTGAATCAGACAAAAAAGCAAGTACTTTTGATGAGCTGTCAGATTTAATGTCTGCGTACATGAATTGCGGAGGCTCCTTTGACAACCTAGACAAACACCTGGAATCTATGAAGCCTCTGATGAGCCAGTTCAACAAGTCGCGTGACGAAAACCTTACAACGAAGGTTGTGGATGGAGTATATGAATCTTGTGGTGATTCTTCTCCAGTTTCTAATTGCAGAGCGTGGGGGAGACTGGGAAGGTCATATTATTGGTATAACCCTTATGTTGCCGTATTTGACAGCTGCGGGGCAATATAAGTACACTACATGCCTACTCCAGTATTTGAATGACATGAAAACCTTGCCACCTAGCTTGCATCATATCTTTGTCAGAGAACTATTCAACGTGAAGCGGAAAAATTGCAAGATGAATTGTGTTTCCCCAGATCATGCACTGGAATCCACACTCAACCTTGAATAAAAAAAAAAGGGGGAGGAATAAAGGGAAACACACTGAACTCAATGGCAGTTGCCAAGTGGACTACCACCATACCATTCCGTGCTGAGGTTTCCTCTGCCCTTTATCGACTTGCTGGAATTGAGAGCATGAGTGAATTTGATGGTGAAGGAAGCAAAAATGGAACCTTTGAGAAGCGCCGAGAAAACTTTGTCAGTAAAGTGGTCTCTGTTGTCGAAGACCAAATTGATTCCTTTACATGTGATGAGGAATCATTGGTGAATATCATTTCAAATCAAGTCGTTGATAAAGCAGTGGCAAAGAGCCTCCTGAGTGCACGTGCTAGTGGTTTAAAAGCATTGGAAGCATACTTCGATGGAAAACCCAACCCCTTTTCCAAGGTTAAAGTAAAGACTATGGATTGCGATACAAAACAGGCCAAACGTTCAACGACCAAGACCGGTAGCAGCGTTTATGCTGAGTTGGAAGCTGTTAAAAGGATTTTGGTTACTGTTGGCGCTAGTCAAGGATCTATGCTTGAGATGCTAAGTAAGATCATTCCACACGAACTTTTGCCCTACGCCCCAACAATATTTGAATCAGTAGCTAGTGAACGTATTAAACTTCGATCGGGTACGAAGTCAAGTTTTCTTGAGTTCATTCCCACCTCTGCAAGTTTAGAAAGTTGGCCTAGCGAAGTTCCGATTAACACGGTCACGGGAACTGGTGTGGTGGTAGATTTCATGCCGTTAATCCGGTCGCAAGTGCCAGACAAAACCGAAACCGTTGAGGCATCTTCGATACGAATCCTTGCAAGGCTCTTAAATCGACTCCCAAGATCTACAACCGAGCTGTAGCTGATCGGTATGACGGAGTGTTCGGCTTTGTAAACATTACCGGGAATCCTATTGTTCTAAAAGACAGTAGTGGATGTCATGAGTGGAGAGGAAGTACAGTGACGAAGAGTTTTATCGTTACGAAGAGCATGGTGCTAGAAAACTGGGATATTTTGCTTATGCAGTCAGAGAGTAAGGCAAGACTTATCGAATGCATTTTTGAATTGTGGAGCCATGTCTATCTTTCTGAATTAAGATTTACCATTTACCTCTCTGGTGGATTCAGTGATAGAATGAAGGTGCTAAAACTGGTCCCATCCAAAATGACCATACATCCAAACCCGGACTACGAAGCGAACTTGTTCAGCACACATGAAGAAGCAGACACGCATGTTGCTCTCCATGTTGCCGAATGCTACAGAAATGGATGTTCCAAAGTAATTGTTGAAGTAAATGACACAGACATTGTTGTCATTTTATTACAGAACTATCGCGAAATATTCCTCTGCAGGTGTGATCCAGGTTATGAACCTGAGCTCTACGTTCAGTTCCGTGACAAAGTCTTTCCGATCCATAAAATTGTGAATAGAACCTCGTGGGCTGTTGTAGAGTCAATAGGGCTGCTACGGTCAGTTTTTTCTTCTCGAAGGGCAAAAAACATTTGCTACATCTGCTGGTAAATCACAGCTCATTCAAGAAATTTCTGATCTTACACAGAGAGTGAGGAGTGATATCAAAAACGTCATTATGTACGAGTCCGAAATCTTGCGTATGTGTATGAAATTGACTGTATCGGTATATAGCCAAAAACAGTCCGAATTTAATTCTCTCAATGACCTCCGAATTCATTTATTTCCCAGAAAAAAGAACTTGAACAGCTTACCCCCAACAGATGGTTCTTTCGTATATCACGTCAAGAGATCTATACTTCAGTGGAACATTATTCTTCAGGCTGTGATTCCTAAGCCCTATATCTTCAACCCACTTGAGTTTGGCTGGACCCATCACGACATTTTACGAGTCAGTCCAGTGACATCAGCGCTGACCACCTGGCCTCCATCTGTCAACAAGACTTCAACCTTTTGTTACTGTAAAACTGTGTGCGGTAAAAAGTGCCATTGTTTGGGGATAAAGCCATGCGACATTCTTTGCGCATATGATGTGCGATGTGATGCCGACAGTGACGATTCTGATGAGGATTAGCGGGATTTTTTTGTATGTTTGCGGAAACCGTTGGGATGTGCGGGAATTGTATTTTGACAGGCTTTACCTGTAGCTTTACTTACAGTACTTAAAATGATAAACACTCTTTAATCATATTAAAGATTTAAGCTTTCAGTTTCGGTCGAGCCTGGTTCTTTCGTGTCGGTTTACTACTTTATAAAGCTTCGTAGGTTGATTATATTCTGGATTTACAACTATACTTTTAAGAAAATCGGAGTTTATAGCAAATTAAATAGCATATAGCAACTAAAGTTGAAACACGATGACCAAGTTAACACTACCGTTGGACTCGGCGTCAAAATTTGGCATAAAAACATGTCCTGCAATACCGTAACATTAATCAAAAAAATTTTTAGGCCAACAAATAAGTAATTAACCTATAACAAACGAAGTTAAGATTGGGCTGCGAAGTCTTATTAGCAGATAAACTGAAAATCAGTCAGCATTGTAAATACATTTTGAATTAAGACGAAAAAAAAAAGTTGATATTTGGTTGAAAAGTAAAGTTCATATTCGGATTGGGCGTTAAATTCTAGCATAAAAGATGCGTCACATCATCATTGGGAAAAATTATTTTTTGGCCTATACTTTTTAAAAAAATTCTACACGGCTTCACCGAACATTTTAAGCTTTGAGCTTTACAGCAATGGGAACCTAAATACCAAAGGTAAATTCTGGAAAAGAATGAAAAACACGAAAATTATAGAAAGGTTCGAGATACGTGGTTTTAGTTGAAAATGATCTTTTGAATTTTGAGATTTTCGGGGAAAATTAATAAATATTAGCCTATATCTCCTGGGCCATACAAGATATCGGAAAAAAATTAACATATTCCACGAAAAGACCATATTAGGACCAAATTGAGATGTCGCACCACTAAACCATACTGGCACAACCTTAGAAAAAAAATAAACAGTGTTTACACGTATTATACGCCGAAAAAGGGTGTTTTTTTGCTTTTACAAGGTCAAGCCGTAATCTCCAGCTTTGCCACTACCCATATTCAGATTCAGCGTGGTCGATATAGTCGGAAATTATTGTCAAACTGACTGTGTCTTTCTGACCACCTAGTTGTCACATTATAGTGGTCTGGCTTCCGGACTATAAAAAACATTCTATTTGGTTATAATATTAATGTCAATTGTGTTTTCCGGCTAATTATTACCAGTCAAATCATCCTTAACAGTATTTAAATGTGACTGTTATTACGCGGTAAAAATAAACATTTAAAAACAATAAGATGTGCAATTAACAATATGCAATTATGAGCTGCATCTCAAAGAAACACACAATTAATCAAAAGTACCCAAATTGAAAGAAAAAATGAAACAGAACTTTACAAGTGATTTAATTTTATTAATAGCTGATGTCGAATCTTTTTTCTCAAATATACACCTTTTTAAGTGTTCATCCATATACCATATACCCATCCATATACAAGATAATTCCTGTTTAACATTTGTTTTAAATATTTTAACATTTAACATTCAAATTTTAACATTTTGTTTTTTCATATATTTAAATTATATTTGTTTTTAAAATCAGATTCAGGGCTAAGCAGGAGAGGGGGGGGGGCTAACCAATCCTGACTCTTGTATAAGTCATTTATGAGTGTTTGCTTCGCGAAATAAAATAGGCTTTTCCCAAATATACGGCAGATTGCCGCCCCCATCAGAAATACTTTTTGCACCAATTTTCAATTTTCAAAAATAAAAAAACAAACAAGTCTTTTTAACTGAAAGTAAGAGCGACATTAAAACTTAAAACGACAAGAAATTATTCCGTATATGAAACGGGCTGTCCTCTCCTCAACGCCTCGCTCTTTACGCTAAAGTTTTTTATTGTTTTAAAAAACAAAGTTGTGAGACAGAGTCAAACTTTAGCGTAAAGAGCGAGGCGTTGACGAGGGGAGAGCCCCTTTCATATACGGAATAATTTTTGTTCGTTTTAAGTTTTAATGTCGCTCCTTATTTTCAGTTAAAACGAAACTTGTTTTTTTTATTTAATTTTGATCATTTTTGAATCACTGCAGCTTAGATTTTGGCTCATCGTACATGAATAATTAAAACGAAATTTGCATATTAAATTTCTTTTTTTGGCTAAATGGCTTTCTCGATATTTCGTTCTGACGTAACTTACGAATTAACTTACGTAACGAACTTCTACATTCGTACATTTTTATTACGTATATTAGGGGGTTCGCCCCCTAGTCAAAATTTCAAAAGTTCAAACTTTGTTCCAATTCTTTAAGAATGACCCCTTAATCACAATGGCCGTTAATTAGAATAAATACCTCTGATGAAAGTACAAAAAACTTTAGCGTAAAGAGTGAGCTGATGACTAGGGGGCTAATCCAATTATATTCCGGAGTAACCTTTCCTTGTTTGAAACTTTGATGTTGCTCCTTACTTTCAACTGAAAAAATTGTCTTTTTACCTAAATGATCGTTTTTTTAAATAATGCTGGGAAATCTGGCACCCCCTTCGTAGCAATGTCACTTCCCCCATGAAGACTTCCTCGATAGAAAGATCCTCCCACGTAATCCCCAACACCCCCCCCCTCCAACTAACAGAAAAAATTTCCCCTGGAAACTTCTGTGTACTTCCCAATAACCAATACTATATGTAATTAAATAAAAAAACAATTTTTTTTTTTACTGCAAGTAAGGAGCAACATCAAAACGAACAGAAATTATTCCGTATATGAAAGGGGCTGTCCCCTCCTCAACACCTCGGTCTTTACGCTAAAGTTTTTATCGTTTAAAAAAATAAAGTTGTGAGAAAGAGTCTAACTTTAGCGTAAAGAGCGAGGCGTTGAGGAGGATACAGCCCCTTTCATATACGGAATAATTTCTGTTCGTTTTAAGTTTTAATGCTGCTCCTTACTTTCAGTTAAAAAAACTTGCTTTTTTTATTTAATTTTTGAAAGTTTTTGAATTAATGGAGGTTTTGATTTTTGCTCACCATACATGAACAATTAAAAAAAAATTCATATTAATTTTACTCTTAATTGGTTAAATGGCTTTCTCAAAAGTTGTTTAATTTTACTTATGAATGTTTTTGAGTAATAAATATACGTAACTTACGAATTAACTTGCGTAACGAACTTCTATATCCATGTATTTTAATGCGTATATTAGGGGGTTTGTCCCCTAGTCAATACCTCGCTCTTTACGCTAAAGTTCGAATTTTGTTCCAATTCTTAAAAAATGACCAGTTAATCACAAAGGCCGTTAATTAGAATAAATAGCTCTTATGAAAGTACTAAAAAATATTTGGCTTAAAGAGCAAGGTATTGACTAGGGGGCAAAACCAATCATATACTTAATAATTTCGGTTCGTTTTAAGTTTTGATGTTGCTCCTTACTTTCAGTTGATAAACTTGTTTGTTTTTCATTTAATTTTTGATATTTTTTTTTAAATAATGCTGGGAAATCCGGCACCCCCTTCATAGCAATGTCCCTTCCCCCATGGAAAGATCCTCCCACACAACCCCCGACCCTCCCCTCAATACCAGAAAAAAATCTCCCTGGAAAACGTCTGCATACTTCTCAATAACCAATACTATACGTAAACATTGGGTAAAGTTCATAACTTTCAGCCCTCCCCCAGGGACTTTGGGGGATTAAATCATCCTAAAAGACATATTTATTATATTTTCGACCATGCTGAACAAAATCGCTATCTCAAAATTTTGATCGGGAGACTTTGGGAAAAAAATGAGCGCGGGAGGGGGCCTAGTTGCCCTCCATTTTTTTTGGTCAATTAAAAAGGGCACTAGAACTTTCAAGTTCCGTTAGAATGAGCCCTCCCATGTTATTCTAGGACCACTGGGTCGATATGATCATCCATGGAAAAAAAAAACAAATAAACACGCATCCGTGATCTTTCTTCTGGCAAAAAATACAAAATTCCACATTTTTGCAGATAAGAGGTTGAAACCTCTATAGTAGGGTTCTCTGATACGCTGAATCTGATAATGTTATTTTTATTAAGGTTCAATAGCTTTTAGGGGGTCTTTCTCTCTTTTTTCGAAAATCAGTCAAATTTTCTCAGGCGCGTAACTGTTGATGGGTAGGATTAAACTTGATGAAACTTATATATTTGAAATCAGTACTAAAATCTGATTCTTATGATGTATCTACTGATATCAGAATACCATTTTTAGAGTTTCGGTTACTATTGAGCCGGGTCGCTCCTTACTTACAGTTCATTACCACGAACTGTTTGAACATTGTACAAAGTTTATAACTTGCAGACCTTCCCCCGGGGACCGTGGGGGATTAAGTCATCCTCAAAGACCTAGTTATTGTATTTTTCGACCATGTTGAACAAAATGGCTATCTCAAAATTTTGATCGGGTGACTTTGGGGAAGAAATGAGCATGGGAGGGGGCTTTGTTGCCCTCCATTTTTTGGGCCACTTAAAAAGGGTACTAGAAATTGTAATTTCCGTTAAAATGAGCCCTCCTGCGATATTCTAGGACCACTGGGTCGATACGATCACCCCTGAAAAAAAAAAAAATAAAATAAAAATAAAATAAAAATAAACACGCATCTGTGATCTTTCTTCTGGCAAAAAATACAAACATCTGGACTATTGTAACTATTTTTCCGCTATCTAAATAAATGGATTTATCCCCATTTGAAAGTTTATTTGTTCGTCATGGAACGGCAAAATGGTGTAAGAAAACAATACCTAATTAAAGGTGTTACGTCAAAAATACGTCGTATATATGGGGAAGTGAGACCATCCTAGTAAACAACTATAAACTCAACATTTGGTTTGCAATTAGAAGACACGGAAGGCTTTGCCACCTTCATTGGAAATTTTTTTTACATTTGGACAGGATTGAAGAAGAAAAGTTACATCAAGACTTTGAATGGACTTTGTCAATGAACTCTCTCTGAAAATAATCTAGTGAATAAGCCGAAAGTTCATTATTTTGTGTATGACCCGAAAAGTCATTTATTTTGTTGTGTATAAACATGCTAGTTTCAACTTTATTATTTTAGTGTTTCTACTGAAGACGGTCGCTATCTATATGATCGAAATATCTGGACTATTGTACCTGTTTTTTTACTGTCTAAATAAATGGATTTATCCCCATTTTAAGGTTTATTTGTTCGACAGATTTAACCTTACTCTAGAGCTTGGTGACAAATACGGGAAAATGACCTAAGGACCGATAATGATTAACCATTTATCATTGACTATTTTATCAGAATTGATGTTTCGATTGACCGTAAAGATTTAATATACATATTTGATGTTTATGTTTGACCCTGCACCACCCCCTCCCCCGCCCTACCATAATTCTTGGTTTTAGTTTTCCTAATTTTGTCAATAGAGTATTGTATCTTCATCATATTTTGGTATTTTCCATCATGCTTAACCTAACTTCACTTCTCGAGTGTGTATCATCAAACACACAGAAAACAGAAAAGGTCAGAGTTCTGTTTCCCTTATCTTGAAAATAATCTTTTTTCATCGACATATGATCGAGAAAGGCATGCACAAAATAGAGATTTCGGAGCTGTTACCTAAAGGGATTTCACCCAAGGCCCCTACTTCTGTGTAAGTGGTTGGAAGCTCGCACCATAGGCTAAGGCTATATACTTTCGAAGTAGCTGCGCTTCTATTCACAAATTCATACTTCTCAATACACCTTTAAACAATGCGAATAAAAAAAAAAATATATGAACAAAATTTAGTATAGCCGACAATACTTAGCAAAAAGAAAAGTAAGACGGAGAAAAAACAAACTTACTTGTGTTGCTTGACTAGAAAGATTAACCGGCACTGTCGGTATAATTCTTAAAGTATTGTGAACTCGTACTAGTGTCACTGGAGGGGGGTACTCTGCATAACCACCATAATTCCTCTAGGAAAAAAATATAAAAAGTTTACTACGGCAAATACTACACTCAAAATTCAACCCGTACAATAATCTAGAAAGTGTGGAAACGTTAAATGACAACAATATACACTGGTTTCTTTTTACCAATAAGGTTGGAGATGGGTCAACTTCCTACAGCTTATTTTCTTATATATATATATATATATATATATATATATATATATATATATATATATATATATATATATATATATATATATATATATATATATATATAAACATTGTTACTGCTACACTGGTTCAGATAAAAAAATTATTTACAATTACAAAGACAGCAAACAATCAAATCAGATAGAAAAATTAGTGACTAATGATCGAGAAGAAAAACGAGACATTTCAATATTTTCAGTCATATATAGAGCACAAAGATTCAAGGAGAACAATGTCCATGTCGATGCATACTTAAGAATTACTCAAATATAAAAAAAAACACCCTTTGCATGTTTGACAAATTAAAAAAAGCTAAACATTTTCCACAGCTTTTTTTTTTATTTTAGAGATGCACATGACCCTCTTTTTCCCGAAATGGTAAAACTCAAGTGTAGACGATACGCTCACACACGCATGAAAAAGGAACGAAAAGAAAAACAAATATTAAAAGAGGATTTGCAATTGTATAACCTTTGTAAATGAATTTAAGGATCCATCTTTTGGACCCCTTTATCTTCCTTTCCCCCTAAGCGATTGATCAGTTATTCTTATAGACCTATTACTGACGAGAAGATCGCCCATTTTAAATTAAAACTTAGTTCCAAATATTGGGCTTACCAATGTCTTACCAATGGTAATGAAATGGCTTCTAAATTTTCAGCGGAACTTTTCCAGTTATATTGTGACACCTTTCCAGTGAAAAATGTTACTCGCAAATCTAACTGCAACCCGTGGATGAATAAAAAAAATTTGTGCCTAATAAATGAACGTGATAAACTCTTTCAGGAAGGATTTTTCCAAGAATCTCGAAAACTTAGAAACATCGTTGTTAGCTAATCCGTAAAGCCAGAAAGGAGCATGGCGCTCACATGCTCAATAAGTTATTGTATTTGGACCCTAAGAAATTCCACAAAAGTGTCCAAGATCTCATGGAAAAGGTCTCTTCAAAGTTTTTCTTACTGGACAGTAATGGTGACCCAGTGGGTGCGAATGTCATAAATGATCATTTTGCTTCAATTTGTAAAATTCACCCGGCACTCCAACATATGCCGGCCAACAGTGCAGTGGGTGACATTCCTGTGATTGAAGTTCATCAGACCCAACTTAAACTCAAAACTCTTGACACAAATAAGTCACTATACCCAGGTGATATCCCTACCAAATTGATTGTGGAATGTGCCCAGTATATAAGTGTACTTCTAACTCCTATTTTTAACCAATGTTTTGTAAATGCTATTTTTCCAGTGTGTTTTAGACGAGCTATTATATCTCCTATACCGAAAACTAAAACCCCAAAAGTTCCCTATGACTTAAGACCAATATCGGAAATCTCCATTTTTTTCTAAAGTTTTTGAAAATTTTACTTTCAGTTTCCTTTTTGACGATATACAAGATAAAATCAACCCAAATCAGTTTGGCTTTAGGCCGAATCATAGCACCGCGCAATGCTTAATTTATATACTTGACACTGTTTTCAAACATCTTGAGTTAAATAGTTCCTACATTGAAACTGTTTTCGTTTATATTAGCAAAGTCTTCGAAAACTTGGATCATCGGACAGTTATTGATAATGCAAGGGCTTTAGGTGCCAGAGATTTTGTTTAACGTATGGTTGCTAGTTTTTTTGTCTGACCGTAAACAGTGTGCAGTCCTCCCTAATGAGGATTCATCAGGTTTTTCCTCGATTTCCAGTGGAGCACCTCAAGGGACTTAATTAGGTCCTTTAGCATTTTTATTGTTTTTAAGAATGTTTTACCAAGCTATGGCAACAACTCTTTTAAATTTGCGGATGATATTGACATTGCTGAACCTTTATCAAACATCTAATACTTTAAATGTTACACTCGACTAACTCAATAACAGTGTTAAGAATAATATTGACAATTTTAAACTCAATTTAAGCATATCCAAAAGCAGTTTCATGCTATTTTCTTTTTTTTTAAATACACTCCCTATCAATCATTATTTATGTATACCAAATTTAAATACGATTAAACTGCTTGGTGTGCAGTTGGACAACGACCTTAAATGGAACTCCCACATTTCCCGCTTATCTAAATCTGGTAGTTTTCTCCTTAAATCGTTCTCCCTTCTCAAACGGTTCTCTATGTCAATCCAGAACCTTAAAATAATTTATTGTTCTTATATAAGACCCTGTCTGGAATATGCTGGCCCTGTCTCGCACCCTGGGTTGACCAAAGACCAATGTTCTAAAATTGAAAGTACTCAAAAAAGAGCAATAAAAATTATACTGGGGACGGCGTATATTAGATACGATGAAGGTTTGGCTAGACTTGAACGTACTACATTGGAATCACGACGTCATATCCTCACCATGAACTTTGGTCACAAGTGCCTTAGTTCTGACTATCATCGACGTTTTCTCCCTCCCTTTAAAGAAAATTCCCCAATCCTTCCTAATACAAGACTCAATGGTCGTAGAGCTCCAAATACCCAACTGGACCTGTATCCCCAAATGATGACCATGAGCTACAAAAACCCTTTTGTCCCCTATTTTGTTTCCCATTTTAATAATTGATTTAACTTTTGTTTTATGTTTATCCTCTAACATCTGTTTTAATACTGATCCATTTTTTTTATTTTTTTTTTATGTTTATCCCCTAGCATCTATTTTGTTATTGTAATTCTGACGTGCTTATGCTAGCTTTTGTGCTATTTTAGCCAATAAATCATATTCTATTCTATTCTATGTTCCCTCTCCAAGTTTTTAGCATGTGATTTTTTTGTAGTCCAACGATTCTGATATTTCAGAGTAAAACGACAAAATTTTTCACCATTCGATAACTGATATTTAGCTTCATCTATGTACCAAATTACATTTACTTTTTTTTTAAACACTTTGATATTGGGTTAAAAAGATGCGAAAAATTAGTTTATATCATTGTGCAAAAAAGTCAATGTAATATGATAATTCTGGCTCGGTGAACGGATTTATTTAAAAATACTTAACCAAATAAACCATCAGTGCACCCATCTAAAATTTCCAAAGTTATTTTAATATAAAAAGATTGACTTTCGGTTTAAAAACCCAGTCCAGGTTCCGTTTATTTCATTAAATAAGCATTTAAAAGGACAATATCCCAAAGGACTCGGTGGCCCATTATTTGGGAAACAGCTTAAAATAATCAATTAACATTAATACTAAACTTAACCAGAAAATAAATGAATAAGGAACAAGAAATCAACTCACCAACCGTTCACACGAATACGGTGAACTCTCAGTCACCTGACAATCGCGGCAAACTTTTCTCTATGCCATCGAGAAACTAACACTAACTAAACAATACCCAACAATTAATAAAATCTTATCTATCTTTAACTGCTAGCAAAAAACCTGTCATGTGCTTCTTAAACGAATCAATCGTCTGCGACTTTTGGAATTGAGTTCTGAGCATACCCCACAGTCACGACCAGAGGGAAGTCTGACCGAACTGAGGGAGTGGCCGGAACTATTACATCATCCCGATTATGAACTGCGGCTGGATTAAATTCTTTCACAAGTTGAAGCAGTCTAGAAAAGCCCCATGGGAGGTCTTCATAAAAGTGTTGGCATGCCCGCAAAGATACTGACAAAATACAATATATCCTTGATGTTCAGGCGATTAACAGAAGTTTCAGTAGCTAACTGTAGGACCCTAGCCGCTTGCTCTTGAAGGTGGTGAACAGATCCAATTACAGATGGAAATGTAGACATCCCGACAGACAATCAGTAATGCAGATAAGGATAAGTAAGAGAGAAGTATAAAAGACGAAGGATAGAAAAAGGAAATACTCGCTTCAGTTTCCGGATGATTCCAAGTCCAAATTTACTTAAACATTGCGACTGATAGAATGTGTGACTCCCTCCAATGTGCCCCTTAAATGGCAGAATTTCAGTCGTTTTAGCACGCAAAATGAATGCTCCGCATATTTCCAAGCAATAGCAAGATTGGAGAATAGAGTTAAAAATGAATGCGAAATTGGAAAAAATTACTGTAACACACAGTTTCAAAACCTTTATCAGTTAGTTGCGCCAATTCACAAGAATACAAATTGGGAGGAAGGCAATAATTCTTTTTTCTATTTTTTAAATTAAAATACAAATAAGGTATTATTTTAATCTTTGATAGCGGCATTTTTTATTATTATTATTATTTCTTTTAGTGGAAATACAAAAAAGGTATTGTTCGAGCTTTTGGGCGACCCCAATTGCCATTCCTGCTATCAGGACGATAAGAATCGAACGCATACCTCCATTTACCTTAGACACAGCCAGCCCAACAAGGACATTAGGCCCAGAGATAACACTGCTGGTAACTTTGCGATTTCATCGCAACCTCAGTCAATACAGCATCAATAATAAAACAAGGCACCAGAAGCACGACTTGAAATACTGCTACTTATTGATTAAATATTATGCCGAGTTTATCACAAAACTCTCAAAATATAGGAATGAAACAAAGTTTTGGAGTAGACTTTGTTTTCTGACACAAAGCGTCTCTGCTCAAGTAACAAGAGTCGATGTGGAATGACCGACGATGGCGTCTGGTTATTGAAGAATGTTGGTACTGATCACCAAGAAAAAAAATTTCGCATTTAGAGCTATCTTTTAGGCTGTCTCACGGGTGATATTACTGACATTTTCGATCATATCATTTTGCTCTAAAGCAGAGAGGGACTTAATATTTTTAGCTAACAGTTCAAAAATATTCTGGCAATTTTGTGCTTCCGTAAACCAACGTCAATTAGAACAGTCTTTCGAATATCCCTTCATTTTTAACAATCTTGGTGTTGAACAAAAGCCTGCAATGTTTGCAGAACCACCCCAAAGGATACGAAATGGCTTTTTAAAAAGTGAGAAAAATTCACCTGGTGATACACGGCCCTACAGATTTGGCATATATGTTCTACAGGCAGGTTTAAGAGCTTCTGAATTTTGCTGAACATATTGGAAAAACCAGAGTTGAATGAATGGGAAGCAAAAGGGCAAGGAGGAATGAAGAAAGCTATGGAAACAAGAAAGCAAAATCACTTTGAGACTTTTATTAAGAGAAGGGGCTTCTAGGAACGCTAATAGTAATAAAGAAAATACAACCAGACATTGTTTGGAAATCTTCATAATATTTTTTATACAACAACGAGACTGAATCCTGAACAAGTCAAAATGTACTCAAATGTTCTTTACGTGATTTCAAGTGGGCACCGTGTAATGTAGCTCGTATGTTAGCTTAAATTATCCTGCTATAAAATGGCCGGATTATGCACCTTACTATTCGTCTGGTAGAGAATGAGTGCAAAGGTCCACAAACAGTTGATTCACGGACATGATGTTAAAAAAAAAAACATTCTTTACCTGTAGGGCGATTGAATGATAATATTTTGAAAGCTAATCACAAACAAAAATTTGAAACTCTCACATTATTTTATTTTAGGACAACTGCTGAGATCAAAAACAAATACAGACATTTCAAACTGGATGCTGATATGCTCTGATCCTATCATAACAAGCCATAAAAAGAAGCAAAAACAACATTAAAGTTACTTAATAAATAAGTGCTTGAAAAGGCAAATATTGAGCAGAAAATGTCCGACTCCTAACGAGAAACTCCTAAAGGTGCACACCTAACGAGAAATATGAAAACAATGAATTCTTTTTTCTTCTTCTTTTTTTACCTTTAAAGTTGAGACCATAGGTTGATTTATTTATTGGTTGACTTTTCTCCTCTTTTTTTTCTTCTTCTTTTTTTACCTTTAAAGTTGAGACCATAGGTTGATTTATTTATTGGTTGACTTTTCTCCTCTTTTTTTTCTTCTTCTTTTTTTACATTTAAAGTTGAGACCATAGGTTGATTTATTTATTGGTTGAATTTTCTCCTCTTTTTTTTCTTCTTCTTTTTTTACCTTTAAAGTTGAGACCATAGGTTGATTTATTTATTGGTTGACTTTTCTCCTCTTTTTTTTCTTCTTCTTTTTTTAACTTTAAAGTTTAGACCATAGGTTGATTTATTTATTGGTTGACTTTTCTCCTCTTTTTTTTCTTCTTGATACATTCAGTTAATTTGTTGTTTCTGTTTGTTTTTAATTAATATTAATTAAAAAAAAAACATTTCCACAAAATAAGTTTTTCAAAAAAAGTAAAGAAATACATTAAACCAAAAATGAACAAAAATAGAATCAAATATTCTACCAAGCAAACAACTACCACAAATCAGTATCAATAAATAAATGAAACCAAAAACAAACAGAAATTAATATGAGTAGGGTTCTACACACCATGCTTTCTAAGAGCCAGAATATAATTTGCAATTTACTGAAACAAATTCTTTTAAATGTTTTCACTTTTATAACTTTAAGAAATCAAAAATTGTTAAAATTTTAAGAAATAAATATGAGCATATGTATATTAAACTGACAATGCACATTTTCTTTTTCAAGTAAATTCATTTGAATTTTTTTCAGTAAAGTACAAAGTATATTCTGGCTTTTAGAAAGCATCGTATTTAGAACCCTACTGCTATACCCCCAGGGCATAATTTAAAACCCTTACCCTGAGAGCTGTGTGGGGGGGGGGGGGGTTCATCCTTAAAGACCTAATTCCTTTAACTCTCAACTACGTTAAAAAAAATGACTATCTCAAAATTTTGATTGGATGTGTTTGGGGAAATGGTGGGCGTGAGAGGGGGTTAGTTGCCCTCCAATCACTTTCTACTATAAAAAAGGGCAATAGCCATTTAAATTTCCAATTGAATGAACCCATTTTATAAGTTTCTACGACAACGCTTTCTATAAAAACTTTATATGCCCCAAGGGCATAACTTACAACTCTTGCCCTGAGAGGTGTAGGTATCATCCTCAAAGACCAAATTTCCATTCAACTGCAGGATATGTCAAAATTTTGATTGGATGTGTTTTGGGAAACGGTGGCGTGAGATGGGGGTTAGTTGCCGTCCAATCACTTTCAAGTATTAAAAAGGGCACTAGCCTTTCAAATCTCCATGAATGAGCCTTTTTTTGAAGTTTCTACGACAAAGCTTTTAATAAAAACCTTATATGCCCCTAGGGCACAAATTACAACCCTTGTCCTGAGGACTGTGGGGGGAGTGTTCTCCTCAGACATAATTTCTAGATTTTTTCAACTACGTTGAAAAAAATGGCTATCTAAAAATTTTGATTGGATGTGTTTGGGGAAATGGTAGGGGTGATAGGGGGTTAGTTGCCCTCCAATCATTTTCTACTATGACAAAGGGCACTAGCCCTTTCAATTTCCGATTAAATGAACCAATTTTGAGGTTTCTACAACCGAAAACCTTTCTATAAAAACCTTATATGCCCCCAGGGCATAACCTAAAGCCCTTACCTTGAGGGCTGTGGGGGGTTTGTCATCCTCAATGACACAATTTCCAGGACTTTCAACTACGTTGAACGAAATGGCCACCTCAAAATTTTGTTTGGATGAGTTTTGGGAAATGGTGGGCGTGAGAGGGGGCTTAGCTGCCCTCCAGTTACTTCCGACTATTAAAAAGGGCACTGGCCCTGTGAATTTCCAATTGAATGGACCCTTTTTGAAACTTCTTTGGAAACGCTTTCAATAAGAACCTTACATGACTCCAGAGAGTAAATTTCAAGCCTTGCTCTGAGGACTTTTGGGGGAGTGTCCTCCTCAAAGTCATAATTTCTAGATCTCTCAACTACGTTGAAAAAATGGCTATCTCAAAATTTTGATTGGAAGTGTTAGGTTAAATGGTGGGCGTGGAAGGGGTGTTAGTTGTCTTCCAATTACTTTCGACTATTAAAAAGGGCACAAGCCCTTCCAATTTTCAATCGAATAAGCCCTTTTCCAAGTTTCTACGACAACTCCTTCGATACGAAGTGCCCTGGTCTAAAACCAACCAACCAAGCAACCAAAAAAATAATATATTGTGGCAACATCGTTCTTTACTTAGACAGCGCAATTGCGCTGCCTATGATTAGTTAATGTCATGCCCTAGCCAAGCAGATTTTTTGTGCTTTCCTGGCAGAAATGTTATGTAAGTTATGTATTTTGTTTCTAATATAGATCATTGAAACTTGAACTTAAAAAAAAAAAAGGTCTGTAACTTCAGATTTACCATTTAGATGATTTCTTCTAAATTAAAAAAAAAAAATCAAAATGATTAATAATGCAAAAGACATACCAGAGTGGCATAGTATTTTTCTAATTCTTCCATGTAATGCCTTATTAGTTCACTACCTTCTTGACTAAATTGCTTAGGTTCGTTGAAATTCCAGCCCCCTCCGCCAAGAGGAATACTAGGCGCAGGTTCTTCCTCACCTACACCTAGTTCTACTTTCAATCTAAATGAAACAAGATATAGTTAATATAAGCCGTATTGCGCTCCCATTCTATGGCCTGATTAAGTGCGCAAAAATACTTCAGCTACAGTTTTGCAACCAACCCATTGGTGCTCCTTTTTTATTTCTAAAAGTAACAATTAAAATTATAATTTTTAGGAATAAATTTATAATTATATTTATAATACTTATAATTATATATTTGATCTCAGCATAAAAAACTATGCTAGGAATAAAATTATATTTCCAGCTACGCTAGTTAAGAAAAAATATTACTTAACAGCAAAACTCATACGAAACAGCAGTTAGGACTAAAACCTCATTTACTTGAAATCATAAAAAAAAAGAATAAGAAAAGATCCATCGGGTGCTATTTTTTTTTCTGGCATAAAAAAAAGTTGAATGATCTTCAATTGACTTGTAAGGCGTGTAAACACCTTTTTTATAAGTCATTTCTATCATTAGTGCCTTCGTCTTAATTATTTTCTCACGCTTTGCAAAACTGACACCCACGCAAAATGGGAGTATTGGGGGGGGGGGGGGTATAATATTCAGTGAATGCCAAGTTTTCCCCCTGCTTTTGTTGTCACCGAATTAAACATTATGCATCAAAAGAGTATATTTTTTTACGGTTAGTGCAGCATCTAAACATCCCATGTTACACTTACTGACGGATCAAAAATGGGCTTTGTAGAGTCATGACCAGCCCCAGGGATAAATTCCTTAAAGAACCCTTGCCCCACCCATCTTTTTTCAGATTAGTAGTTCAAAGGTCAGAGCAGTATGTCCAAATACTGGATGGAACAAACTACCTCCAATTTTGCCTCCTGGGAACTTAGTATCGAACCTGTATCGATAAGATACAAGGTTACTGAGCCTTTTATGCAGTCCAAAGAAGAAACTAGATGTGCCAAAGATCAATGCTAAACTTTCTTTCCTGAATGCTCTAAAGTGCAGATTTAAGAGTGTGCATTTTTTTTCTATTCCATCAGTTATGTCTTTGAGCATCATGATGAGTAGCACACGGCATGTAATAACATCTCTTTGGCCCTTTCCTGCAATTAACAAGAAAACTTTTTCCAAAAAGATAGGTTTTCGAAGAAAAGTAAAGAATGACACTAAACCACTGAGCAGATATAAAGTCAAATGGATTTCCAAGCATAAAACTACCACAAATCACTATCAATAAATAAATGAATACCAAAACGAACAGAAATTACAATAAATGACCAAGTCAAGCTCAAACCAAGCCAAAACTACCGCAAATAGGAGTAGGGTTAACAACCACTGTCCCTTCTAAAGACCAGAACGTATTTGCACTTTACTGAAAACAATTTTTATTTTGAGCTGTATGTTCTTATTTCTCAGAACACCAACAAATGTTCAAATTATGTTCTAGTCTTTAGAAAGTACAGGGGTCGTTAGCTTTACCCCTCTTTGTAATAGTTTCGGCTCGATTTGAGCTTGATTCGGTTATTTACTGTACTTTCTGTTCGTTTTAGGCTTTCTTTACTTATTGATGGTGATTTGTGGTACTTTTACGCTTGGGAAATTATTAGACTTTATTTCTGCTCATTTTTTGTTTCGTCTAGCTCTTTACTTTTCTTTGAAAAACTTATTTCGTGGAAAAGGTTTTTTAAACTAATAGTAGGAAAAAAGCAAGCATATGGAGAAATTTTGTTAACTGCTAGCTTTAAAAATAAGAAGAAAATACTACTAAGTAATTTATATAAACTAGGCATTAATAGCATATTTCTTGTAATGTATGTTACCAAAATGTGAATACTAAGAAGAGCAAAACTTTTCAATTTGTTATAATTCCTTTGCTATCAATAAATATAGATTCTGACAATACCCAGTTTCACAGTAGTATTTAAGGTAATTTTCTAGTAAAAATGAGTTTTCTAGGGGGTGCCATAGGTGCACCCCTGAGTGAAAATATATGAAAAGAATTGATTTTTACCACTCTCTATGAATGATTGACTAAATATTTTGTGAACGGCGGTATTTTAGGCTCTTACGCGGGAGTAAATCTAAACATCAAAAATACTAATATTAAAGACATAAATAGCTGAAAAATCTGAACTTACATATTATATACAAGATTTATCTTATTTTCATGATACCAATAGCTATAAGGAAAATATGCTTCTGTATAATTACATAAATGCAAAAATAATTTCACAATTTCACTAATAAGCCTTGTGCTATGTTCTAACTATGGTACTGGATAAATCGTCCTTGTAGGGAGGGATAGTCATAGATACAGACGGGATCAATCTCTGCGGGAGGGAGTCATATCGCTTTTCCTAAGAGATGGGAGGGGGAAAAATCGGCAAGGTCACTACTTTTCAATTATTCCAAGAGTCAAGTCCTTCCAGGCTACTTTCAGAAATACCCTCCCTATGTGCAGTTTTGGGGAGTATATTATCGTATTTTTATCCTAATTTTCTTATTTGGTAATTTAAACTATAACAACTGAAGACAGTTTAATTGCAAGGAATCTTCCTGATAAACTATTTTATTCAGTTTTCACTCTTCATAAACATTCACACACAAAAGAAAAAAAGAAAAAGCAGAACAGCTTAAGTCCCAATTCAAAAGCTAAATATTTCCCAGCATAAATATTATCCAATTCTAACATTAGTCTTTCAGTGCGAAAAAACATTTGGAGACATAAAAAAGAAGAAAAATCCAAGTCATCCAACCAATAATCCCAGAGGTAACTTATGTCGAAAACTATCAAATAATTATAATAATAGCAAATGAAAAAGAACGTTTTTATACTGACACGGGTGTGTGAGACTTGAACCTGCTTACTCTCGTGATTTCGAAAAAAAAGAGAATAATTTTGCCTGGAGAACAAGAACGTTAGCACAATGGGGGGGGGGGGGGGGCTCATCAAAAGAGCAAAATCAAACAATTAAATGACACATATTTGGAAATAACCACAGTTCTGAAATATTGAGGGACACGGACCCTTTATCCCCTCCCCCCTCTGATTAACAATATGCCTGTGAGGAAGCAAGAATGTGGAAAAAATTAGTAGTTGATTAATGTTCTACTAAAAAAATTAGTAGGCATGAAGCACTCTCTGGAATTAGTAAAAGGAAAAAACGGGAGGGAAATGGAGGCAAAGCCGTACAAAAACAAATACATTCCATAAAAAAGTAAACACATTCAGGAACATATATCTCTAAAATAAATTCTAAGCATATTTTGTAACATTATTTATAGATGTTTTACAAACTAAAAAAAAAAGATGACACCTACTTCTGCTTAATTCTTAGCATATTCTCCCCCTGACAGACTTTATTTTAGATAGCAAAATAAAGGTGGAATTCCAATTATGTTTGACAAGAGTAAAGTAAGTTGTAATTGAAATAATTTTCAGTTTAAAGCGTGAAGGTGAATACATCAATGTCTCAGAAAACTAATAATGAATAAATAAGTAATATTACCGTTCATCTAAAGACATTCTTCTTTCGGGCTCCATCTCTTCACTAGTTACAGACGAAATTTCCATTTCTTCGCTGTGCGCTACCACAGGACTGGTCGGAGGTTCTGGCAGTGGAATTGCCTGAGGCTCGATTGTTATAAGGACGGTGTTATGAATTGCTTCCTTTCTTGGCCGGGGAATCACCTCTTGTCTTTCAATGCTCGTGATAGTCTCAATAGCAGATGGTTGCAAGTTGTTAAACTCAGGAGCCCTATCTTCTATTGGAACTTCTTTGAGTACTGGAACAGGGTGATAGCTTGGAACTGGGGATGGGTGTCTGTAAAGCTGAGCTGGAGAATGCGGTGCAACTATGGGAGAAACTGGCTTAAAAACTCTTTTTGGCGACCATCTTTTGGTCTTTGGAGATGCTGCTCTTTCAAGGTAGGGAGACCTCCTAAAACCTTTCTCTATTGGAGACTTTCTAGGTGATAACTCTCGTATGGATGCTCTCTGTGGCGATAGTCTTTTGTGCGTTCTCCTCTGTGGCGATCTTCGCCGAGGGGATCTATGTCGTTTTGGTGATGATGAACGGTTATGATACGTCGAAGAACCCCCTTTTCGAGGAGAGGACCGTCGCCGGTTCCTAGGTGATGCATGACGATATCGTTTTGGTGAATGAGCTCTCTGATTCGGTGAAATACGCAATGGCGATCTTTTGGTTGGGGTTCTGGAATGTGACCTTCTTAAAGGAGAACGGGATATAGACTTTTTTCTTGGTGACCAAGACCGCTTACTCTGTGGAGACCTAGAACGTTGCTTTCTGTACGGCGACCGGGACCGTGAAATTTTTTGTGGAGAACGCGACCTGGAGAGTGTCGTTCTGCGAGGAGAATGATCTGTACTTTCAACCAAAGGTTTTGCAGTTATGTTGGCCTTGCTATTCTGAAAATGTATGTCTTTGATAGACTCATCTAGCTCTTCTTCCTTATCTTCTTTGGGACATACAAGAGAACTGTGAGAACAAGGATCTTCTAATTTATCTATCGATTGTACTGTTGACAAAAAATTCTCATAGGTATTTTGTTTATATGTAATATGAACATTAGCAGATACTTCATCACACGTAAAATTCAGTTCATTTGCACTTGCAGAATTTGCAGACTCTTCATCAAAACTTAGCTTTCCATCATCTGCTGTAGCAGAATTATTCTCTTCAGATTTTGAATCCTGAGCATCCTCTTCTTCCTCCTGATACTTGATGAGTTTGCTGATGCGAGAAGGCAGTGTCTTTAATGCAAATTTTATTCTTACAGGTTCTTTAGCTGGCTGGATATTCATTTTGATGGGATCAGGCATCGTTAATGAAACCTCCGAGCAGCTTTTTACAGAATCAGACATGTACAGGTCAGCTGAAGGAGAATCAGAACTAGGCATCCTGTGTGAAATGCAAGTTTCTTTTTTTCCAGTAAATGGCAACTTTATGTTAGATAATTCTGCTAAATTTAAATCAGCTCTCGATTTTTGAGTTTTTGGTAATAGTGGATACACGTTTTCCCCTAAGTTATTTTTAGGCACTTGTGGAACTGGAATTGCACATAGTTCTACAGGTTCATGTTCATTTACACTTTGCTCAGGAAGTGGTATTTCACTTGGGGGTGGCAAAGTGGGTAGACTTGATGACTCAAGTAGTCTGATACACGTTTGAGGGGAATCTGAAGTCAAACAATTACTTTGAAGAGCATTGACGTTTAATTTTTCAAAATGGGAATTATCTTTGCATAAACTCTCATCACTTAAACCAACTTCATCTTCTGCTTTATTGGATAGAGTTTTATCTTCTAGTCCATTATCAAGAAGTGTTTCTTCGTCAAGTATACTTAAATGATTCTGAATTTCGACTGTATTCTTTGTTGGAGCACTATCTTCTTTGTCAATTTCATGATTGATATTGGTCAAACTTTTATCACAACTATAGCTGTTGCAAGAGAGCATCTCTTTTGCAATTTGAGTGGGAGTCAAATTGGGAACGACGTCAATATCCTTTACTTCATTTCTATTAAAATAGAGTAAAGAAGAGGAAGAATCATTTGCATTATAAATTTCACTTAAATTTGATGATTCTTCAGACTGAGTATCATCATTAAAAATGTCAGCATCAGCACACTGAAAAGGATCATATTTTTCAGGAGATGAAGCACCTTGGTCTTCTGAAGATTTAGGGTTTGTTAAGACTACATCTTTTACACTACTATCTAATACTGTCTTACAAAAACCATTTGAACCTACCTCACTTTCATCACTTTTATAGTGATCTAACATTGTGAATTGTCTTTCAATATCATTTGCAGAATTCGAAATATTTTCTGATTCAATAATAAAACTGCTCTTTGATATAGTTTCAATATTAGTGTCCACTCCAATGAAAGAAGGTGGATGATTGCTTGGAGATGCATGACCATTAGCAAAAACATCATTTACAAAAGTATCTTCTGCTTCTACACATCTTCTTTTCTTTAATTCCATTGATAATGAGGGACTCCTGCTCCTTTCTTTTTTATGTTTTTTCTTTCTCTCTTTTCCATCAACACTTTCTGAGACCTTTTTCAATTTTAAAGCAGACTCTTCTTCTTCTAATGAGCTAAATTCTTTGCTTCTATCGCGTTTTCTCTTTTTCTTCTTCTTGGTAACTTCTTTAGACTTCTTGCTTCCTTTCTTTTTGCCATGTTTTACTTTTGTTGCCCTCCTTACTTTCTTAGTTTTTATTTTACGTTTTTTCTTTTTCTTCTTTGGACTAGGTTTTCTTAGTTTTTCATGGCTCTTTTTTCGTTTTTTCTTAATCCCGTTTTCATCTTCTTTTAGCTCTACAATTCCAGATTGAGAATTATCAATTTCGAAGTCAACTTTATAATCGTGATTTGATAGCCTGGAAGGGGTCAAATCTCGCAGAGTTTCTCCCTGACTACTTCCAGGAGGGGGCTTGACACAAATTTCTGCAACTTTCTGCCTAGAATATGATATAGTTGGTTTTGTCTGTGTAAAAGTTACAAAACTTGAAGGAATTTTGTAGATATATCCATTTAAGCCAACAACAGCAAGGGTATTAGTATTTGTACTATGTTTCTGCTTCAATTTTTTGTGCTTTTCTTGCTTTAAGTTTGTTGCTGGAATAATGTTCAAAACATCCTCCTCATCAGCCGAAATCATCTTACCTGAAATAATATAAAATAAGAATGACAGTAAAACACAATCTGCTTTCCATACCAGTACTTTATTTTCATTTGTATGTGCATACATAGGAAAACAGAAATATCCCGAGCACTACAAGACCATCAAAAGGCTCCCTATGAACGCTTTATTAACTGTGCAAAACTTTATATTTTAGGTTAGCCACATAATCATGGAAAAACGCTGATTATTTTCTTGTTCTTTCATTGTTTGCTTATGTTCAGAAGACCTTTATGTTCCATGAGGAATATTGCTGGTTTACTCTTGCAAGCATTATGCTCCTTGTGATATAAAACTCCTTATTAGAGAACCTGTACTTGTAGATTGACAGGCAAAAAAAAATACACAAAAATAGATAAAGGTCAAGCTTGAAAGTTGAGAAATGGATGTGAACAGTCAGGGGTAGTGATTCTATATATGTAGTGAGATATTTTATTTGATAGTAGTGCAAACATTAGCAATTGCTAACTATTTGATGTTATGTTGAAAATATGCTGAGTTGTGTATAATATTTGAGGTGGTTTTAAAATTTCGTTGCAACATCCCTCCCTCCTTTCCTATGCCCCCCCTCACCAAAAAAAAGAGGCAAAGAATACCAGAAGATGAAAATTGAAAAATGAATGCTGAATGGACCAAAAGTTTTGATTTTAGTAAAACATAGACAGGCTACTGTTGTGCTAGATCTGCAAGAAAAACATAACTCATACAAAAAAAGAAGCAATTTAGAAAGACATTACACCTTTGAGCATGTTTCATTCAGTGAAAAATATCCTTTTGGTGAAGCAGGAATTAAACACATAGCAGAGCTTCAAAATCAATAACCAGAAAAACCTTGGGCTTTTCACAATTGTTTGCATCCTTCAACTAGCCTAAACATGTCAAGTGTGGCTGAATTTCATGAAATAACAAAAAAAGGGAAAGCCTTAGTGCACATATTTCACCTCAGGGTCGAAGTAAGCACCAGAAGCTCCAAGATATGGTGATCGAGGATCTGTTATAGACTCAGAGCAGCTCGAGAAAAATATGCTAGATATTTCTCTTCTGTTTGAAACAGAAATTAATAAAACTGATCCGGTCAATTTTTGTTTAATGATATGAAAGACCCCATATCTCGCTACTAATTTTTGATGAATATACTACCTAAAAAAAAGCCCGTGTACTTTGTATCAGGCTTAGCGGACCTTCATTTGCCTGTGTTCATCTCTTAGTTACGTACAGCTCTGTGCTCCAGTGGCAGATCTGTATGTATTTTGTTTCTGTGAAACATTCTTCGATAAGATCATGAGACAATTGTATACTTTCAACTACAGCTGCTTATTGTTTATACCCTGTAGTAACAATAATTACTGAAATTACAAAATCATCAAATCCACTTATTGATGTTTTTTAAAGATCTTGTCAATACTAAGCTGTAGTTTATTTTTCCGACATGTTAGATCACTTCCCAGCCATTTCTCATTTTGAAACTTTAATTACGTTGGCACTGCAGCCATTTTAAAAAATTTTATAGAAGCCTCAATTTAATTTATGAAAATGAACACATAGAAGATGAAAGGGATATACAAAAACTTTTACAAATTGTTTTAGTGACACAGGAAAGATGACAGTAAATTCTGTTCCATGTGCTAATTTAAAATATAGACTTCCCTGCCGCCTCTGTGTAGTGATTTTATAGGTTTTACTCCTGTGTCTGAATATAATTTTAAAAATATGAATTTAGAAAGGTAAATGCTAGATGATGAAAATTGATCAAATACTAGAAAGGTGAATTGTGGTGTCCAACAGGGTTCTATTCTGGGGCCACTTATATTCATAGTACACATTAATGACATCCAGTTTGTCCTAAAAGGACCATCAAGGAGAGGCTGCAATCTTTAGTCTGGAAATTTACTGGTGGAGTCTGAT
Organism: Artemia sp. Qi Xiang Cuo; assembly: GCF_049724085.1. NCBI lineage: Eukaryota > Metazoa > Arthropoda > Branchiopoda > Anostraca > Artemiidae > Artemia > Artemia sp. Qi Xiang Cuo. The sequence goes on from NC_142804.1 coordinate 32,902,140, forward strand.
ATTGTAATGAGTAACAATGAACTAGTTCAAGAATTTGCAGATGATACAGCAATTGCTCACCAGATACTAAAATGGATAACTTAGTAAAGTACCTTCAAATGACAATGGAGCAAAATTTATAATTGGATGGATGCTAGGAAAGCATCAATTAATGAAAAAAAAATCTAATATTTTGGCATTTTCTAGAACATGAAAATCATGTAGGTCCTTTTTTTGGAATAAGTACTTTGAGAGGAAATATAATAAGACCAGAAAATGGTTATTCCAAAGACACTACTTGAGTGTTTATCTTGATAAAAATTTACCATTTAAATGTCATGCAGCATTGATTGGTCTAAAATTTTCAAAAGAAAATAGACTGTTGAAAAAGCTGAAGCAGGGAAATCCTATCACAATTCCTCAAATTTTGTATTTAGTTTTTATTCAATACCACACATCGTATTGTCTGAGTAGTTTTATGTCAAAATTTACAACAAATATATATGGTTATGTTATCTGATTAATACATTGGTAGGTCCTGTAAAATAAGTTCATTCATATTTGTCACTTGACAACCTTTCTGTGGGGTCTTGATTGATTTTCGATAATAAATTTCTGAACTGTCTACTGACTTGATGTTTATAGAAACTGTTTTACAAGGCAATTGGTAGCTGTTGGTTGCACATTTCAGGACAACCGTGTGAGCTGATTTCTAATTTAATGTCACATGTGACAGGTGTTGAATTCTCTACCAATAGAGTTGAGAAAAAAGTGAACACATTGTTCATTTAAATTAGATATAAGTACTTCTTTGATGTTATTGATATTTCTTCCTAATTTCATCTGTGATATTTATTTGTTTATGTTTAGTGAGTTTCATAGATCCTGATTTTATTCCCTACTGAATAGAAGAACATTTAGTTAAAGTAGATTATATCATGGAAATAATTTAGTAAAATGAAATGGGTCCCACATTCTAGAAAGAGGAGAACTGCATCATATATTTGTTTTTGCCTTTTTAATTTTGAGGTTCCTTAATAGGATTCTTACTAGATGTTGGAAATTGTGGTTAATAAGATTCTCATTTTTTTTATAATTTGATTGAGTGGCAATGTATTGATATAAATTTACAAAAAGCCAAACTGACATGACCCATGCTAGAAGATACAGGGGCAATTAAGAGTAAATTCACTGTTTTAATGTGTGACAATGAAAGAAAAACTTTGATCAATTTCCATGGTCTCTTAATGCATATGAATGAAAAGGAGAGCCACCTAGAAAAAGACTACTTCAACATTTTGATTATTCACATGAGATTTTTTTTCTAGTAAATTCAACAATTTAAGAGTCACAAAAGCAACATTTTCTTGAAAAAATCCTTTATACTGAAATTAAATTGTCATGAATTTTCAACCTTTAATATAGACATTTGGAAATTAGAGATGGGAAAGTTAGAATTGAAAAACCACAACATGAGTTAGACAAAACTTGAACAACTACCATTAAATTAAGAGGAACTGCAGAGGCAAAAATACAACCTTGGACTGCACTGAACTAAATAGAAAAACAAGATTTTAAATTTTCATAACATAGAATAGTATCCCTAAATCCTTTGATCAAACAATAAGATACCATTTGTCACCCTTTCTATCTTTGCACCATTATTTTCCACTGACCAGGCATTTCCCATCAGTTGTATCAAAAGTACATTAAGGAACCAGTTATGATGAAGAGATGAGATCATGGTTGAAATTAAAAACCAGCAACTACAGACCAAACATATCCAAACTATCAATAGAGATGTAACACCAAAAACATCATTGATAAACAAGTTGTCATGAAATACAAATTAATAAAAGTAGTACTCATTCTTAGTAAATAATATCAAAGAGTTTGTATTAAAAATACAAACTATTTGGAGAAATTGTGGTGTCTATCTTAAACAGTTTAGCTTACAAGAAATTTAGTTTTAAACTGAAAGTTAGGGTTATAAAATCAATATAACATATACTTTTAAAGGATATTAGCATTTAAAATCTAGCTGTGGCTCTTCATTGGATTTTTTACAGTTGTAAAACGTTATTTGGCTCTTGCCAAAGGGGAAGAAGGAGGCTAAATCCCTCCCCCTCCTCCCCAGAGGTATTGTGTGAAGAAAAAAACATCATAAATATTGCAGACAATTTTGTATTTTGATAAATTACTTGTCTATTTTGACCAAATTGATGCTGAAAAAATCATCAACTGGCTGCTTTAAATTGTGCATTTGAGCATTTCCTGCAACTTTACAGACCATTTCTTCTTTTTTTGTTTTTTCTTGGCTTTTTTTTCTTTTAATATCAGTAAGCTCCCCTTATTGAAAATCAAATTCAGGATTTCTTTTTTTAATTATTAGGAAAAAAAGATCTTTTTTCCTAAAAAAGAAGTTCTGAGAGAAAAGTAAAGAAACCTGTCAAAACTTGAGAAAAGCAGATACAAAAGCAGTATCTGTTACACAAGTATAACAGATATGGCTAAGATGAATCCTAAAAAAAAACAGAAATGAAAATCAATAATAAACTCCAATTTAAAACTAGCAGAAATTCCTAAAATAGGAGTAGGGTTATCACCCTATAAACTTTCTAAAGGCCATAGTATCATTTGCATGTCACTGAAAACTAAATGTATTTTAAACACTACATGGCCTCAGCAGATGGATCACAATATTCCCTCCTCACAAGCAATGCTGAGAAGGATCTTGGAATCCTTGTGGATAACAAGCTCAAATTATTAGCCACACTCTGACAACTGCAGCAAAGGTCAAGTAAAACTGGGTGTAATCAACCAGACCTTCAGTAGTCAGTGAAATGCTATTATGATAAAGCTAATTGACATAAAGTGGAGTTGAATATATTAATTGTCACCCATCTCAATAAGGGGAATCAGCAGGCACTGGAATGTGTACAAGGAAATGTCACCAAATGCATAGAAGACACGTGATAACCCATCATGTCTTGAGAGGCTCTAACTTCTCACTCTCAGCTAAATAAAGAAAAGAGGAGCTGTTATTTTAGCACACTAGCACCTGAATTCAGAAAAATTTTGATAATACTGCCAGAACAAGAGGCCACTCATGAAGTTATTACAAATAATACCAAACAAAAAGTTCAGAAACAGCACTATTTCCAATTTCTTATATCTTCTCTCTTGAAGTTTTATAGGCTTAGAATATCACAAGCCAGACGGACCTAATCTACCTTAATTTCGGCTATATCTACTTCGATCTGTGTTCCCCTGAGTGTAGGTTACAAGAGCACAATCCTCAGGATCTTAATAGAATTTCAAGTAATGTTATAATTTATTAAAAAAATTATTTATAATAGGCTTTTTGTAATATTGTGAATTAGTGTAGTTATAAGTATAATACATTCTGGAATGAAATCTGATCCTAAATTTTGCCCAGTTTTTTCCTTCTTTTTTTTGAAACCCTACCTGAGCTTTGAAACGCTTAAAATATTGTACATAGAATAAATCATAACTTTTGAACAAAAAAATTTGTCCTTTAATTTTGATTTTATTTTACATTTCTGTGACTTGATGCTTCAAAAACACAATTACAATGATAAAAATAGTATTTTAGGTCATAATAGTGATCTTTTTTCAAATTTAATAAATATTTTTAATAAATCTTATAAGACTAAATAACCATTACTTAGCAAAGACATGAGTCTGACACATACTTCTTTGGACTTATACAACGTCATCAAAGGCCAGTTCCCTTGGAGGTTGAAAGGATGCATGTGGATCCTTCAAAGGACCCTTCCTTGGTCAAGATTTCAGCTGTGGATCCATTTTTGAAAATTTCATTCATCTATCTGATCTACTATCAAACTTGTCAAGAAGAATATCATCTATATTTTTATAAACTTTCCAAATTCTGATGGAATGTATTATTTTTTATAATTATTTTTGTTGGTTTGTGATGCCCATTAAAAAAAAGGAACTAATAAAAAATGTAAATTTAATTATGTAGCAAAGGGTTATCGCTACACAGTCGGGGAGAGGACGGCTAGGAACAAAAGGCCCGGTAACCACCACTGCGTTGTGCTATATTGTTTAGTTTAGAAAAGAATTAAGGTTGCTTATAGGACAGAAATTGGATAGAAAAATATACTATTTGGTTCTCTTTCCAAACATAATAATCACTGTTGTTGAGATTGTATCCTAGTCCCTCCCAAATAGGGTCAGATATAGCCTTAGAACATATACCAGGATTAGCTAATTTATGGATTTGCTGTTACTTTTTGTCTAAAGATTGTTTTGGGTACCTGACTGACTGACTGTATCTTAAACAGTAGATTTTTTTTGCCAAATGTCTAAGGCCAAATAAAAACCAAGTCATCCCTAGTTGGGGTGGGAAGATGTTGTAAGGAATGATTTAAGGGAAATGGGAACTTTCTGGGTGGGTGTAAAGAGGGAGGGATTGAATAGATTGGAATAGAGGAATGTAAATAGCTGTGTTGGGCTTGGGTGGCTTTGTGCTGCAGTTAATTGTTAGTAGTAGTAAAATCTGAAGTATTTGGACAGTGCCTAATCTTAGACAAATATTCTGACTAAAATGAATCATTTCCAAAACACAGATAACAGCTTCCTAACGTTGGACATGCTGTAGATAGCTGAGAACACCTAACAGTTAAAACTAGGCTAGTTGTAATTGACTGACTTCAATCTTAAAAAAAAAACATTTTTTCTACCATTTAAACCTGTCATGTAGTCTATACAATGTTTTGAACCATAAAAATAAGAAACAGGCAGAGATAGTAGCTTGATAATACCTTCCCAGGTTATATTTTAGGTCCTCAGCTCATTCCTGAAACTTTTACTCACCTACTTCAACAAGATTGGAAGAACCCCCCTAAACTAGGATTTTATGTATATTATTCAAGAATGATTTAAGCATATAGGAAACAATAGAAGTGAACCCAAAAATCTGGCTGATAAAAACATTCTAGCCTATATATTAATAGGCAAGAATTTTCATACATTTCTAGACTAATAGTTATTGGGGCATATTGTTCTAACTGTTCAAATTGTGACTAAGCATCCTATTAAACAACTGGTTATCTTCTTTAATTTATCATCTAGGGTATAGTTAGTTCATATTAGCCTAGGGCTATATCTAGCCCCATTAAGAAGGGATGGGGGGCAATTGTAAAACACTGATTATTATATTTGGAATGAGTACTGAATGGAATCAAATAGTAGCCTACAGTTCTTTTCTTCCTATCAATCTTTAAGTAGGCTAACCTTAACCCAGAAGAGGGGGTGAATTGTTCTGGGACCACTATATCATCACTGTTATACCTAAAGGTCATATCTGACATTTAAACCCATATAAGGTAGGCTAATGTCCAAAAGCTTTTGCTAAGCTGTTCTCAAATGTACAATCAGTACAATAATATAGATCATGAGGATTAATAGACTCGGCAAACTCAGCTGATTCTCTCTTTGAATGCAGTTCAGCAAACAGTTTTTCTAATTATCCCAGAAGTCTGGAAATGTAAAGGTAAAATTCTACTTTAGCTACTTTTGCCTATCATGGAAAGGGGTTAGGTTAGGAAAATGAAACTTTCAGGGATAGGTCTACAGGCTAAATATATATCCTGGGAAGGTATTTAGAAGTACCTACCTCCAATCCTTCTCTCTCTAGACAGTCCTGAAACTTGTCTACATGATATTTTGACCCCATGAAATTTTGACCAGACAACATTTTAGGCTACCTTAATTTTCAGTTATCAGTTTCTTTTTTTCTTGCTTTAGATCTGAAAATGCAATTCCTGTTATTTGAGCAGATATTTTAGGTAATTTTTTTGTTGTTCATATTATTGACTTATGAATAAAGTAAACATACCCCTCAATGCCTTTTTTTACGCTCTTTCCAAATATAATAATTATTTTGTCAGAAATGAATTTCACCCTCTCCCCTATATATATACCAAACCAGGGTATATATTTGCACATTAGGGGGGGGGTTTAAACTTACCTCTTATTTACATCAGAAATAAAATTTACCAACACCCCCCCCCTAACATTCAAATATATACCCTGAATTGGCATATATAGCAGTGGAGGTAAAATTCATTTCCAACAAAAATGATTAATATATTTGGAAAAAAGGCATCAAGTGGTATGTTTACTTTATTTGTTAGTCAATAATATGAACAATGAAAAATTTACCAAATTTTAATCCATATCAATGTTTTTTTTAGGGAATGTGTTTGAATATCTTTAAAACCTTATCCTATAATTGGGACTAAGCAAAGTTGTGAAGCTGAAAACAATTTTGGGTAAATATTAGCCAAATCATATTATTGACTTACAAATAAAGTGAATATACCATTTGATGCCTTTTTTTATGCTCTTTCCAAATATAATACTCATTTTTGTTGGAAATGGATTTTTCCCCCACCACTATATATACCAAGTCAGGGTAGGCCTATATATTTGTGCATTAGGGGGGTGGGGGTAAATTTTACTTCTAATGTAAATGGGAGGTAAGTTTAAACTTTACCCCCATCCCCCTAACGTGCAAATATATACCCTGAATTGGTATATATAGGCTAGGGGTGGGGGTACAATACATTTCCAACAAAAATGGGTTTTATATTTGGAAAGAGCATAAAAAAGGCATTGAATGGTATATTCACTTTATTTTTAAGTCAATAATATGATTTGGTAAATATTTACCCAATTTGTTGTAGGCTACTTCATTTAAGTAGAAGATCTATTTTGCAACGTTTCACTTTTATAACATACAGATTTTTAAAGATCATCAAAGGTCAGGACCCTCTAGACGGAGGTAGGTACTTTAAAATACCTTCCTGGGACATACTTTAGCCTGTAGACCTGTCCCTGAAAGTTTCATTTTCCTAACTTAGCCCCTTTCCAAGATAGCCAAAAGTAGCTAAAGTAGAATTTTACCAATGTAAATATAACCAACCTTTAGGCATAAAAAGCAACAATATAACATGCTGTTTTGAAATCCAAATTAAGCCTAGCACAAAAAAACTGGATCTTATTCAAATCTTTCATGGCACACAAAGACTGACCTTTAAAGTTTACCTAGGCTACAGAAACTAGATTGTATTCTTTTATTCAGTATTTGCTCAAAGTAACCACGATTAAATCTCTATCATTTCAGCCTTCTTTTCTAAATTCGTCGGATTCAGCTTGATATTTGAAGAACACAACCAATTTAAATCTTTTCTTACAAAATTTGGCACTATGCTACCATCTATGTTTATCAAGAGAATTAATCTGCATCTTCAAAAATAGCATATAACCTGTGTCACGTTCAACAGAGTTTTTAGTGATTAATTGCAATAACATATTGGACAAGTGCAATTACTGAACTTTATTTAATGTCGTTTGAGCATCAAAATAAATTTCTTACAGAGAAAATGAAAAAAAATCTCGCAAACCCATAAAACATATGGAATTAACCGAACATATTAGAAGCGTCTTCTTCTACTACTAACAACTATATGCAGCATCAAGCCACCTGAGGCCGACAAAGCTGCGCACGTTTCTCCTCCATCTAAATTTAGTCAAAGTATCCCTCTTTACAACCTTCAAAGAAGCTCCAGTCTCCCTTAAATATTTACTTACAACCTCTTCCCACCACCCTATTTGGGGACGACCTGCTTTCGTATGGTCCTAGATGGTTGGCCGACAGGGGTGATCTTCAATAATATGTCATTTTTCATCCATAGAACGTGTCCTAGCCATCTCGAACTTTTTCTCATAATAGCTCTAGAAAGCGGGATTGAATCACATTACTCGTGTAGCTTACTGTTTGAAATATGTGAGTCCGACGGGTATCCAAAACAATCTCTATACAATTTATTTGGAAAATATTCAACAAATCCTCCTCCAGCTTTCAGAGTATCCACGTTTCAGAATCATATCTGAACGCTGTCATCACTGTAGCTTCCAATATTCAACCTTGAGTTGCAGATTTATCTTCCTAAACTTTCAAACTTTTTTTAACCTGGGCCTTGGCTATTCTACTGTTAACATCTTCATTGTATCTACTGTCTATTAGTAATAATACCTAAGTTAGTGAAGCTGTCATCTTGATCGATCTTCTTGCTACTCAACACCCCCTCTTTAACATCACTTATTCGCAGTCTAGGTGACTCCTTCACATTAATTTTCAAACCTATTCTTGCACTCTGAAACTTTAGAAGCTCCAAAAAATGTATTATTTTGTTAACTTTTATCTACGACATTCAAATCATCAACATAATTTAAATCTAGAATAATTTTGGTTCCCCATTGGATTCCGTGCTCCTTCATAGTTTCTGCGGCGCTTCTTAGAACAAGGTCTATCAAAATGATTTTAATGAATAGTAATAAGACCCAATCCTGCTTAATTCCTGATTCAATACGAAACCAGCTACTAACCTCATTTCCTATCTTAACCGTAGCAATGTTATTCTCTTACATTATCCCAAGTCTGTTATCCCATACAAGAATAAGGCTTCACTAAGCTTTTCTATTGGCTGAATCAAACACTTGCTCACAATTTATAAAACTATTGACTGAAGGGGTTTGATGAGTCCGGCACTTGTTAGTTATTAATCAATATGGAAAAATATGGTCGACACATTCTCTCCCCTTCGTAAAACCACACTGGTTTTTCCTTAATACTTTATCTACAGCATCTCTAATCGTAAAGTATCACCATACTAAGTAGTTTGCTTCCTACAGAAAAGAAGCTAATGCCCGTAAAATTACGAAACTAACTCTTATACCCTTTCTTATAAAGCGGTTCAGTTAAAGTTATCCTAAAATCACTTTCCATTTCAAAAAAATCATATTCATAGTCTACAACAACCTATGTCTAGCTTTACATCCGCCATATTAAAAAAAATCATTATTTACCATATTATCAGCACATGGGGCCCTATTACTATTTATTTCCTTTTATACTGACACTAATTATTCCTCACAATGTAAATCTTCCTTCACTTACAAAGTGCTATAAACTTTTTTTATTCTTTTATATATTTTTCCTATAACCTTATCATGATTTAGAACATATTCAAAATCTTCTGCCCATCTCCCTTTTGCTTTTTACTTATCACTTTTTGTGGCCCTGTTCCCATCTTTAACTGGGAAAAGTTCAAATTAACTCTTCCCTCTCAATATCTTAGTACACCAGTACAATATTTTACTATTACGCCGTCTGGCTGCATCTCCCAGATTTTCAACAATTTTATCCATGGCCTCCACTTTCTACCTCTTTAATTTAGATTTCCATACTTTCTCCACTTCTTACAGTCCTCTTATCTTCAAGTGATCTATTCCTCAAATAAAGATCCCCTCCTCCTCTTTACTCAACTTAAAGCATTTTCATTAATATTATTAGCTGCGTTTTTAACTTTCCTTCCAATGATATGATCTACTACTTCAAAAACTATTTTTCTAGAATTAGTCCATCAATCTTCTATATTGTCAAATTTTAGATTCTCCAGTTTAGTTTTGAACCATTCCTGCAACTTTTCTTTCAAATTCTCATCCTGGAATCTACCCACGTCAAAACTTTCCAAAAAGTAGTTACTCTTCCTAAATTTAAGCTTTAGACTAACCCTAGGCACTACTCGATTGTGGTCTTTTGCTTTTGACAATGATAACAGCACTCATATATACACTAGTATCTTTTATTGATCTTGCCAGTATTCGGTTTACAATAACATAATCAGCAAGGCTAGCCGTCTTACCTTTATGTGAATGCCAGGTTAACTTATAAGCAATGTTATGATGGGTCCTGTCTATTGTCCCTGTTGTTGAAAACGAATGGCATTGAAGCCGCAACAATCTCCATCAATTGGTTTTACTAGGACATGTACTGCTTTGACTGCAAACTGGATTGCCCAATTGCAAACTATGGAGCAAAATCCACAATCCACATCAACCATCCTTTTTTTCGAAAAAGGAATATTATCTCGGAAAAGGGTATAGAGATTATGTTTTCCCGTGGATACAGCCAAATTCATGCACTCGTACCCTAGCACTTATCACAAATCGGATATGTAGGATGTAGAATAGTAAGATGAATAAGGAAGCTGCTAATTCTTGTTTAGATATTAATAATAGAATGCTAGTTGCTTATTGTACGACTAAGAAGTGTAGGATCTTAGTCAGAGTAGCATAAACTCTTATAGAACCGAGATAGTAGTGATTCAGGTGGATTTTACTTATAGCTACGGGAACAAACAGGCAGGGTTTCAAGTAGAAATATGGCATTTTTATTAGGGGATTTGAATGCTCAGGTCAATAGAAACAGGGGTATATGGTATTCTAGCCAGAAAAATCTGGTGTAACAATAAAAAAGTAGTGATTATAGACTGATGCAATTTTATAGGTATAAAATTATAGTCAAAGCCAATACAGTACTTGGTCTAAAATGGTCCATAAGTTAAAAAGGTATTTACATGATGGTAAGACGGCTAGTCTTGTTGATGATTTTCTCGTAAACGGAGACTGGCGGGATTGACTGCCCCTTAACACACCCAGGAAGTGTCAGAATATGATTAGATTATATTCATCCTTCACAAGTCGATTGATTCGATTGACCTAGCTTCACTTCTTGGCTGTGATCGCTGTTATACACAAGTAGCAAGTGAGGAGTGCGGCTAATATAAAATATTGTTTTGTATTGGAGTTTGCATAAAGTTGAAACTAATAAAGTCGTAGACAACCGAAAAAAGAATTTTAATATAGAAATCCAGAATATTCTTTAGATATCCAGTACAATCCTTAGAAATCAAGTAGTGAGGTGGTTATGGATTTGAACCACCAAGGACCCTAACCTCCAAGGGCCCCAATACCCCCTCTCCCCAACTTTTTAGCCCCTCCACCATTTTTTTATACTTTTTTGAAGTTTTTTTAACTTTTTGTGAACTTTTATTTTTTTATTTTTTTTAATATAGAAATTTAAAACTTTTTTTTACATGTCTGAAAATGACATGAAATATACTTAAAACAAAAAAGTTCATAATTAATATTTCCGAAATACAAATTAAGAATGAAATGGATATCTTAGTCGTGATTTATACTATTAGCAAAATAATTTTTGTAGTAGCACTTTTTTTTACTTAAAATTTTTCGGACTTGGAAAATTTTTCAACTTTTTTTACATATCTTAAAATGAAATGAAATATACTTAGGACAAAAAAAAATCATATTTCATATTTTTGAAATAAAAAATTTAGAATGATATAGATATGTTATCCGTGATTCTTACTTTATAAAAACAACGTTTGTAGTAACACTTTTCTTTTTTTTACTTAGAAATTTTTTGGACTTGGAAAATTTTTCAACTTTTTTTACATATCTTAAAATGACATGAAATATACTTAAAATCAAATTTCAATTCTTTTCAAAATTCAAAATGAGAATGGTATAGATATGATAGTCGTGTTTTTACTATTAGAAAAATACTGTTTGTAATAACACTTTCTTTACGTAGAATTTTTTTTGGACTTGGAAAATTTGTCAAATTTTTTTACATGTCTTAAAATGACATAAGATATACTAAAAAAAAAAAAATCATATTTAATGTTTTCGAAATACAAAATGAGAATGGTATAGATATGTTTATCGTCTTTCTTACTATTAGAAAAAGGATGTTTGTAGTAACACTTTTCTTTTATGCTTAGAATTTTTTGGACTTGGAAAATTTTTCCCCTTTTTATCTTTTATTTTTCACAAGCAAACATCCGCCCAGACACACAGGCGAAGAGAGTGAAAGAGACAATTAAAAAACATACAAACACACAGATTCTCACATACAAACAGACAAAGACAGACACTGGGACAAGCAAACATCTGCCCAGGCACACAGGCTTAAAGAGTGAGAGACACAAAAATGAATACAAACACATAAATTCAGACATACAAACCGACCAAGACAGACACTGGAACAGGCGAACACCTTCCCAAACGCACAGACAAAGAGTAAGCATGGGCACTGTTTCTGTTTTCTTTTTCTGTTCTGTTTTTAAAGTACCTGTTTCTGTTCTGTTTATGCAAAAAAACAGAAACAGAACAGAAACAGATGACCTGTTTTTTATTTACCTGTTCTGTTCTGTTTCTGTTTTTATAATAGCTATTTCGTCCTGTTTCTGTTTTTTTCCTACCTGCTTTCTTCTGTTTCTGATTTTATTTAAGTGATACGAGAATGAGATATTGGACAATTTTGAACTTACAAAAGGATTTTTAAAACATAATTTGAATTTGTGTAGAAGCGTGGTTACCTCTCACGCGATTGCTAGAATGGGAACGCAAGTAAAAAGATGGAACTCGGTCTGTCAAGCGTATCAAATAGTGCTGCTTGCTAGGTTCAGTTTAGTAGAATTAGGGAATTGGAGTCAGATAATTGTAGGTAGTTGCGTAAGTCTTAGCAGTGGTGGGTTCAGGGAGGGCCCAGCTCCTCCCTCCAAGATTTTTTCTTGCACCCTCATTCCTTATTTTTTTTTTCACTCCTTTGTTTAGAATAAATTTGTCAATTTCGTCAATTATTGGTACCTTTGTCACATTGGGTCCCCCCAAGATTTTGCTTATTGGTAGCCTTGTCACATTAGGCCTCACCAGAGATTTTACTTTAGATCCGCCTCTGAATGTTAAGACTGTAAAGGTGCAGTTTAATTCCACTAAGACGACGTATTGCTTACAGTATATTATTCCATCAATTGAGCAGGAAAGTTGCACAGCTACTGTCCAGGAGAAGCAGGATACAAACAAATCACTTATTACTGTGTATCCTGGTTCTAGTGGTAGGGCCTCTGTCTCCTACATTACATGGGAAATAATTTACACCTTTAGCCGCGAGAACTTTAATCTAACTGTTTTTATGGAATTTATGCTGCTAAATAACATAGACCTGCTACGATTACCGTTCTGACCTATACATGATAAATACTGATTATTAATTTGTAAAATTCTCTTAAATGCTTAGTCAGAGAGCAATGTAAATGTATTGAAGTCTTGTCCAGCAGAAACATAAGTTTTTGCTAGCAAATCTTTATTACAACAGCATAACAAGATAGCCAAAAATACTTTTTCTCATGTTCCTAAAATCATCTCTAAAATCAATAGAAACCCTTTCAAGGAAAAGTCTAGAGTTGAAACTAGCTGATTTTCTGAAAGGGACAAATTCTTATAAAATGTTGATATACTTTTCTCATTCAGTAGGATACCAATCTTCTGGTGAACACAGTATTTTTTGCCATACAGCAAAAGAAATTCAAAAAATTAACACTAAGCGGTGAATTATTTGATTTATCAGTCTCACAAATACCAATTATAGACAAGCTAATTCCCGTAAAAATTAATATTGTGCTTCAAAATGGTCTAAGTTGTTATGAAACCGTAGTTGGGATATGTCATTTTGCTTTTATAAGCAGACATATTCTTTGGCTTATTGTGCTAACAAAACAGCTTAGGAGGCAATTGGTCCCTTTCCCCTAGTTATACCAGTGAGGTGAAAGAAGTCAGATATTTGGGTGGAGGTGCAATTTTTGAAATAGTAGGCTACTGGAAGCTGCTTCTAATTTTGTAAAAAAAAAATCCTAAAATAAACCTTTGTGCTAAGAAAAGCTTGATGTCATCTCCTGATGACGACTTGGATGTTCTAACTAAATCTTCTAAGCTATCTCTCTGGATATCCCATTTGAAAAAGGAATCACAGAAAGTATCAGGTGCAATTTCTGCAAAGTGTCTCTAAAGGCTAAGGAAGTCTCTACCACTACATTTATATACCATCTTAAAAGGAAGGATATAATTGATGTGCACAAAGATAAAGTAGGCGGCTGGCGCAGTAAATAATAAACCCAAACCAACTCAAAAAAAATATATATCAAGTCAGGCTGCTGCCCTAAAGAAAGCTCCCAATAGCAAAGCAAGTGACACAGAGGATAATGAATTAGTGAAATATAGAATAAGAAGAGTAGACATACGACCATTCCTTATTTCTAATCATAGGCTGCGCGATAGCGCTGCCTAAGTAAAGAACAATTTGGGCACAATTTTTTTTTCAAAACTTCGTATTACAACCCTCGGGGCGAGGGTTTTAAGTTATGCCCTGGGGGCACATAAGAACAATGTTGGCACAATGATAAGTTATTATTTTTCCCTTTGGAACAGGGCACTTCATATGAAAAGGGTCGTCGTAGAAACTTCAAAAGGGGCTCATTCGATTGGAAATCGAGAGTTCTAGTGCCCTTTTTAATAGTCGAAAGTGATTTGAGGGCAACTAGCCCCCCCCACACCCATCGACCCCCCAGACATCCAATAAAAATTTTGAGATAGCCATTTTGTTCAGCGTAGTTGATTTCCATATAGAAAATGTGTTTTTGAGGAGGACACTCCACCACAACCCTCAGGGCAAGGGTTTTAATTTATGCCCTGGGGGCATATAAGGTTTTTTATAGAAGGCGTTGTCGTAGAAACTGCAAAACAGGCTCATTCTATTGGAAATAAAGTATTATGGGAGAGTGTCCTCCTCAAAACATATTTTCTATCTAGAAATCAACTACGCTGAACAAAATGGCTATCTCAAAATTTTGAGTGCCCTTTTTAATAATCGAAAGTGATTGGAGGGAAACTAGCCCCATCCCCACGCCCCTCATTCCCCCAAAAACATCCAATCAAAATTTTGAGATAGCCATTTTGTTCAGCGTAGTTGATTTTTAGATAGAAAATATGTTCTTGAGGAGGAAACTCTCCCATAACCTTCAAGGCAAGGGACAAAGTTATGCCTTGGGGCATATAAGGTTTTTTATTGAAATCTTTTTCGTAGAAACTTGAAAAAGACTTCTTTTGATTTAAAATTCAAAGGGATAGTACTCTTTTAATATTCGAAAGTGATTTGAGGGTAACTAACCCTGCTCTCAAGCCCACCTTTTCCCCAAACACATCCAATCAAAATTTTTAGATAGCAATTTTATTCAACGTAGCTGAAAGCTTTGGAAATTAGGTCTTTAAGGATGACAACCCCTCCCTACACAGCCCTCATGGCAAGGGTTGTAAGTTATGCCCTGGGGGCATATAAAGTTTTTATTGAAAGCATTGTCGTAGAAACTTCAAATGGGCTCATTCAATTAGGAATTGAAAGGGCTAGTGCCTTATTTGATAGTTGAAAGTGATTGGATATTGACTGACGCCCCTCTCACGCCCACCATTTTCCCAAACACATCCAATCAAAATTTTGAGATATCCATTTTGTTGAACATAGATGAAGGTTCTGGAAATTAGGTCTTTTAGGACGATAACCCCCTCAGTGCACGGGGTGTAAGTTATGCCCTGGGGGCATATAAAGTTTTATTGAAAGCGTTGTCGTAGAAACTTGAAAAGGGCTCATTCAATTGGGAATTGAAAAGGGCTAGTGCCTTTTTTGATAGTTGAAAGTAATTGGATAGTGACTAAAGCCCCTCTCACGCCCACCATTTTCCAAAACACATCCAATTAAAATTTTGAGATATGCATTTTGTTCAACGTAGTTGAACGTTCTGGAAATTAGGCCTTTTAGGATAATAGCCCCATCACAGCCCTTAGTGCAAGGGTTGTAAGTTAGGCCCTGGGGCAAATAAGGTTTATATGAAAAGCTGTTGTATAAATCATTGGCAGCGCAATCACGCTGCCTAAGTAAAGAACGGTCATACTCAAGAACGAGACAAGAAACGGGGACTAAGCAAATAGGAGGACACTCCCCCATAACTCACCGGGCAAGGGTTTTAAGTTATACCCTCGGGGCATATAAGACCGATGTTGGCACAATGTATTATTTAATAATTTTTTCCTTTAGAGCAGGCCACTTCGTATCGAAGGAGTTGTCGTAGAAACTACGAAAAGGGCTCATTCAATTGAAAATTGGAGTGGCTTGTACCGTCTTTATTAGTTGACAGTGATTAAAATGAGACTGGCACCCCTTACACTCTCACCATTTCCCGAAGCACAACCCAACACAATTTTGAGAAAGCCATTCTGTTAAGCATAGCCTAGTAGATTTCCAAGTAGAAATTATGTTTTTGAGGAGGAAAGTCCCCCAAAGCCCTTAGGGTAAGGGTTGTTAGTTATGCCCTGGGGGCATATAAGGTTTTTTATAGAAGGCGTTGTCGTAGAAACTTCAAAAAAGGCTCATTCGATTGCAAATTCAAAGGACTAGTGCCGTTTTCAGTAGTTGAACGTGATTAGAGGGTAACTAACCCGCCTATCACGCCCACCTTTTCCCCAAACACATCTAATCAAAACTTTGAGATAGCCATTTTGTTTAACGTAGTTTTAAGTTCTGGAAATTAGGTCTGTAAGGAAGACAACCCCCCTCCCCAAATCCCTTTGGGCAAGGGTTGTAAATTATCCACAGGGGACAAATAAGATGTTTATATAACGTGTTGTTGTAGAAACTTCAAAAGTGGCTCATTCGATTGGAAATTGATATTGCCTTTTTAATAGTCGAAAGTGAGTAAAGAGTAAACTCTTACGCACACCATTTTCACAAAAACATTCAATCAAAGTTTAGAGATAGCCATTTTGTTCAACATAGTTGAAAGTTCTGGACATTATGTATTTAAGGATGACGAACCCCCCAGATCCCTAAGGGCAAAGGTTGTAAGTTCTGCCCCGTTGGCATATACGGTTTTTATAGATAGAGTTGTCGTAAAACTTCAAATGGGACTCATTCAATTCCAAATTGAGAGTGTTCGTGTCGTTTGCAATAATAAAAAGGGTTTGGAGGGTAACTAAACCCCCTCTTAAGCCCACTATTACTCCCGGCCCATTCAGTAAAAATAGTGAAAGAGGTAGTTTATTCAGCGTGTTTGGGAGGTTTGGGTACTAGGATTTTAATAATGACACCCCTCCCCCCAGCAATCTGGG
This sequence comes from Artemia sp. Qi Xiang Cuo, assembly GCF_049724085.1. NCBI lineage: Eukaryota > Metazoa > Arthropoda > Branchiopoda > Anostraca > Artemiidae > Artemia > Artemia sp. Qi Xiang Cuo. Next base: position 32,919,036 of record NC_142804.1, read on the forward strand.
CACGGGCGGTAAGTTATTTCCTGGGGGCATATAAGGTTTTTATTGAAAGCTTTGTCGTAGAAACTTCAAAAGGGCTCATTTGATTGGAAATTGAAAGGGCTAGTGCCATTTTAATAGTTGAAAGTGATTGGAGAGCGACTACAACCTCTCTCTCGCCCACCATTTCCTGAACCTCATCCAATAAAAAGTTGAGATTGCCATTTGGTTTAAAGTAGTCGAAAGTTCTGGAAATTTGGTGTTAGAGGATGAGAAAGACCCGAACAGACCGTAGGGTAAGGGTTGTAATTTATGCCCTGTGGGCATATACGGTGCTTATAGTAAGCTTTGAAGTTTCCAAAAAGGCTCATTCGATTGGAAATCGAAGGCCTAGTGCCCTTTTTAATAGTCGAAAGTGATTGGAAGACTTAACATTTTTATAGTAAAGATCAATGTGGATATAATGTATTATTTTTTGTTGTTGTTGTTGTTTACACCAGGGCACCTTGTATCGAAGGAGTTATCATGGGAACTTCGAAAAGAGCTCATTCGATTGAAAATAGTAAGGGCTGATGCCCTTTTTAATAGTCGAAAGTGATTGGAGGGCAACTAATCCCCTTTTCACTCCAACCCTCCCCGCCCACCCTCCCATTTGCCCATTATGTTTAAAAACTAAATGTTGCCTTTAGATAAAATCAAAATGCACTGTGATAATGCCAATTCCCAATTAGGCATCTCAGCAGTATCCCAAGAACAACTGAGGGTATTATATTCAAACTTTCGGGGATACTTCTGCTCTTAAAATTCAACCAAATCAAAATAGCGTAAGTGTATCCAAGCTATCAAAGAAAGTTTTTCCAATTTTTTTTGCAAATGGTATCAAGCTTTCCATTTCAGGTCAACTAGAGGAGGTATGAAATCAAATAGTACTATTTGTGTCAAGATTTTTAAAAGGGTGCAGGTTGTTAAAAATTGCAGAAAATTTTTCTCCAGAATACAAATAGCAGGCCAAACTAAAAAGTCTTAAAAAACGAAAAGATTTAAAGTATTATTTTCTTTTTCCCTAAAAATACTATGTCAATATACGAGCAGAAATTAAACGAATTACGAATTAAATTAAACGAATTAAACGAATCTCGTAAAACGAACAGAAATTAAATAAAAAACTTTTCCCACCAAATAAGTTTTTCAAAAAAAAGTAAAGAACTCCATTAAATAAAAAATGAGCAAAAATAAAATCAAAGAATCTACCAAGCGTGAAACTACCACAAATCAGCATAGGTAAATAAATGAAACACCAAAACGAACAGAAATTACAATAAATAACCGAGTCAAACTCAAAACGAGCAGAAATTAACATAAATTGGGCGCAAAGCCCCTATGCCTTCCCAAGGCCAAAACAAAATTTTCATTTTACTGAAAAAAATACAAATGAATGTGCATTGTCAGTTTAATATACATATACTGATATTTAGTAATAAAAATGTTAATATTATTTGATTTATTAAGGTTATAAAAGTAAAAACATTTATATTTTTTCAGTAAAGTGCAAATTTTGTTCTGGCCTTGGGAAGGCATAGGGGTTTATTTGAGGGGTATTATTGGAAAAATTTCCACACAAATTGGCTTGGAAATAATTAATCTTAAAAGGCTGCTTTAAGCTGCAAGGTAACAAAAAAAATTTTTAATTGACAGTAAGAATTGTCATTTTCCCGCGCATTTTTCTTCTTTCTTATTTTTGTTGAAGATGACTTCCACACATCAGGATAGAGTGGGGGGGAAGCATGGTCTAAAGGGAAAAATTTTCCCCTCCCAAATCAACTATATGCTCTGCTTAAATACTAATGACTTTGAGCTGACTGCGTAATTTCATGCTGAAATTTTTTTTTTCCAAATGTCTCGAATAACTAGCATGTATTATAAACATAAAAGTATATTTTTGGAATAGGAAAATGGAAGAAAAATAACCATAAAGAGAAAAATTAAAGCAATATTTATTTGCACAGACAATTTTTCGCCCATATATTAGAAAAACTGCTCTTTTTTGTGTAAAAAATGCTCCAAGAGTACTAAGTTTTCTCAAAAGTGTTACCGCCACAGAAAAGCACTACTCATGGCAAGTGTAGTTTTTTTTTATCAAAAACAGCTATTTAAACAGCTGTTTTTTATAAAAAACAGCTGTTTTATGTTTTTACCAAAAAACAGATCAGAAAAAGAAACAGGTATTCTGTTTTTTGTTGACCTGTTATGTTTCTGTTCTGTTTTATTCAAGCCCTGTTTATTTTTTTTCTGTTTCTTCAGAAAAACAGAACAGTGCACATGCTTAGCAAAGAGAGTGAGAGAGACAAAAACACATATAAATACATAGATTCAGACATAAAAAGTGACAAAGACAGGCATTGGGACAAGCAAACACCCGCCCAGCCACAGAGACAGAGAGATTTGGAACGACAAAACATATACAAATACATAATTCAAACATACAAACAGACAAAGACATGGTAGAAGCAAAAATCCACCCATACCCACAGGCTTAGAGAGTGAGAGAGACAAAAACACATATAAAAGCATATATTCAGACATATAAACTGACAAAGAATGGCAGTGGGGCTAGCAAACATTCGCCTAAACACACATGCAAAAAGAATGAGAGAGACGAAAACAAATAAACACATATATTCAAACATGCAAACAAACAAAGACAGGCACTGGGAGAAGCATAAACGCGCCCAGACATAAGGACTTAGAGAGCGAGAGAGACATAAACACATACAAATATACAATTCAGACATACAAGCAGTCAAAGACAGTCACTGGGACAAGCAAACATCTTCCCAGACCCACAGGCTTAGAGGCTGAGAGAGACAAAAACGTATACAAACACATAAATTCAGACATGCAAACCTACCAAGATAGATACTGGTACAGGCGAAAACCCTCCCAAACACACTGGCAAAGAGTGTGAGAGAGACAACATCTGCCCAGACCCACAGGGTTAGAGACTGAGAGAGAAAAAACATATACAAACACATAAATTCAGACATGCAAACCGACCAAGACAGACACTGGAACAGGCGAACACCCTCCGAGACACACTGGCAAGGAGAGTGAGAGAGACAAAAACACATACAAATACAAATATTCAGACATAGAAAGTGACAAAAACAGGCATTGGGTCAAGTGAACACCCGCCCAGACACATATACTTAGAGAGTGAGAGACACAAAAACACACACAAATACACAATTCAGACATAAAAATAATCAAAGACAGACACTGGGACAAGCAAATACCCACCCAGACACACAGCCTTAGAGAGTGGGAGAGATAAAAATACATACAAACACATAATTTCAGACAGACAAGCAGTCAAAGACAGACACTGGGACAAGCAAACACATGCCCAGACACACAGGCTTAGAGAGTGAGAGAGACAATAACGCGAACAAACACATAAATTCAGACGTGCAAACCGACCAAGACAGGCACTGGAACAGGCAAACACCCTCTCAGACACACAGGCAAAGAAAGTGAGAGAGACAAAACACATAAAAATACATAGATTTAGACATGAAAACTGACGATCAAAAACTGGAACGATGGGTGAGCTTTCCCCTCTGCTTTTTACAAGAAAAAACTCGCTTTATTGATATATTTATATATCTGCTCGAAACTTGTCCTTTGTCTGCAGGTTTGACAAGTGTCATTACTTATCATCCCCGCTTTTATTTCCTTTGAAGACGAAGGTTTGTATGATGTGACCGGGTGGTTACGATTGACAGAACGTGTGATTATATTGCAGTGTCTGGACTGTGACCTTGTCATCTAAGAGGATGTCCCAATGAAACGGTGACATTAACCTCAACTTCAGCCTATCGGAATCCCCTGACGTTATTACCAATAATCTTAACAGATTCCTCGCTTCCATGGTCCAAAGCCCAAAGCCTTCCAGCATTGTCTTGCCAATTACCAACAAGTAATCTTTCTTCTTCTTTTCCCTCTGTTTCTACATCTTAGATAGAAAGAAGAATTGAGAAACTTAAGAAAACAAATGTTTGTCCTTTGGATATCCAGTTTCCTCTTACTAGTGCAATCAGTGACTTCTTTTTAAAGCCCTTTTGTATCCTTTTCAACGACATTAACGTGTCTGGTGAAATTCCAACGATATGGAAACAGGGTTTCATAATCCCTTTGAAAAAAAAACGGAACGCATGGTTTTGAAGGCGTTCGTCCTATTTCTCTCACTCATATATTCTCTAAGGTATATGAAGGATTCCTTGCAGATTAACTAAAGAAATCCTAGGTCTTAATGACCTCAGGCAATTCAGCTCTTAATAACCTCAGGCACTTCGGGAACCTTAAATCTCCTTCCTACCTTCTATTATCTTGTTTCTCGTATTGACTACATTCGTAAAATCCTCGAAATGCCCAATTCCTGGCTAAATTCAATTTCTATTGACCTTCAAAAATAATCTGACCTTATTAAAAACAGTATATTAGTTGAGAGACTTGTCAATAATATCAGTATTGATTCTTTCTTGGTGGTGAAATTGGTTGCTTCCTTCTTATCAAGGTGATCGCAAATAGTCAAATACTAGAATCATTTTTCTAATCCGTTCCCTGTCCACAATGGAATACACCAATGTACTCTCATAAGTCCCCTCCTCTTTTCTGTTATGATTAACAGCCTCGTTAAAGAATTTCTTGAAAGATAGAAATTTGTCGATGAATTAACCGTTGTTGAAACTTGCTTCAGAAATTTAATAAGCAACACCATGAGCATTCTCAATGAAATTGAAAACCAACGTACGAAAAACATCTTCCCCAAACGCCACTCTCCATACAGATTACGGCCAGCTCGAGTTGTTTCTTAACTAATTCCTATTTTGTCCCCCATTTGCTGCTTTACCTCCATATATGAAAATACTTTTGTCCCTTTCATTACAGAAAAAAAATAAACAAAATATCCCACCAGTTTCTCCTTTTTTTATTGGATGGTGTTGCTGCCCAGGTTTTTACATTTATTCACTTGTTCCCCCCTCCTCCCTCTCCTTTTTTGGTTTCACTTTTCACTTTTTTATATGTATTATTTCTTTTTTTGTAGTTTCTGTGTTTATTCGCTAGTTTTGGCACCCCTTGTCTTTTTTAGTTTTATTTTTTATTTTTCTTAACATGTATTTATTTCTTTTTAGTTGAGTTTGACCAGTTTTTATCTTTTTAACTGAAATTTTACAGTTAAATTATTATCCTACGAATGATTATTCAATCTGATTTTACTTTTTTGTTTTGGCTTTCTTTGCCAGTTTTACAGTTTTCATGTTTTTTATGATATATTTGACTCCGAAGTCCGAATACAGCTCTTTGGGCTTTTTATTGCGATTTCTTGAAATAAACATGTCATCTTATTATCTTACTATGGTACCTGTATCACTTCTAGATTAAAGACTTCAGAAACTTTGGGACTCTTGGCCTAGCAAAAGATCCCTAAGAGAGTTCCTACTAAAATTATCTGTGGACATTGGCTAATTTACAGATTTTTGAGTCATTTCCCAAAGAGCATATTAATAGACCTTTCAATTTTTCTGAGCAAAATATTATCTCCCCGAAAAATATCATGAGACTTGCGAGCCAGCTCGACACCCCATGGTTTGTCCAAAATATTGCAGGCACGCTATTTTGTAAACCTCACAACATGTAGTTTCGTTTATTTCTCTCATTGCTTAACGGTGGGACCGAAAGTTGTTTATTCACTTCCCTCTCCCCCTAATAGAACATTTGAAATCCCCTTGCCCCTTTTTTATTATCTCTCCCTGTTTCCCTAACAGCACATTGAAACTTCAATTTCATCCCCCAAGCCTTTGCCAAAATATTGTGGATATGTTAGCTCGGTGACGGACATACACATATATACACAAGAGATGTACCTTCCAAGGTAGATCAAACTGGCCTCCCAATCCATTTCCAAAATAATGCAGACAATTTAAAACTTGGATACTTATAGCATTTTTCTTATTAAGTCCAATACCCTAGGCCTAGCCAACGATACTTAAAAGTTTTTTTGCTTTAACCTATCTTTGAACATTCGCTAATGTATATGATTAGGAGGAACTGTTCCTAGGACTATGAAGGTTATGTTCACCCCAGAAGTATACTTATTAGACAGTTTAATGTTTCTAAAGAAATTGACCATCACAAAATTTGTATCTGATATCATGAGACTTTCTGGGAGAGCGGGGCTGATAGCAGAGAAGGAAAGGGAGGGAAGCTAGTTGCCCTCAATTCACTTTCGAACCTTAAAAAGGGCATCAGAACCTTTAATTCCTAATCATAGGAACCTACTCATAAATTCTTATGACCATCCTTCCATGAAAAGTGGCCGGCGGATTTTTTTGGCTCTTTGGTATGTTGCCTTATGGTAAGTTCAACATCCCCCTCATGATGCCCCGGTACCTTCATCTTGATATGGTAAGCCGTTCCAAAACTATTCCTGATACACTCTTTTGACAATCACTGTGCACGTAGTATGTTTAAATTTAGTCCCACTTTCCCTCAACATTTCCTCCGATGTTCATTTCAATATCCTTAGCCTTGGTATTACTCCCTACAGAAGCTAAGCCTTTAGTGGAAGTAGTGGTAGCAGTATTAGTGTTAGGAGCAGCAGTAGGGGTAGCTGTGGTATTAGTAGTAGTGGCGTCCAAATATTGCCTTTTTGGTCAGTTGATCATCTCCCTTATCATTTCCTGAGAGTTCCAAATTAATATATTCAGTCATCCCTGAGTTACGTCCTTTTGACAACCCACATGCACATAACATGTTTTGATTTAGTTCAACATTCCCCTCAACATTCTCTGAATGGCTCACCTGAATAGCCTTCTTCTTTGTGGAAATTAAAGAAAAACATGGGCACCTTTCTCAATAACATATACTATATGTAAATAATGGACGAATTCCCTAACTTATAGCCCTTGTCCTGAGGGCTATAAGTTAGGGAATTATATAATATCCCCAAAGAAATAATTAGTGAATCTTTCAACTATGCAAAACATAGAAATTGTCTCAGAATTTTGATTGGATGTGTCTTGGAAAATGATGGGTGTAGGGTGGGGGCTGGTTTCCCTCTAATCAATTTTGACTTTCTAAAAGGGAAATAAAACTTCTAGTTTACAATAAAACGAGCCTCCTACAGATTTTATACAGCCACCCTTTATTAAAAACCTTATATCGCCCAGGGCATGATTTACAACCCTTCTCCCAGGCTCTGAAGGGTTGTGTCAACCCCAGAGGAACTGTTTTACAACCCTTACAACCAGGCTCTGGAGGTTTGTGTCGACCCTGGAGGCATTTTTATATGATATTGGACTTTTTTGAACAAAATGGCTATCTAAAAATCTTGATCGGATGTAATTGGGGATAAGACGGTATAAGGGGGGTGGGGGTGGGTGTTCTAGTTACCCTCTGACCACTTTTGACTCTTAACATGGACACTAGAACTTCCGACTTTGAATCAAATGAGCCCCCTCCGAGGTTTATACAACCATTCTTTCCATAAAAACCTTATATGTTAATAATGAGCAGTTAGTATAGAATAGAATTTATTTGTGCTAAAAGTCCATTGGCCATGGCAAAAAAAATAAGCAAAGAACAATTACGAAGAAATTGCACAAATCCTAACATCATCCTACAGAAATTTACTTCTATGATTCATCGCGAGAAAAAAGAATCGTGCCAAGCTTCTGATATCCATAAAACACTCATCCGCACACACTCTCACCAACCACTCAAAATCATAATCCCCCCACAAAATACTTCAAGTCTCCAATCACTCAGCTCCTCACATTCACACATCAAGCGATATACACTCTCATCTAAACTTCCACACCTAGGACAATAATAAGGACCAGCCTTTAACCTTTCCCTCCCGAAAAACTTTCTTCTTTGGCCCAGTGGCAAACTATCAGCCCTCATTTCAATTAAAAAATTTATTTCATTCTTATTCAAACCCACCTTAAAAAATAAAACCACCCCAAACCTCCTTCAACCGACAATAAAGACCTAGTGAATTTGAAAGCGAACGCTGGGCCTGCCATGCCAGTATTTCTTGGTCCTGTAAAATCCTTTCAACTAATCCACTTACTTTGTCCCCCCTATCGTCGAGCCCTAAACCATCCCCCCAAATATGGCTTAGTCCACAGTGACCTAATACACTCTTAATTTGGTACGACCACCCTCTACCTGAGCTGCCCTGCAACATTTCTAAATAAGCCACCTTCATCACCCACACCCTAGGAATCACTAATTTTTTTTCCCCAAAGCCAAACCGTGTTAATTAACCTACAACTTCTTAAAGAAAACAAACCTAAGTCACGTCTAACTACTAAAATATTTGTATACTTACTGATCCCTAGCCACCTCTTATAATATCCTGATTGCACTGTCTCTAGCCTATCTCCCTTCGCATGCCCCACAACATCAGATCCATAATGTGTCACACCTAAGATTTTAGCCCTGAAAACCTCTTTAACTACTTGTATCTTTTTAATATCCCTAAGTTGACTTCTTAATACCATATTACAACATGCCTTACCTTTTTCGATCCTACTTTCTATATGGCTACTAATTAAATTTCCTCTGTCCTTAAACTTAACACCCAAATATGACCATTCCTCCACTAATGTAACCCTCCTACCCTTGAAACTAAGTTCAACATCCTCCTCAAGTGTACCACATTTTTGGAATACTCACACTACGATTTTATCCACATTAAGTTCTAACTTTTTCATATCCAAATAATCACCTAAAATATCAAGTAATTTCTGAAGGTTTCTTTCTGAATCCACAACCAAAACAATATCATCTGCGAACGACATCATGCAAATGGATACGATATCTAAACTCACCATCGGTACCTCCTTCTTCTCCATAAACGCCACTACAAAATTGTGATGGTAAACCAAACGCGTCAATAATATTGTGTTCAGATATCTTAAATGGGGCACCACAAGGGTAAAACACGTAATAAGATCTTCTTTTAGATATCTTCCTGTTAGAGTGGGGGAAAAATTATATACGATTACATTGCACCTTTTCTGCTCTTTTTCTATTCTTTCCATTCTTACTATGCTAGACCCTAGCAGGGGTGCCCATAAGGGGGGGGGGCAGACACCCCACCCTGGCTGAGTGGCGGTGTCATATATTAATGTTAATTTAAAAAACTTTTTCCACAGAATAATTTTTCAAAGAAAAGTAAAGAGCTCTATTAAGCCAAAAATAGGCAGAAATAAAGTCAAATAATCTTCCAAGCGTAAAAATAACACAAATCACTATCAACAATTAAATGAAACTCAACACGAATACAAATTATAATCAATAGCCGAGCCAAACTCAAAACGAGCAAAATTTAAAATTACTAGGGCTGACATACCCCATGCCTTCCCAAGACCAGAACATAACTTAGTCTTTACTGAAAAAAAAAAAAAAAAAAAAAAATTACCGTGGATTGTAAGTTTAATACACCTATAAACTCAAAACGAATAGAAATTTTAATAAATAGCCGAGTCAAACTGAAAACGAGCAAAAATTAGCATTACTAGGGCTTACAACCCCCATGCCTTCTCAAAACCAGAACATAACTTAGGCTTTACTGAAAAAAAAAAACAACAAACAAATGACGATCGATTGTCAGTTTAATACACCTATACTGATATCTATTCCTTAAAATAAAACAAGGGTAAAAAGAGAGCAAAATTTTTTTTACTTATTTAAGTAAAAAAAAAGTTTTTTACTTATTTAAGCAAAAAAAAGTGAAAACATTTAAACATGTTTTGTTTTCAGTATAGCGCAAACTATGTTCTGGTGTTGAGAAGAGAGAAGGCATGGGGGTTATCATCCCTACTACATAATGCTGATTTTTGCTTGTTTCGAGTTTGACTCAGCTATTTACTCTAATTTCTGTGCATTTTGAGTTTCATTTATTTATTGATAGTGATTTGTGGTAGTTTTACGCTTGGACGATTACTTGACTTTATTTCGGCCTTTTTTCTGGCTTAATGGACCTTTTTTCTTTTCTTTGAAAAACTTATTTTGTTGAAAAAAAAATTCAGATTATTTTCTGTTCGTTTTATATTGACAGTCGTTTTCATGAAAAAAAAAATATTTTATATTTTTAAGCTAGCTTTATATTTTAAGCTTTATATTTTTAAGCTTTATATTTTTAATATATTAATATATATTTTATATATTAAGCTAGTAATTTCTGAAGGTTTCTTTCTGAATCCACAACCAAAACAATATCATCTGCGAACGATATCATGCAAATGGATACGATATCTAAACTCACCATCGGTACCTCCTTCTTCTCCATAAACGCCACTACAAAATTGTGATGGTAAACCAAACGCGTCAATAATATTGTGTTCAGATATACTTAAATGGGGCACCACAAGGGTAAAACACGTAATAAGATCTTCTTTTAGATATCTTCCTGTTAGAGTGGGGGAAAAATTATATACGATTACATTGCACCTTTTCTGCTCTTTTTCTATTCTTTCCATTCTTACTATGCTAGACCCTAGCAGGGGTGCCCATAAGGGGGGGGGGCAGACACCCCACCCTGGCTGAGTGGCGGTGTCATATATTAATGTTAATTTAAAAAACTTTTTCCACAGAATAATTTTTCAAAGAAAAGTAAAGAGCTCTAATAAGCCAAAAATAGGCAGAAATAAAGTCAAATAATCTTCCAAGCGTAAAAATAACACAAATCACTATCAACAATTAAATAAAACTCAACACGAATACAAATTATAATCAATAGCCGAGCCAAACTCAAAACGAGCAAAATTTAAAATTACTAGGGCTGACATACCCCATGCCTTCCCAAGACCATAACATAACTTAGTCTTTACTGAAAAAAAAAAAACAAATAAACAAATGACCGTGGATTTTCAGTTTAATACACCTATAAACTCAAAACGAATAGAAATTTTAATAAATAGCCGAGTCAAACTAAAAACGAGCAAAAATTAGCATTACTAGGGCTTACAACCCCCATGCCTTCTCAAAACCAGAACATAACTTAGGCTTTACTGAAAAAAAAAACAACAAACAAATGACGATCGATTGTCAGTTTAATACACCTATACTGATATCTATTCCTTAAAATAAAACAAGGGTAAAAAGAGTCAGCAAAAATTTTTTTACTTATTTAAGTAAAAAAAAAGTTTTTTACTTATTAAGCAAAAAAAAAGTGAAAACATTTAAACATATTTTGTTTTCAGTATAGCGCAAACTATGTTCTGGTGTTGAGAAGAGAGAAGGCATGGGGGTTATCAGCCCTACTACATAATGCTGATTTTTGCTTGTTTCGAGTTTGACTCAGCTATTTACTCTAATTTCTGTCCATTTTGAGTTTCATTTATTTATTGATAGTGATTTGTGGTAGTTTTAAGCTTGGATGATTACTTGACTTTATTTCGGCCTATTTCTGGCTTAATGGGCCTTTTTTCTTTTCTTTGAAAAACTTGTTTTGTTGAAAAAAAAAATCAGATTAATTTCTGTTCGTTTTCTATTGACAGTCGTTTTCATGAAAAAAAAATATTTTATATTTTTAAGCTAGCTTTATATTTTAAGCTTTATATTTTTAAGCTTTATATTTTTAATATATTAATATATATTTTATATATATTAAGCTAGTAATTTCTGAAGGTTTCTTTCTGAATCCACAACCAAAACAATATCATCTGCGAACGATATCATGCAAATGGATACGATATCTAAACTCACCATCGGTACCTCCTTCTTCTCCATAAACGCCACTACAAAATTGTGATGGTAAACCAAACGCGTCAATAATATTGTGTTCAGATATACTTAAATGGACACCACAAGGGTAAAACACGTAATAAGATCTTCTTTTAGATATCTTCCTGTTAGAGTGGGGGAAAAATTATATACGATTACATTGCACCTTTTCTGCTTTTTTTCTATTCTTTCCATTCTTACTATGCTAGACTCTAGCATGGGTGCCCATAAGGGGGGGGGGGCAGACACCCCACCCTGGCTGAGTGGCGGTGTCATATATTAATGTTAATTTAAAAAACTTTTTCCACAGAATAATTTTTCAAAGAATAGTAAAGAGCTCTATTAAGCCAAAAATAGGCAGAAATAAAGTCAAATAATCCTCCAAGCGTAAAAATAACACAAATCACTATCAACAATTAAATGAAACTCAACACGAATGCAAATTATAATCAATAGCCGAGCCAAACTCAAAACGAGCAAAAGTTAACATTACTAGGGCTGACATACCCCATGCCTTCCCAAGACCAGAACATAACTTAGTCTTTACTGAAAAAAAACAAATAAACAAATGACCGTGGATTGTCAGTTTAATACACCTATAAACTCAAAAAGAATAGAAATTTTAATAAATAGCCGAGTCAAACTGAAAACGAGCAAAAATTAGCATTACTAGGGCTTACAACCCCCATGCCTTCTCAAAACCAGAACATAACTTAGGCTTTACTGAAAAAAAAAACAACAAACAAATGACGATCGATTGTCAGTTTAATACACCTATACTGATATCTATTCCTTAAAATAAAACAAGGGTAAAAAGAGTCAGAAAAATTTTTTTTACTTATTTAAGTAAAAAAAAAGTTTTTTACTTATTTAAGCAAAAAAAAGTGAAAACATTTAAACATGTTTTGTTTTCAGTATAGCGCAAACTATGTTCTGGTGTTGAGAAGAGAGAAGGCATGGGGGTTATCATCCCTACTACATAATGCTGATTTTTGCTTGTTTCGAGTTTGACTCAGCTATTTACTCTAATTTCTGTCCATTTTGAGTTTCATTTATTTATTGATAGTGATTTGTGGTAGTTTTACGCTTGGATGATTACTTGACTTTATTTCGGCCTATTTCTGGCTTAATGGACCTTTTTTCTTTTCTTTGAAAAACTTGTTTTGTTGAAAAAAAAAATTCAGATTAATTTCTGTTCGTTTTCTATTGACAGTCGTTTTCATGAAAAATTTTTTTTTTTATATTTTTAGGTTTTTTTCTATTATAATCCATAGTTTGGCCTGCTATTTGTATGTTGGGCGAAACTTTTTCAACAATTTTTAATCCTGACACAAATAGTATTTTTCAATTTTATCTTATACCTCCTCAAGTTGACCTGAAAAGATAAAGCTTAATATTTCTCCCAAAAGATCCTATCAATGCTCTTTGACAACCCAGATACACTTACAATCCATTTATTTATTTAAAATGTAAGAGCAAACGAAGTAATAGTAGTAGCCCTGAAAGCTTCAGCTTAATACCCCCCGTCGTTCTCGATATATTGCTGAAGTTTCTTATTGGCAACCGCAAACACAATGCCTTTTGATTCAGTTTTAAAGTAGCATGTAGTTATTCTTAAGTCAGCTTATTTGGAGAGCTTGAAGGACGGAGACGTGATTCATGGCCAAATCAGGCCAAGAAGATACTGGACCTTCGTGTCCGTTTCGGAGATTTAGAATGAAGGAAAAAGCCCTATGAGTGAAACCGTGTCATTATGGAAGGAAGTCTAGCAAACCCTAAATGGCCAAGAAATCCAAGAGTGGCAAGCTCATAAGGACCAATCTATGTCTTTAAGGTTTTACTCCCAAGCTAAAGACTGTTATTTTAAAGTTGGGTTGAATAAAGAGGATTTGAAGAATTTGTTGTTGGTGAGAGGGGATAGTTTGGATTTGGGTGAGAGAAGGAAATTTTTGGGAAAGCTTAGGCTGGCGGCTGGCCCTTATTTTTGCCCCATGTGTGGATGTGTGAATGAGAACTTATTTAATTTTGTATCCGAGTGTGAAGAGCTGTCTGAGTTGCAGAACTAATGTTTTGGATGAGTCTTTGAGGGTGAATGCTGGTTAATTGAGCGGATGGCTGAGAGACACGATTGTGCTATTCAGCAGTTGCGTAAGTGTCCTCGTTTAGGGATTAAACATAGAGATTCATGTTTGAGGGGATAGCTTGTTACGGTTTTTAGGATTTGAATTTTATTATGATTAATTTTTGTTGATTAAAATGTTGAACTAAACCCACATATGGCTTAGTACACACTGACATAATACACTCTTAATTTGGTACGGCCCCCCTCTACCTGAGCTGCCCTGCAACATTTCTAAATAAGCCACCTTCATCACCCCAACCCTAGGCATCACCAAATTTTTTTTTTCCAAAGCCTAACCGTGTTAATTAGCCTACAACTTCTTAAAGAAAACAAAACTAAGTCACCTCTAACTACTAAACTATTTTCATACTTACTTATCCCTAGTCACCTCTTATAATACCCTGATTGCACTGTTTCTAGCCTATCTCCCTTCGCTTTCCCCCAAATATCAGATCCATAGTACATCACACCTAAAATTCTAGCCCTGAAGACCTCTTTAACTATTTGGATCTTTTTAATATTCCTAAGCTGACTTCTTAATACCATATTACAACATGCCTTACCTTTTTCTATCCTACTTTCTATATGGCTACTAAATAAATTTCCTTTGGCCTTAAACTTAACACCCAAATATGACCAATCCTCCGCTAATCTAACCCTTCTACCCTTGAAACTAAGTTTAAAATCCTCCTCAAGTCTACCACATTTACGGAATACTCACACTACGGTTTTATCCACATTAAGTTCTAACCTTTTTGTATCCAAATAATCACCTAAAATATCAAGTAATTTCTGAAGGTTCCTTTGTGAATCCGCAATCAAAACAATATCATCTGCGAACGACATCATGCAAATAGATACAATATCTAAACCCACCATCTGCACCTCCTTCTTCTCCATAACATCTTACAAAATAACTTCGGTAAACTATTTCCTAAATGAATTCCTCGATAATTATTCTGATGAGACCCCCCTTGTTAAATAATGGTATCATAACTGACAAAATCACTCTTCAGACCGCTTACATGAACTTACCAAAGCTGAAAATAAACTAATCAAAATAGCAGCAAAGTATGTTTTTCCCACTTCTAAATTTTTATCGGAATCCCATCTGTACCCGGTGCAAATCCCCTCTTCATAGATATCAGGGCTTTACCAGTCTCCTCATACGTAAATGGTGGGATAAGTTTGTAATCCTCCTCTCTGAGTGGGCAGCACGCCTGCTTAAACTCTTTGATAAATCCTCAAGTCCACCGTCCTTTGCGTTATTCAGTGATTCCAGGTATTCGGGCCAGGTATCAGCTCCCAGTATTTGCTCTGTAGTAGAAGGGGTAAAAAAGAGATCCTTTTACTAGTTGCCAGAATTTTTTTTTGTTCCTTTGTTACAAAATTTTTCCCAAAAGTTCCTGACTTTATCTTGTTCCCTCTTCGTATTTGGAAGTGTCTGTTTGTATTCCCTCCACTTTCTTCGATACACCAGAAGAGCAGATTCCTCGTTAATCTTTTTCAGCTTTCTTAGTGCTTCTACCACTTCCATTTTTTTCTGCACAATCATCATCAAAAAATCCCTTCTTCTTATTTATTGCTATTCCTCTTTGTTCTAAATTATAGGTCTCTAAACTCTCTATTATCTGGCATAATTTTCCTAAGCCTTTATCCATTTGGTCGTTCCCTATGATTCTTTGGGTTTCCTCCAAATTCATCTCCACTACACTCTCTCCTTGCCATTTAACCACATTATCCTCCCCAGTTTTATCTACTTCAATTGTTTTCTTAATGAAATTAGATCTATTACTATCAGAGATATTACCGTCAGTCCTATATATAGCCATATATCAGCTACATATATATCTGCTACATATATATAACCCATATATCTGCTACAATGGGCTGATGGTCAGACCCCACAACTCCCAGAACTCCAAAGTCCCCACATGCCGACCAAAGGCTTAAATCAACTAAAATATAAGCCTAATCAATAACACTGGGACTACCAACCCCAAAACATGTAAAATCCTCCCTTTCTTTATCTTTACCCATCCTCACGTTTAAAATTACTAGCTTCTCAATTCTACAAAAATCTAAAACTTAAGTTCCCCAATTATTTTTCCTCCCTGACCGGTCCTTACTTGTCCTTTTTCCATACATCTTCAAATCTCCTTGCATATTCTTATCATTCATACCATCATCCTCTTCCTCAGCCTCCAAAGGATCAATCCACTTCTCCAAAATCTCCTTTGTGTATGCATTGAAGTCACCTAAAAATATACACTTGTAGTATTTATACAACATTTTATACTTAAACCCCTCTGAATACGATTTGTCCCACGTATCCTCCTGCCAACTATAACTACTTGATGTTGGAGGGATATTCGCCGCACAAAACACAAACTTAACAATTCCTATAAAAATCTTCAACTAAATCAAATTCTCTGATTGCGATTTTAACCTATGATTAAAATGTTGAACCTTGGTGTGTTTCTATTTTGTCGTTTTGTTGTTCTTTTTTCTTTTTTTGATTTTTATTATCTAAAGTTGTATTTTGATTCTGGGCTTTGTTTGTAGACTGTATTATGTGTTGCTATGGCCCACAGGCTTTTTGATATAAATCTTATATTATCTCTCATCGCATAATGGGCAAATTGCATAATTTTGGGGGTTTGACATGCCCAATATCCTTAAAGACATAGTTGTGGGACCGTTCTACTATGCTGAACAAAACAGTTTTCTCAAAATTTTGACTAGATGTGTTTGGGAAATACATCGGCTTGAGAGACGGGCAATCATGCCCTCCAATCTCTTTTTATTTATAGAAAGGACCCTAGAACTTTTAATTTTGAATCGAATTAGCTTTTTTAAATGTTTCAGTGATGTTTCTAGCTATTATAGAGTGGCGCTACCTATGATATTGCTTATTATATGCCTTTTTGAAAAGCTCCATGTATACAGTTTTTTTAGTTTAATTGGAACGCCTCCTAAACACTTCCTAGAAGTTTCACCTTAATACTCTTAGCGTCATTAGTTACAGTAACTGTAGTTATAGTACTAAAAATATACACATAGTGCCTTCTGGCTAATTCAAAATCCCCCACAACTTACTCTTAAAGATCTAACTTAATAATATATTGTCCTTGAGATATTGCTTTGTCACTTTTTTGAAAGTCCACATGCTCATAGTTTGTTTTGATTTAGTTCAACGTCCGCCTAAATATTTCTTATATTTGATTACTGAAGACATTATTATATTTTCTTTGGGCTATCTGCTACAAAATGGCTATCTCACAATTTCGATCGAATATGTTTGGGGGAAAAAGGATATCAGGGGGGGGGGGAGCTATTTTCTCTCCATAATGTTTGACCTTAAGATGGAACTAGAACTATGCATTTCCAACCAAATGGGCCTTCTCTAAAGTTCACAAAACCACCTCTTCATAAAAACCTTACACCCCCCGGGGCATAACTTAAAACCCTTACTCCTATACTCTAAGGGGTTTTGTCAGTCCCAAAGGCTGTGTTATGAGATCTTTGGGCTATTTTTGAACAAATGGTTATCTTAAAATTTCTATCGGATACATTTGGGGAAAATTTGACGTGGGGGAGGGGGGGGGTATAGCTACCCTCCGACAAATTTGACTCTTAAAAATAGCTCTTCAACTTCCGATTTCCAATCCAATAAGCCCCCTCCGAAGTTTATACGACCAACGTTTCCATAAAAACCTTAAATGCAATTGGGGAATGCCTTACAACCCTTGCCCTGAGGGCTGTGAGGGGGTTCTCATCCTCAAAGACATAATTTCTGGACTTTAAAACTACGTCAAGCAAAATAACTATCTCAAAATTTTGACTGGAAGTGTTTGGGGAAATTATGGGCGTGGGGGGAGGGATGGTTTCCCTCCAATCACTTTTGACTATTAAAGGGGCCACTAGCCTTTTCAATTACCAACCGACTGAGCCCTTTTAGAAGTTTCAACGACAACAAATGGCCATCTTAAAATGTCTATCAGATACGTTTCGGGAAAATACGACGTGTGTGGGGAGGGGGGAGGGTGCATTTGCCTTCTGATCACTTTGACTCTTAAATAGATTACTGTAACTACTGATTACCAATCCAATGAGCCCTTTGAAGTTTATACGACCACCATTTCCATAAAAACCTTATATTCTCCCAGCGTAACTTACAACCCTTGCCCTGAGGGCTATATGGGGGGCGGGGGTTATCCTCAAAGACATAATTTCTGGACCTTTCTATTATAGTGAAACGAATGGCTATCTAAAAAATGATGATTGAATGTGTTTTGGGAAATGATTAATTTACAGGGGGGGGGGGGGTGGCTGGTTGATATCCAATCACTTTTGACTGTTAAAAAAACCAGCAGAACTTCTGATTACAAATCAATTGAGCCCCCTCTGAGGTTTATACAATCACCCTTTCTATAAAAACCTTATATCCCCCAGGGCATGACTTACAACCCTTGCTCTGAGGGTTGTGGGGGGGGGGGTTGTCATTCTCAAACCCATAATTTCCACATCGTTAAACTACGCTGAACAAAATGGAAATCTCAAAATTTTGATTGGATGTGGTTGGGGAAGTGATTGACGTAAGGGAGGGGGAACTGGTTGCCCTCCATGAGCTCTTTTTGAAGTTCCTATGACATTTCTTTCTATAAGAAGTGCCCTAGTCTAAAAAATAAAACAATATATTGTGCCCAGAACGCTCTTTACTTAGGCAGCGCTATCATGCTGCAAATGATATTTTGTCTTGAGATTTCAATTATACAGCAATGGAAGTGCCGATTAGACCAGGTAAGTCCTCCACCCTAAAATTCAGCCTATGGGCACCCATGGACGCTAGTTCCCTGGTATTGCTCTCGATTAGTTTTGCATTAACGTCTATTGCAGAGCGTATTTCACTAATTTGACCAGATAGACTTGTAACCAGGCTTTGGAAATCTTTCAATAAATTATCAACTTTGAGAGACATAGGACTAAGAGATTTTAACTTTTCTTCCACACTTTCCAACTTCGCCAATGTTAATTTGGTTGCCTTTAATTGATCATGCATAATTTTATTTCAGCTTTCCAACTAAAATTGCAAAGACCTACCTTAAAATTTGCCAGCCATGTGCTCCGGCACTAGAGTTATCAAGTGGGTACTGATTTATACAAATCAACGCTCAGGACGCAGTGCGTTAACACAAGTGGCGGTATCAAATGAGCAATCCCTCACAATTAAATCAGCTGGATTTTTTCACAAAAAGTTAATTGCGCAATCTAACATAGTAAAAAAGATAATCCGATTAGGTTCAAAAACTTGTTCTTTATAGTTCAGAGACTAAAATCATACTGATGATATAACTTATAATCATATAACTTATAGCCCTTGCTCTAAGGACTGTGGGGTGCTGACATCCACAAAGACATAATTACTAGACCTTTCAACAAAGCTGATTCAAATGGCTATCTCAAGATTTTGAAAAGATGTGTTTTGGGAAATGAAGGGTGTGGGGGACTGGTCAAATTTGAATACGTTAATTGATCTAAATTGTTTTGATAGAGAATCTAGACAAAACATGGAGAATTTTGATTTTATAGATTCTCTGATATTTGATGTGCATATCTCGTTTTTTTCAAGCTTCACGATGAACCTCCCAAGGTCTTTAATTGTATCCCATCTTTCGTATCTCATTGGTATAGTCATCTTCGTAAAAAATTAAAAAGCCTTCGAATCCATATTACTTCCTGGATTAGTTTAGATTTTAACTCCCTGAACGCGTGTCAGGCTGTCTTGAATAGCCTGAATAAACTGATTGGAAGATGTTGTTTTCATGCAAACGACAATAAACTAAGTGGTTTCAGTTTAATCTATTTCTCTCTCGGTTTCATCCTTCCTTGATTTTTAGTTCTGTCTTTTCCAAGCTGATAGTTGATGCTGTCTATGTATATAAGTAAATATATTTTATCCTTGCTTCTCTATGTAAACGTAATTGTTTTATGCTGTATCAATATAAAACTACATGTATGATGTTTTTCTTGGAACATAGGCTACTGAACCCGTTAGAGAAATGTTTTATTCATGTATGATCTGGTTTCATTTAATTTTGTTGAGAATAAAATGATCTTACCGTTGCTTGTCCAAATTTCAGAAACTCATCAATAGTATGGATTCATTTTCAAAGGTATTTAGTTTGGTCCCACCGGGTTTAAAGTGTATTTCTTCCTCTCTATAATCCTCAATTGTATTCTGTGATAAAGCAACGAAATAAATAGGTAGTCTTTTATAATGTCATCTTTCCTTGTCCTTTAAGGCTATGCTCTTCCAGTAAATAATAGTTTCCTATTTCCAGTAGTTAATCCTAAGTTAACATTTTCTATTAAATCTAATAATTCAATTTTAGATGGCGATAAAATAACTCTAAAATAAACTAAACTATCCGAATAGAAAAATTCCTATATTAGTCTATCACAATTTGGTACAAGATAATAGGCTAGAGCAATTTAATTAAACAAGAGGAAGAGGCTAATTTAACTTAAAGCTTTAAAAATCGGTAGGTCTGCTTTGCCTAAAGCCATTCCTTATCTCTGAGAGTAGGTGACTTGGGTCTAGGCTGGTTCAAGCTGAGGTAAAACATAGACCTAGTCTCTTATAGTTTTTTTATTACTAAGGCCAGGATATTTAAAAGTTATGAGTGTTTGTACAGTTTGACTTTAATATCAATTAATTGAAAAAAATGGTAAATATATACCAAATCATATTATTGAGTTAGGAATAAAGTGAATACACCATTTGATGCCTTTTTTATGCTGATTACAAATATAATAATCATTTCTATTGGAAATGATTTTCAGCCCTCCCCCCTAACCTAACCCTCACCCCCATATGTGCAAATATATATCCTGAATTGACATATATAGGGGGGGGGGGCTAAAATTCAGTTCTGATAGAAATGGTTGTTATATTCATAATCAGAATAAAAAAGGCATCAAATGGTATATTTGCTTTATTTGAAACTCAATAATATGATTTGATATATATTTACCAAAACGTTTTCCACAAAATAAGCTTTTCAATGAAAAGTAAAGAACTCCATTAAACAAAAAATGAGCAAAAATAAAATCAAATAATCTACTAAGCTCAAAACTACCACAAATCAACATCAATAAGTAAATGAAACCCAAACAAACAGAAATTACAATAAATAACCAAATCAAACTCAAAACAAGCAGAAATTAACATAAGTTGGGTGCAAAACCCCTATGCCTTCCCAAGGCCAGAACAAAATTTGCATTTCACTGAAAAAATATAAATGTTTTTACTTTTGTAACTTTAATAAATCAAATAATTTTATCATTTTGATTACTAAATATCAGTATATGTATATTAAACTGAAAATGCACATTCACTTGTATTTTTTCAGTAAAGTGCAAATTTTGTTCTGGCCTTGGGAAGGCATAGGGGTTTTGCACCCAACTTATGTTAATTTCTGCTCATTATGAGTTTGACTTGGTTATTTATTGTAATTTCTGTTTGTTTTGGGTTTCATTTATTTATTGATGCTGATTTGTGTTAATTTTGAGCTTCATAGATTATTTGATTTTATTTTTGCTCGTTTTTTGTTTAATGGAGTTCTTTACTTTTCTTTGAAAAACTTATTTTGTGGAAAAAGTTTTTTTAATTCATTTCTGTTCATTTTATATTGACAGAGTCTATTCAGAGAAAAAGCAAGAAAAACTTAAAATCTTTTTGTTTGTTAAAACTTTAGAGTTTGGCCTGCTATTTTTCTGCTGGAGAAAAATTTTCAGATATATTTAACAACATACACCATTCTAAGAATCTTGACACAAATAGTACTGTTAAAATTAGTTTCATACCTCCTCTAGTTGACCTGAAATGGAAAACTTGATACCATTTGCAAAAAAATCTATTTACTTTCTTTGATAGGTTGGATACACTTACACTATTTTGATTTGGTTAAATTTTAAGAGCAGAAGTAGCCTTGAAAGTTTGAGCATAATACCCTCAGTTGTTCTTGGGATACTGCTGAGATGCCTTATTGGGAATTAGCATCATCACACTGCATTTTGATTTAATCTTAAGGCAAGATTTAGTTTTTAACCATAATGGGCCAATGGGAGGGTGGGAGTGGAAGGGGGATTAGTTGCCCTCCAATCACTTTCAACTATTAAAAAGGGCATCAACCCTTTCTATTTTCAATTGAATGAGCCCCTTTTGAAGTTCCCACAACAACTCCTTCAATATGAAGTGCCCTGGTCTAAACAACAACAAAAAATATTACTAATCACTTTTGACTGATAAAAAGGGCACTAGCCTTTGAATTTCCAATTGAATTAGCCTTTTTTTGAAGTCTCTATGACAATGCCTTCTATAAAAACCTTATATATGCCCAGGGCATAACTTAAAGCCCTTGCCCTGAGATTTGGGGGGGAGTGTCCTTCTCAAAAACATATTTTCTATCTGGAAATCAACTAGCCTACGCTAAACACAATGGCTATCTCAAAATATTGATTGGATGTATTTGGGTGAATGATGGACGTGGGGGGGGGATAGCTGCCCTCCAATCAGTTTCTACTATCAAAAAGGGCACTAGCTCTTTAAATTTCCAATCAAATGAGCCCCTTTTGAAGTTTCTATGACAATGCCTTCAATAACAACCTTATATACCCCAGGACATAACTTAAAATCCTTGCCCTGAGGGTTGTTGGGGAGTGTCCTCCTAAAAAACATATTTTGTATCTGGAAATCAACTACGATGAACAAAATTGCTATATCAAAGTTTTGAGTGGATGTGGTTTGGGGAATGATGGGCATGGGGGGGGCTAGTTACTCGCCAATCCCTTTCAACTTTTAAAAAGGGCAGTAGCCCTTTGAATTTCCAATCAAATGAGCCTGTTTTGAAGTTTTTACAACAATGCCTTCTATAGAAAACCTTATATGCCCCCAGGGCATATCTTAAAACCTTTGCCCTGAGGGTTGTTGGGGAGTGTCCTCCTTAAAAAAACATATTTTCTATCTGGAAATCAACTATGCTAAACAAAATGGCTATCTCACAAATTTGATTAGATGTGTTTGGGGGAATGATGAGTGTGGGGGGGGGGCTAGTTGCCCTCCAATTACTTTTGACTATTAATAAGGTCAAACACCCTTTGAATTTTCAATTGAATAAGCCTGTTTTGAAGTTTCTATAAAAACCTTATATGCCCCCAAGGCATAACTTAAAACCCTTGCCCCAAAGGTTGTGTGGGAGTGTCCTCCTCAAAAAGATATTTTCTATCTGGAAATCAGCTGTGCTGACAAAATTCCTATCTCAAAATTTTGATTGGATGTGTTGGGGGGAATGATGGGTGTGGGGGGGGGCTAGTTGCCCTCCAATCACTTTTGACTATCAAAAAGGGCAATATCCCTTTGAATTTCAAATCGAATGAGCCTGTTTTGAAGTTTCTACAACAATGCCTTCTATAGAAAACCTTATATGCCCCCAGGGCATAACTTAAAACCTTTGCCCTGAGGGTTGCAGGGTTTTCTATCTGGAAATCAACTATGCTAAAAAAAAAATGGCTATCTCACAAATTTGATTGGATGTGTTTGGGGGAATGATGGGTGTGGGGGGTGGGGGGCTAGTTGCCCTCCAATTACTTTTGACTATTAAAAAGGCCAAACACCCTTTGAATTTTCAATTGAATAAGCCTGTTTTGAAGTTTCTATAAAAACCTTATATGCCCCCAGGGCATAACTTAAAACCCTTGCCCCAAGGGTTGTGGGGGAGTGTCCTCCTCAAAAAGATATTTTCTATCTGGAAATCAGCTATGCTGACAAAATTCCTATCTCAAAATTTTGATTGGATGTGTTGGGGGGAATGTTGGGGTTGGGGGGGAGGGCTAGTTGCCCTCCAATCACTTTTGACTATTAAAAAGGGCACTAGTCCTTTGAATTTCCAATTGAGTGAGCCTGTTTTGAAGTTTCTACAACAACGCCTTCTATAAAAATCTTATAAGCCCCCAGGGCATAACTTAAAACCCTTGCCCCGAGGGTTTGTGGGGGAGTGTCCTCTTCAAAAACACATTTTCTATCTGGAAATCAACTATGCTGAACAAAATGGCTATCTCAAAATTTTTATTGGATGGTTGGGGGAATGATGGGCATGGGGGGGGGGGTTGGGCTAGTTGCCCTCCCATCACTTTCGACTATTAAAAAGGGCACTAGTCACTCCAATTTCCAATCAAATGAGCCCTTTTTGAAGTTTCTATGACAACTCCTTTGATGCAAAGTGCCCAGGTATGGAGAAAAAAAACAACACATTGTGCCCACATTGTTCTTTTCTTAGGCAGCGCTAGCGTGCTGCCTATGATTTAAACCTGTTAAGCTGTTTTTAATTTTTATTGATTGCTTCATGAGCCAAATGGGTATTGAAGGCCCTAGGCCTACTTGGGATGCTACCAGATGGCTAATTTGACAGTGTGTATATATATACAAATCTTTAAATTAGCCAACTGGCCAACCAGTATTTTAAGCCTAGGAGTCCAGCTGGACAAAAGGAAACATATTAAGAAAACAATTCTTACTCCATTACATGTAGAATAGTCCTAGTTTACACATTTTGCAGGGGTAGAGCCTTTATCTTCACTTCTTTCCTTGTTTTTTCAGTTTTTCTAAGAAATTCATAAATTTTTTAGAGCCTATTTATTCACAGAATATATACACCCACCCCCCTAATGTGTAAATATATACCTAGAATTGCATCCTCAATCTAAATATAACATCCATCTGCATCACAAATGAACTTTACTCCCATATTAGCCATGTGGTGGATGCCCAGCCTACTTAAATAGACTAGCCTAGTAATTATTTAGTAGATTATCAGTCACTTACAGTGGTGGTTTCTTAGGACTGAATATTTTTCAGGGTACTCAACAAAACTCATTTCATTTTCTAATGGTAATTGTCTTGTATTGTATGGTAATGTCTTGAATGTTTGGTAGGCTAAAGACAGGTTATTTGGTTCTGCATTCTATTTGTCATCCAGCATCATGTCACCAGGGCAGTATCCGAAAACAAGCATTGACAGTTGAAAACACTCGAGTCTCTCATTGCAAGGAAGATAGTGTAGGCCAGCTATGCACCTTGTGGTATGTCTTCACTTGTGTGAGTCATTGGTGTCCTATTTTTCAGACCTGGATTAATTAGCCAATTCTTTTTAGATTTCTTATAATGATAGCTAAACCTAGGGTTGAAATATTGGAATTAAAGAAAAATGAAGTTAAATTAACAAAAAGGGAATTTATCTAATAAAAAGGGACCAAAGGTCCCATTAGCCTGTATCATTTATATAAGAAGGAGAGCTGAGACATGCACTTTAGTCCAAAAAATGCCTGATGGTTGTCAAATTGAGACAAAGCATACTGTATAAGGGCTTACAACACCCCCTCTCTCCCTTAGCTTCACCCCTGACTGAATATCATGGTTTTAACCAGTTGAATCTTGGATCTTTCACACACACAAATGAACATTCATTAAACATAAATTTATTGTTTATTGTGTTCTTTTTAGTTGTCTTGGAAGAGGATGAATGTTCTTGAAGTCACCATAAATTTAGAACATTGCTGCATCTGGTGTGTATAGACAACAACTATACTTTGACTTTGTTTGACTCACCTCTGCTGGTCTTCCCACCATCAGAATTAGCTGGTGGCTCCACCCCCAAGGACTGGGCAAGTAAACACTACCTATGGGAATCTGGTGCCCTCTTGTGGACAAGTTGCACATAAAAAAATATATTGGCTGATAACCAATTTTTTCTTCCAATATCTGATAATGACACTGACCCTCATATCAGCCTGATACTATTGTTCAGGCCCTAATTTTATGTATATTGTAGTGTTCTACAAACTTATTCTTGTGCTCTTTTGGATCTGTTGGTTTGTAAGTGAGATTAGTCTCAATAGTGTGCCACCATATATAAGTGTGTTAAGTAAGATAATGCTTCTAATCATTTAATCACCCTTCTCCTTGTTTCTAGATTTGAATATCTTGTAATCAGCAGCTAATAATGTCAAGTTTACACCAACAAAGACTAGTTGTTGACCAGCTTAGACGAGAAGCTTCTGTAAAACCTCTTGCTGTATCAAAGGCTGTAGAAGATCTAAAGGTTTTTCTTTTGTTATTTTCAACACAAATCATTAATTGAGTACTTCTACTTACTAAATGTTCCTTCTAAAATCAATCCAAAACTTTCAGAGCACAACTTTCAGTTTTTCTGGAATAGGTACAATTCTACATTGTAATTGCAAAGCAGAACTTGCTTATGGCAGACGTGAAGGGAAAGTCACTCAAGGTCTTATACTTATTAATTTTTTTTATATTAGTTGAACTTTCAATTGTAAACTTAACTAGACACCTGATGCCAATGCCCCATGAAGCATTACAGCAACTAAGAACCGTGGGTCACAGATGTGGAACAATATGTGTGACCATGTCTATGCAATTAGACTCAAACCCCATAAAGACACAACTGAAACCCTAGCTGCTAATCCTTATAAAATTTATGTGAAGTCTGAATGCAGCTGGTACCCAGCCTGAGAAATGTTAATCTTGCATAAAAAAATTGAAGTTTTGGTTTGGTAGAAAATATAAAACATCCAACTTTAAGGACCTTTCATGGCTTGGGCTCAAGTCCTTCAATCGCTTGTTTTCACTTCTTGTCTCACTTTTACAGGATTATCATTAATAATTCAATAAACCTAATCAAATTGGAATATTATTTCTTTGTGTTGATGATTGTAAAAATTCGTTTTCCTATATAATGTCCTGTTTTTAAGACATAGTTGAAAATCTTATGGTGACTCCTAAATTTAAAAAGTCATTACAATGAAAAAATCCAGCTTTATTTTTTGTTAGATTATCTAGGGTCTAAATTAGAAATACTGTATGATTGTATTTTCAGGCTTTCTTAAGAATATTGCTAAGCAGGGGCAGCCAAATGACCAGCAGTCTTGCAGGTCACGTTTTGATGGGCAGAGACTATTATGTAGTCTGTAAGGAAATATCTGTTGCATGTTATGATCTTATGCCAACTTGATTTTTCCTTTCCTTCCTTGCCCTTTTGTTAACATTTATTGTGATAGTTGACAAAAATCATGGATTGTAACATTACTGAATTAGGAGCTGTTTTTATTTTAAACTGTAAAAATGGTATTTGTGTTATTTACATGCTATTACTAATCCATATTTGGTTGTAAATTATAATTAAAGTATGCGGGACAAATGTGGCCCCTGTCAGCAATTAATTAAAAAAAAAACTTTCCGAAAAATAAGTTTTTCATAGAATAGTAAAGGTCATTTTAAACTTAAGCTTAGCAGGTACAAATACTTTTTAAAATTCGAACACAAAACGACCAGAAATTACTATTAAAGAATAAATGAAGCCCAAAAGGAACAGAAATTAAATAAACAATCATAGCAAAAAACATACAACAAGTAATAATATAAATGAATAAATAGATCTTAAAAGCGAGTCAGGCTTGGATCGAATATGAAAATCAAGCTTAAAACGAAAACAAATATTTTGCTATTAAAGCAAAAATGAAACTTAAAACGAACAGAAATTAAATAAACAATGAATGCGAACAAACTTACAATATATATTAATGTAAATGAATACATAAATCTTAAAACGAGTGAAACTTAAATTGAATATGCAAATCAAGTTTGAATCGAATAAAAATAACTACAAACAAGAGTTTGGGTATTGGCTCACTGCAGAAGCCTAAAACCTACTGCGTCATTGGTGCTTTATTGAAAACAATTCTTTGAAATATTTTCACTTTTGTAACTTTAAGAAATCAAAAATTAATTAAGATTTTAGGGAATAAATATCAGCATATGTATATTAAATTGACAATGCACATTTTTTTTCAGTAAACTCATTTGAATGTTTATCAATAAAGTACAAATTATATTCTGGCTTTTAGAAAGCATAGGGTTTTGAACCCTACTCACATTAATTTATGCTCGTTTTGAGTTTGACTCTAATATTTAATTTAATTTTTTTTCGTTTTGGGTTTCATTTATTTATTGATACTGATTTGGGGTAGTTGTATGCTTGGTAGATTATATGATAGTCCGGACGCCAGGTGTTAAAATGTGAACCATACCACGACGGAATGGGGCTGCTGCGAGAATTAGCCTACCCTCCACCCCCTAAATTGACCATGCGGATTCAAAAATACCAATGCACTTGCTTGCGAGTGGTGGAACACTCCGGAACTTGACATTTTATTATATTTTGGTGTTTCATGCAAGAAAATGCATGTTCCACAAAGTTTGAGGTGCAGTTTTCCGCTCAAATAGAAATGTCTAGAAGTCATAGAATTTTTTTATAACAAACTTAATTGAGTGGTTAGAAAGACTGTTAAGGTTACAAAAACATTGCAATACTATACGAACGTTGAACAGTCTTGGCAAGTATAAAATTCTTCAGGCGGAGTATGAGAAACACGAGTACGATAGTTGTTGGTATGTCATTGGGTTCAAGATTTTTTTTTCACTGTAATTTTTATTTACCTTTTAAATGCTGTAATAACTTGAAAAGAATAAATTTTTAATATAAGAGTAATTAGTTTTCAGTTAATCGCAAATGACGCAGATGGCTTTAGGTTTTTACAGTTAAAGAAGGTGGCAATATCAAAATTTTGTTTGTAGTGAAACTATATTTGTCTTGACCAAACTTGAAAAGAACTAATAAATTAAACTGAATATTTGATGCATAATGATATTAATTGCTAAAAGCTCATCAGTTCAAAACTTTAATGTAATTTTAATATTTATTTTCAATAGTAAGTACAAAAGAAGACATTTGTAGTATAATTCGTTTTCAGTAAAGCGCCAATGACGCAGTAGGTTTTAGGCTTCTGCAGTGAGACGATACCCAAACTCTTGTTTGTAGTTATTTTTATTCGATTCAACCTTGATTTGCATATTCAATTTAAGTTTCACTCATTTTAAGATTTATTTATTCATTTACATTAATATATATTGTATGTTTGTTCGCATTGATTGTTTATTTAATTTCTGTTCGTTTCAAGTTTTATTTATACTTTAATAGCAAAATATTTGTTTTCGTTTTAAACTTGATTTTCATATTCAATCTAAGCACTACTCGCTTTAAGATCTATTTATTCATTTGTATTATTATTTGTTGTATGTTTTTTGCTATGATTGTTTATTTAATTTCTGTTTGTTTTGGGTTTCATTTATTCTTTAATAGTAATTTCAAGTCGTTTTGAGTTTGAATTTTAACAGGTATTTGTACCTCCTGAGCTTAACTTTAAAATGGCCTTTACTTTTCTTTGAAAAACTTATTTTTCGGAAAGTTTTTTTAAATAAATTTTTGTTTGTTTTTGATGGCAAAAAGTTTCAAGTTTTAATGGCATGGGGGGGGGGGGTGCTTACTGTCCGATTATTCTTGAATTTAAAAAATGGATCTAGAACTTTCAATTTAAATTGAATGAGGCTTTTTTCAAAGTCTATACGATTACCTCTTTGATAAATACCTTATATATGAACAATAGACAGCATGCATAACTTGTGGACAGCGATTGACAACAATGAATGGATTGAAAAAATAGCTCCAATAAAGGGGTTTAGACCATTTTCACTTACTGACACAAAGGGATCACTACTGTTTGGAATTGACCTGAATAGGAATTTGTGTGCCAAAGCAATTTTGCATCTATCACAGAGTATGTATTTTAACCTTATAATTGGATAATTATAATAGATTTCCTATGTGTTCTTCCCATACAAAACCTCTTCCCATAAGTTATAAACCCCCCTTAATAAGTTATGCCCCAGGGCATAACTTACAACGCCTGCCCCTGGGCCCTGGTGGGCTGTGTTGACACCGGAGTTTTTGTTATCAGAACTTTGAACTATTTTAACAAAATGTCTATCTCAAAATTTTTATCTGATGCATTTAGGGCGTGGAAGAGGGAGAGGGGCTAGTTGCCCTTCAATCTCTTTTGACTCTTAAAAAGTGAACAAGAACTTTCAATTTTCAATTAAATGAGCCCTCTCTAAAGTTTATACGAGCATCTCTTCCATAAGAAATAATATGAAGGATTCAGAGAATCCTTAAATTACAACCCTTGCCCTGAGGGCTTTTGGGGAGTTGTAATCCTCAAAGACCTAATTTCCAGAACATAAAACTACGTTTAATAAAATGGCTGTCTAAAAATTTTGATTGGATGTGTTTGGGGAGAGTTTGGGCGTGAGATGGGGGTTAGTTGCCCTCAAATCACTTTCGACTAATACGAACAGCACTATCCCTCGAAATCTCAAATCGAATGAGCTTTATTCGAAGTTTCTAAGACAAAGCCTTCTATAAAAAACATTGTAAGTTCACAGGGCACAACTTAATACACTTGCCCTGAGGGTTTTGGGGGATTGTCCTCTTCAAAAACATATTTTCTATCTGGAAATCAACTACGCTGAACATAATGGCTATCTCAAAATTTTGATTTGATGTGTTTGGGGGAATGATGGGCGTGGGGGGGGGGGCTAGTTGCTCTCCAATCACTTTCGACTATTAAAAAGGGCACTAGCCGTTTGAGTTTCAAATTGAATGTGCCTGTTTTGAAGTTTCTACGACAACGCCTTCTATTAAAAACTTATATGCCCCCAGGGCATAACTAAAAACTCTTTCCCCGAGGGTTGTGGGGGAATGTCCTCCTTAAAAATATAGATTTTATCTGGAAATCAGCTACACTAAACAAAATGGCTAGCTCAAAATATTGATTCGATGTGTTGGGGGGAATGATGGGTGTGGGGGGGGGCTAGTTATCCTCCAATCACTTTTGACTATTAAATAGAGCACTAGCCCTTTCATGTCCAATCGAATGAGCTTGTTTTGAAGTTTCTACGACAGCTCCTTCTATAAAAACCTTATATGCCCCCAGGGCATAACTTAAAACCCTTGCCCTGAGGGTTGTGGGGGAGTGTCCTCCTCAAAAATATATTTTCAATCTGGAAATCAACTACGCTGAACAAAAATGGCTATCTAAAAATTTTGATTTGATGTATTCGGGGGAATGATGGGCGTAGGGGGGGGGGCTAGTTGCCCTTAAATCACTTTCGACTATTAAAAAGGGCACTATCCCTTTGAATTTCCAATCGAATGAGCCTTTTTTGGACTTTCTATGACAAAACCTTCTATAAAAACCTTATATGCCTTCAGGGCATAACTTAAAACCCTTGCCCTGAGGGCTGTGGGGGATTGTCCTCCTCAAAAACGTGTTTTCTATCTGAAAATCAACTACGCTGAACAAAATTGCTCTCTCAAAATTTTGATTGGATGTGTTGGGGGGAATGATGGGCGTGGGGGGGGGGGCTAGTTGCCCTCCAATCACTTTCGACTATTAAAAAGGGCACTATCCCTTTGAATTTTTAATCAAATGAGCCTTTTTTGTAAGTTTCTACGACAACGCCTTCTATAAAAACCTTATATGCCCCCAGGGCATATCTTACAACCCTTGCCCTGAAGGTTCTGGGGGAGTGTCCTCCTCAAAAACATAAATAATTTCTTAGACCACACTGCTTTTCCATTAAAAACAAAAAAAATTTTAAACAAGAAAAACGGGTTTTAATTTTCTATAAAGCAGTGAAATACAAAACAATTAATTATGCACAAAAGCTCCGAATATTTCGGCCCCACATCCGGGAGCCTTTCTCAACGGAAAAAAATAAAATAAATAAATAAAATAAAAAAACTTAACTTACATCACAATAAAACATACTAAACACATAAAGAGAAAGAAAAAAAGAAAAATATAAATAAATAAGAAAAAACAAAACTCACATATTAAATAAACACTTCCATGCACTGAATGTCTATAATGATTCAACTCGCCTCCTCCCAGTATATAAATGGAAATCTATCAAAAATGAAGAAATATTTATACTTAGATCAAAACAATAAAAGGTCAACTAACCCCCCGGCCCATAACCCCTAATTAAATTTCACAAGTTCATCAACCAATTTATGAATTATAAATTGAATGGATTCGTTTGGTTGCAAGCTTAGCTGCAGTTCGTTTACTTTTCTCATCATTTAACCCATTCTGTCAAATGGTCAGAATTCAACAAAGGTCAGAATGGGTTAAATGATGAGAAAAGTAAACGAACTGCAGCTAAGCTTGCAACCAAACGAATCCATTCAATTTATAATTCATAAATTTTGAAAGCTTTTATGTACTATCCAAATGTCAAACATATATTCAAGTATCAAAATTTTCATCCAAATTAAGAAAAAGAGAAAAAATTTTTTCTGGCTTGAAAATTGAATCATTTTTCCAATTGAAAATGAAAGCATTGGGTGATGACATGTTATATAAATATTCAAAGAAAAGTTGTTATGTTATGCTTTTGCCACAGCTTCAATTTTAGTCTTAAAATATTTTAATCTCCTTGGCGGAGAAAAAAAAATCCTCATTTTAGTCTTTCAAAAAGCCTGTAATTAATTTTTGCTCTTCATACTAACTTTGTATATCAAGGATTTGTATATCAAGGAGGCACACTTGTGCCTCTTGAAAGAGGCGACCCACCACAATGTTAAGCGATTTCCGGTCCTAGCGGTCGCAGAGAGACAGCGGTGATCGCATTTTGTAGCCCAAGCTCCAACTAAGCAAAATTGCAAAATTTCACCCCCTCCGACTTTATCTTCATGGGTAAAAGTGGGCCGGAAGTTTCGACCCTCCGACCACAGCCCCCCTTTAACGTTGTCCGATCAGCTCAATCCGATCACTCCTTCCCTGTTTTCCAAAAATCAAATATAGCCACTTAAAGTTCATTTCTCTTTTTTTTTTATCAGCCACGCCTACAGGCCACAGTTGGTAACGGATCTGGGTAAATAGGACTAATTCGAGCCGAAATTTGACCCAGCAGGGCCTTTTTATATTTTCAGACCGAAAAAATTATCCCCCAAATTTATATTTTCGAAAAACCTTGTTTTCCTATAAGAGCCCATGTTAATTTTTCCCACCACAGCCCCCCTTCAACGTTGTCTGATCGGGATGAAATTTAGAGGATAAGCTTTCCTAGGGCCTGGTAGCTTATTCTCAAAATTTCAGATCAATCCGATCACTCCTTCCCTGTTTTCCAAAAACCAAATATCAAGTTTTGTGTGTATTTGCTTGCCTCAAAAATACATCGCACAGAATAAAAATAATGTAAAGTGTCTCTGTGATACAGTGGTCGCTAGTCCTGACTGTCTGGCGGAAGACCCGAGTTCGATTCCCCGTCAGAGAAATTTTTTTATATATTGAATTTAAAGTTTAAAAAAGAAACTCAGTTTCTTTTTTAAATCCAATCTATTAAATCCTTCGGCTCAACAGGCGTCTCCAGAAGAATATTACAGTTGGCCTTCAGGTTACAGGTAAGTCTCCACTGCTTTGATAACATGGGGCCTGGGAGCTTAAAACCTTAATTGTTGAAATTCCTAAAAGCAAAGTATTTCAACATTAGATTAGATCAAAATAGTCCTCTCAACCTGACAAGACCGACTGCAAGCTTCCAAAAATCCCAGCTCCTTCCCAGAAGTTTGTTTTGTCGAAAAACAAAAATCTTACTTTGTATTTGCTTGCCTCAAAAATAGATTGCAGAGACTTAGACAAAAAAACCGTTGGGTTTTTCTGTTGCCGAGCTAATCAAGGAGGCACACTTGTGCCTCTTTCAAGAGGCGACCCACCACAATGTTATGCGATTTCCAGTCCTAGCGGTCGCAGAGAGACAGCGGTGATCGAATTTTGTAGCTCAAGCTCCAACTAAGAAACGTGCAAAATTTCACCCCCTCCAACTTTATCTTCATGGGTAAATGTGGGCCGGAAGTTTCGACCCTCCGACCACAGCCCCCCTTTAACGTTGTCCGATTGGGCTGAAATTTAGAGGTTAAGCATTCCTAGGGCACAGGAGCTTATCCTCGAAATTTCAGCACAATCTGATCACTCCTTCCCTGTTTTCCAAAAAACAAATATAGCCACTTAATGTTCATTTCTCTTTTTTTTTTATCAGCCACGCCTAGAGGCCACAGTTGGCAACGGATCCGGGTGAATGAGGACTCATTCGAAGCGGAATTTGACCTATTAGGGCCTTTTGATATTTTCAGACCGAAAAAATTATCCCCCGAATTTACATTTACGAAAAACATCGTTTTCCTATAAGAGCCCATGTTAATTTTTCCCACCACAGCCCCCCTTTAACGTTGTCCGATCGGGCTGAAATTTCGAGGATAAGCTTTTCCGGGGCCTGGGAGAGTATCCTCAAAATTTCAGCTCAATCTGATCACTCCTTCCCGAAAACCAAATATCAAGTTTTGTGGGGATTTGCTTGCGTCAAAAATAGATTGCAGAGACTAAAACTAATGTAAAGAGTGTCTCTGTGGTACAGTGGTGGCTCTTCCTGACTGACAGGCGGAAGATCCGGGTTCAATTTTCCATCAGAGAAATTTTTTATATATTGAATTTAAAGCTTAAAAAAGAAACTTAGTTTCTTTTTTAAATCCAATCTATTAAATCCTTCGGCTCAACAGGCGTCTCCAGAAGTATATCACAATCGGCCTTCAGGTTATAGGTAAGTCTCCACTGCTTTGATAACATGTCGTACAACCGCATGCTCGAAGAAAAGTTGAAAAAAGAAAATCTTACTGTGCATTTGAATTGATTATTCAGGAATTAAAAGCCTTAACACAAGTATCTTCAAGAGCGGGGGGTTTGGGGTGGCAGCCCTCCAACTTTAACTCCTGACACGATCAGCTAACAGTAAGTCAAGCAATAATAAGTAACGAACTGGACAAAAACCTGCAAAGATTATTTGAAAAAAACTACGCTTTCTAAAGAGTTAAATAGGCTGAGTCACAAGTTCGAACCTTAAAACTTACTGGGATTAGGAGGTACAGTTGGGGGGGGCTGCCGCCCCCCAAAACCCCGCTTCCGTATATAAAAGGGGCTGTGCTCTCCTCAACGCCTCGCTCTTTACGCTAAAGTTTGACCTCATTAATGTGGTCTTATTATATTGTAAAAAATGAAAAGTATTTCAATTTAGGAAAATAGATGATTATCTGAAAACAAAACACTGAAACCCTCCCTTGTTTTTACTGAATGCAAATATTAATTTCATTCAAGTTAACAAGGTGAAACGGCTTAAAATGCAGAGATGTCAATAGTAGAAGCCTGTAATTGTTACTTATAGGACTTGCTTATGGTCAGCAGTCTGGGGGACTACATGGAAAGAAGCAGGAACTTTGTTGAGTCCCTTAATTGCTGTCTTACACAATCAAAAATTTGTATAAACAATACGAACTGGCTGTGTTTCTTGTTTTTCAGCTCTTCTTTTACTCTTTATCCCTCCTTTTTTTTATAATTCTTCAGCAAATATTTGTAATTTGCTTAACAAAAAGTCAAGGTATTGAAATTTTATATTTATTATTCAAAACACAAAAAGGTGCTTCTTTAGGTTCATGTTTTCATACATAGGTTATTCAGATCAACCTATTCAAGAACATCGTCGAATGAGTGCAATATAGTATGTAAACAGTTGGCTAGAATAGTAGTGAATTTAAAGGCTTTAGTCATCCCTGCTATCATGCAGTTTCTTCCATGGGGTTTGTCAGATTTTCTACACATATGGTTATGCTTAAAACTAAATGAAGTATCTGACTACTCTTGTGATATGAATCACCATTCTACAAGTAGTTCTATGTATGTTCTTTATTACATAGGTGAAACATTGTGAGATGCAATTTTAGGCACTACATACTGAAAGAAATCCACATGATTCAGCTGTACACTGCAGCTTTTGCAGATGCTTGTGCATTTGAGAGCTAAAATACTCTTCTCTCTAATGACAGCAGAACTTTATCTTCGCTTCTATTAGCTACTCATTTTCTCTCTAACTATGAAAATGCCACATGCATTCTTTCTTTTTTGTCACAAACATATACGGTTATCAGCTATCTCCTATGACTATACCACTCCTTCCTTGTGGCACAAAAGATGTAAGTCTAATTTAAAGGCAAAAGGAAGTGAGTAGTCTTATAATACAGCTGTAATGCTGTTATCTTGTGCTGTTTTATTTTTTTCTCTTTGGAAAGGACAAGAAACGAAAGTCTTTGAAATGCAATTTTAAAGCAAAACTTTTATCTTGATTTGAAAATGAATATTCCTTCGCTATTTATTTACAACTTGTAAAATCTACGTATTGTGTTCGCAATCGGTGGAGTTTAATGGTTCTTCCAAATAATATACACATATTAAAAATTATTATGAATATATAGCAATCATCACTAATTTTTTAAAACTTTTTAGCGGTATGTCAGCGAGCACAAACAAGACGATTGTTTAGTTGTTGGATTCACCCACCAAAGAGCCAATCCATTCCGTGAGAAGAGCAGCTGTAATATGCTTTAAAGAAAAGGATTCCGACTCTCCCAAATTTCAAACCACCATGTTTATTTTTAGTGGCCTTATGAGTGCCTTTGGTTTATCTTGAATTTCACTTTTTAAATATTCAAACGTGTATCCAAGTATATTCATGTTTAGACTGTAACTTTTCCTCTCCCTTCTTTAGCTTAATAAATACTTTCTGGAGTCTTATGAATTGGTGGTTTTTATACAGAAATCTTGTAGAAACCTTGGGGCCCCAAACTGGATCACTACAGGAGCCCTGGACTGATTTACTGCTAGTATAATTTTTTAGACCAAATTACCGAGGGTCAAATAATATTTAACTAAAGCCCTAGTATTTTGACTTTAAATCTGGGACATCAGGAATGTAAAACATGAAAATAAAGTAAGAAATAACAGGACAAAACATTGTTGCTAAAAAAAAAAAACTTTACTAAAGAGGTGCCAATAATAGCAAATTGAAGAAAATCCTAAGTAACATCAAAATCAAAAATGGCTTTGCATACGATTTTCTATCAAAATAAACCACGTTTATTATAAGCTATTAAAATGATCTAGGAAACATGAAACTATACAAAGAATTTAATGACAGAAGAGGTCAAAGCTCTAAGCTCTAAATCAAGCTAATTTTGGAAATTCAATGAATTCTTACTTTTGTCACTCTTGCTTAAAGGTGCTGAATTACGTTACGATTTTTATTACCTAGGTTAATCTAGTATGGTTCAAGTATCGAGCATGGTTCTGAAGCGTGGGCGCTTTGAAAGACGAAGGAAAAGCTGCTATGTGTTTTCCATGGAAACTGCCTATGGATTGTTTCGTGCACACCTCTGACTGACCGTATCTCTAGCTGTAAGCTGTACGAAAAATGGGGTTCAATCCCGATTTTGATCCTTGTTTTTTAGAGATTGCCCCACTTCCGCAAAAAGGTGGTTCCGCTGAAAATATGGTGTTTGACACTGTGTATTATCGAATTTTCAATCTTGGTCTGTAAAAATGATCAGTCAATGAAATTGATTGACGCCCAATGCCAAATATATTGGCTAGTAACGCCTCTGAGTATGATTAAATAAAAGAAAACAAGTTTTTTTTAAGTGAAAGTAAGGAACGACGTTAAAACTTAAAACGAACACAAATTATTCTGTATATGAAAGGGGCTGTCCCCTTCTCAACGCCTCGCTCTTTACGCTAAAGTTTTTTATTGGTAAAAAAAATAGAAAAAGTCAAACTTTAGCGTAAAGAGCGAGGCGTTGAGGAGGGGACAGCCCCTTTCATATATGGAATAATTTCTGTTAGTTTTAACGCCGTTCCTTACTTTCAGTTAAAAAAACTTTTTTTTTAAATTTAATTTTTGAACGTTTTTGAATTAATCCAGGTTTTGATATTGGCTCACCGTACATGAATAATTAAAACCAATTCTGCATATTAATTTTACCTTTATTTGGTTAAATGGCTTTCTCGAAACTTGTTTAATTTTATTTTTGAATGTTTTTATTAGTGATAAATATACGTAACTTACGAATTAACTTACGTAACGAACTTCTATTTTCATAGATTTTTAATAGGTATATTAGGGGGTTCGCCCCCTAGTCAATACCTTGCTCTTTAAGCTAAAGTTCGGACTTTGTTCTAATTCTTTAAAAATGACCCCTTAATCACAAAGGCCGTTAATTATAATAAATAGCTCTTATGAAAGTACTAAAAAATCTTTGGCTTAAAGAGCGAGGTATTGACTAGGGTGTGAACCACATCATATACGTAATATTTTCTGTTCGTTTTAAGTTTTGATGTTGCTCCTTACTTTCCGTTGAAAAACTTTTTTTTTATTTAATTTCTTATCTTTTTCTTTAATAGTGATGGGAAATCCGGCGCCCCCTTCATAGCAATTTCCCTTTCCCCATGAAAACTTCCTTCATGGAACGATCTTCCCATATAACCCCGACCCCCCCCCCACCTACGAGAAAAAATTCCACTTGAAAACGTCTGTATACTTCCGAATAACCAATGCTATATATTAACATTGAGTAAAGTTCATAACTTTCAGCCATCCCCCCGGACTTGGGGAGATTAAGTCATCCTAAAAGACATAGTTGTCATATTTTCGACCATGCTGAACAAAATGGCTATCTCAAAATTTTGATCGGGTGACTTTGGGAAAAAAATGAGCGTGGGAGGGGGCCTAGTTGCCCTCCATTTTTTATCACTAAAAAGGGCACTAGAACTTTTAATTTCCGTTCCAATGAGCCCTCCCACGAAATTCTAGGACTACTGGCTCGATACGATCACCCCTGGAAAAAAAACAAACACACATCCGTGATCTTTCTTCTGGCAAAAAATGTAAAATTCCACATTTTTTTAGGTAGGTGCTTGAAACCTCTACCGTAGGGTTCTCTTATACGCTGAATATGATGGTGTGATTTTTATTAAGGTTCTATAACTTTTAGGGGGTCTTTCCCCCGGTTTTTGAAAATCAGCCAAATTTTCTCAGGCTCGTAACTTTTGATGGGAAAGACTAAACTTGATGAAACTTATATATTTGAAATCAGCATTAAAATGTGATTCTTTTGATGTATTTCCTGGGATCAAAATTCCGTCTTTTAGAGTTTCGGTTACCATTGAGCCGGGTCGCTCCTTACTTATAGTTCTTTACCACGAACTGTTTGATCTGGGATTTGTTTTTCTGTTTTTTTTCTGTTAAACAGTAACATGCTGTTCGAGTACCCGATTGCTGTTCGTATTACTTCGTGTGGCCAGATTTTCCTCTATCGATATTTCTCTGGCTGGAAATGAATGCATCCCGATTTTCTGGTCAAATTCAGTAGGAATAGTTTAATGGCAGAAAAGGAAACTAGCGAGCGAGAACTTGGTTTTAAACATCACCTGTTTACTCAGGTTCACTTGTCATTATAGGCTGTATGCTATATTGAGTTGTTTAAAAAGACTAAGTGACTGTGGTGACGGTGAGGAAAAGTGCAAAGAAATTTAATATACAAGCCGACTCTCAACTGAAATAATTACAACTGAATCTTACATTAAGATCAACTTGTAGTAAGCTAGTTTGACCTAGAAATCTATAGCAACCAACCAAACTTAATATTTTAACTTGTTTAATGATCGTTTGGTTCTGCAAGCTAGCAGCTCACGTATATAAAACGAAGAAATTATAAGCCCCAACACTGTCTCATCATCAAGTCAAAATACGCATCGTTGTCTATTGAAGCACTCACTCCTGTGTAGTAGTCCAAAAACTCGTCAAAAGTTACCTGGAAATACAAATTTTAAAGCTATTTATAAACCATTTTTGTCAAGAATGTGACATATAGATAATTTCAACTGAAGTTAATTACTTTGATCTTAAAATAGTCTTTTATAAACCCCGACACTGCTTAAACTTGGATCTGTAGACTAATAGAGTTGTTTATGCAGGAACTTAGAAACTCCTGAAGGAAAAAAAATCCTGAGCATTACTCCAAGTAACCCTAAACATTTGTTATATGTTCTCATATGTGAAAACAAAACATCACACATTTTAGACAATGAATTAATCGTTCTCTAGTTATATCATTTCACGTAATTCTCCATTTGTCCCTGGGATAAAAAACACAAAAATGGTTATGAACAGACGTACATCCAGTGGGGGAGGGTCTACGGGGTTTGTCCCCCCCCCTCCTGAAGTTTTTCTCCAACTCGTGAAAATTTAACAAAAATGCATATACCAATTTGCCTAAACCAATTTTTGATGCTTTTTTAAAACAAAATTTGCACCCCCCTCTCGAGCAAAAATCCTGGATACGTTCTTGGTAATCCAAACTATATTCTGTTTATAAATCCATAGAAACTGACTTCTCGTCAATAAAGAATGCCCTTTCTTGTCACTATTTCTCGTAAAATGCAAAATAGGATTCTTAAAGTTGGAGGTAATGTTTGGGTAATGGAGAACAAATTAAAGTCAATATGCTAATGGTTTTGATCTACTCTAGTTTCAGTCTAAAAAAGCTATTGTAGAACATTAATATATTTGGAAGTATGCTATTAATGTGATTGAACATAGAAAAGAATGTGGATTAAAATGCCAGTAACTAGAATTAAATAAGATATTAATTAGTAATTAGTACCTTGCCATCAGGAGATGGGGTGCTTTCAAAATTGCTCAGAAATTTGCCTAAAATCTCATTTTCTGTGCTTTCGCCACTTAGATACTTTGGATGTTGTGTAACACTATAAACTCCCCTCAAGTCTTCTATTGTTATAACACCGTCTTCAGTTTTGTCCATTTTACTAAAAGCTTCCATAATAAGATTCTTTCTTGTGTCACCAATCGGAGGCTGAAAAATGAAATTTTTCACGAATTGTAAAAAAAGGTCGATGAAAGTAGGTAAAAATAATTTTGCATAAACAATAATAATATTATTCTGTATAATTCTACATTGCGTTAATACGTAGATAAAATCTTAAACTAACTTAAGTCCATATGAATGTTCAATTTTTTGTCTTTTCTTTTGGAGTATTTGATTTTTAAACCTACAAGTTATTTGTAAGGAATAAATACTCCTATAAAATACAACTAGTCAGTGGCATTTCCTCTTTTTTGGCTGTTTCAAACTATGAAATTTCTAGAACAGGGCCTAATTTCCGTCGGTGTGCCACATTGAACCCTGAAAATAAATAAGCTAAACTAATTAGTTAACATTGAAAACTGTTTTTTCTTAAAAATTTAAACATCAATAATCTATTGATTCTTAAAAAACAGCTGTACTTACAAAAGATAGCTGCACCTTTTAAGTTGTTTTGTTCCATCTGTTTTTAGCTGATTTTTTACTGATTTCTCATGCAGTTTTCTTCTTTTTTTATCTGGTGCACACTACTTTTAAAAACTGTGTACGGAGGTCTTTTTCGTTAAAAACTGAATTCCTAATTTTGTGATTTTGACCGATTTGAAGGATAGTCAAACAAAAAAAAATAAACCGAAGACTAATCAAACGTCCAAGGGAGTGAGTGTGCTCTTTTCTGTGGTTAAAGAAGAGCTATTTTAAGCAAATAAAAGCATGTCGTTGCGTGTCAAAAACTGCGTTTCATAATGCTTGGGTAGAAGTGTTCGAAAGAACGTGTCCACACCCTCTAGTTTTGCGGCTCCTCAGAAGCTTCCCCTATGCTCCGTTATAGCAAAATTCCACTCCTTGCACGTAGCTTGCTGGTAACAGGATCGCTAGCAAACCAAGCCAAGAACTAGCAAACCAAGGCTGGCAATTGCAGATCAATTTACTTTTACCGATCACTACGGTTTAAACTTGATCAAAGCGGATAAACCAGTAGCTCGTCAAAGCCTCTATTGATTAAATAAATAAAAAAAAATTCAACTGAAAGTAAGGAGCAACATTAAAACTTAAAACGAACAGAAATTATTACGTATAAAAGGGAGCTAATTCCTCCTCAGTTCTCGCTATTTACGCTAAAGTTTAATTTTTTGTTCTAATTATTTAAGAATGACTCCTGATACACAAGGACCGTTTAATTAGAACAATAAGCTTTTTATAAATTCGAAAAACACTTTATCGTAAAGAGCGAGGTAATTAGTAGGGGGCAACCCCCTTATATACGTAATAGTTTTTGCTCGTCTTAAGTTTTAATGTTGTTCCTTACTTTCAGTTAAAAAAACTTGTTTTTTTTATTAAATTTCTGATAATTTTTGATTAATGCTGGGAAATCCAGCAGTAGAAAGGGGTCAGGAGGCGCGGGGGGACTCCTTATATGGGCATAGAATCCCTAGGGAGAACACCTGTGCTGTCAGTCCGAACCCCACACCATATATGGGCATAGAGTCCCTAGGGAGAACACCTGTGCTGTCAGTCCGACGGGG
The DNA here is from genome assembly GCF_049724085.1 of Artemia sp. Qi Xiang Cuo. Lineage (NCBI taxonomy): Eukaryota > Metazoa > Arthropoda > Branchiopoda > Anostraca > Artemiidae > Artemia > Artemia sp. Qi Xiang Cuo. The sequence goes on from NC_142804.1 coordinate 32,961,251, forward strand.
CACCATATATGGGCATGGAATCCCCAGGGAGAACACGTTTCCGAGAAATTGATTGCGTAACCTAACCTAACCTCATGAGCTCGTGACGGGAGGCCATATATGGGCATAGCCACCCTAGGGGAAATGAATTTCCGAGAAATTGATTGCGTAATCGAAGGGGAAGTGAATTTCTGAGAAATTGGTTTGTTGGAGTTCGTCCAGGAGAATTGTCTCCGGGCGAAGTTTATTAATGTCTGACTGATGATGTCAAGGTTGATTGATTTGTCACGAAAGGGGAATTAATTTGTTGTTTCTAAGGGGAATTATTGATTCAAGAAAGGGGGATTAATTTGTTGTTTCTAAGGGGAATTATTGATTCACGAAAGGGGAATTAATTTGTTGTTTCTAAGGGGAATTATCGGTTCAAGAAAGAGGAATTAATTTTTTGTTGCTAAGGGGAAGGTGGGGATATTGATCTAGGACATGAGAAGGAAAATGGATTTCCGAGAAATTGATTGCATAACCTAACCTAACCTCATGAGCACGTGACGGGACTCCATATATGGGCATATAATCCCTCGAGGGGAGAGGATTTCCGAGAAATTGATTGCGTAATCGAAGGGAGAGAATTCCCGAGAAATTGATTACATAATCGGTAGAATTCTATCAGGAGCTCTTGACGGGAATCCATTTATGGGCATAGAATGACGTAATCGACTAGGACAAATGGATTTCTGAGAAATTGATTAAATAATCGGTAGAATCCTATCAGGAGGTCGTGACGGGGGTTCATATATTGACATAAAATGACGTAATCGACTAGGACAGTTGGATTTCTGAGAAATTGATTACATAATCGGTAGAACCCTATCAGGAGGTCGTGACGGGAGTCCATATATGGGTATAGAATGACGTAATCGACTAGGACAGTTGCAATATTTCAGTAGTGGTTTGTCATGGTTTACCATTTCACAGTTGCATTCTCTTGATTTTTCAAAGTTCATTTTCAATTTCTTTCACTGAAATGCAAGAATTGGAATATTTCAGTAGTGTTTTGTCGTAGTTTACCTTGTAACACTTATATTCTCTCGATTTTTCAAATTTCCTTTTGTATTTCTTTCATTGAAATGCAAGAGTTGGAGTATTTCAGTAGTGTTTTGTTGTGGTTTACTATTTCACAGTTACATTCTCTTGATTTTTCAAAGTTCATTTTCGATTTCTTTCGTTGAAATGCAAGAGTTGGAATATTTCAGTAGTGTTTTGTTGTGGTTTACCTTGTCACAGTTACATTTTTTTGATTTTTCAAAGTTCATTTTCGATTTCTTTCGTTGAAATGCAAGAGTTGGATTATTTCAGTAGTGTTTTGTCGTGGTTTACCTTGTCACAGTTACATTTTATTGAATATTAAAAGTTAATTTTGAATTTCTTTATTTGAAATTAAATAGTTGTAATATTTCAGTAGTTTCTTTTTGTGATTTACTTTGTAAAAGTTAAATAATCTTAATTTTTAAAATTTAATTTTTTATTTCTTTAGTTGAAATGCAAGAGTTGGAATATTTCAGTAGTGTTTTGTCGTGGTTTACCTTGTCACAGTTACATTCTCCTAATTTTTTAAAGTTCATTGTGTATTTCTTTACTTGAAATGCAACATTTGGAATATTTAAGTAGTGTTTTTTTACGATTCTCCTTGTCACAGTTACATTTTCTTGACTTTTCAAAGTTCATTGTGGATTTATCTAATTTAGATGTTAAATCTGGAACGTTTCAATAGTTTTTTGATATGGTTAACCTAGTCAAAGCTATATTCTTTTGCTTTCTCAAAGATAATTTTGGATTTCTTTGATTAAAATTGAAGAGTTGGAAATATTTCAGTAGTGTTTTGTTGTGGTTTACCTTTTCACTGTTACATTCTCTTGATTTTTCAAAGTTCATATTGAAAATCCTTCGTTGAAATGTAAGAGTTGGAAATATTTCAATAGTGTTTTATCGTGGTTTACCTTGTCACAGTTACATTTTCTTGATTTTTCAAAGTTCATTTTGAATTTCATTGATTGAAATGCAAGAGTTGGAATAATTAAGTGGTGTTTTGTCGTGGTTTACCTTGTCACAGTTACATTCTCCTAATTTTTTAAGTTAAGTTCGGATTTCTTTCATTGAAAGACAAGAGTTGGAATATATCACTAGTGTTTTGTTAGGGTTTACCTAGTCACAGTTAAGTTCTCTTGATTTTTCAAAGTTCATTTTGGATTTCTCTCATTGAAATGCAAGAGTTGGAATATTTCAGTAGTGTTTGTCGTGATTTACCATGTCACAGTTAAATGCAAGAGATGGAATATTTCAGTAGTGTTTTGTTGTGTTTTACCTTCTCACAGTTACATTCTCTCGATTTTTCAAAGTTCATTGTGGATTTCTTTAGTTGAAATGTGTTTTGTTGTGCTTTACTTTGTCACAGTTACATTATATGTATTTTTCAAAGTTCACTTTGATTTTTTTTCATTGATAAGCAGGAGTAGGATTATTTCAGTAGTTTTTTGTAATTGTTAAGAATACCGCAGTTACATTCTCAAGGTTTTTTAAGTTTCATTTTTGAAGTTATTTCGTTAACAACCATGAGATGTGCTATTTCAGTAGTTTTATGTAGTGGTTTACTCTATCACAGTTATATTTCTTTAATTTTTCAAAGTTCATTTTGGATTTCTTTCATCTAAATGCAAGAGTTGGATTATTTCAGTAGTGTTTTGTTGTGGTTTACATTGTCACAGTTACATTCTCTTAATTTTTCAAAGTTCATTTTGGATTTGTCTCGTTGAAATGCAAGAGTTGGAATATTTCAGTAGTATTTTGTCGTGGTTTACCTTGTCACAGATATATTATCTTGATTTTTCAAAGTTCATTTTGGATTTCTTTCGTTGAAATACATGAGCTGGAATATTTCATTAGTGTTGTGTTGAGGTTTACCTTGTCAAACTTACATTTTCTGGATCTTTAGAAGTTCTTTTCGAATTTCTATCATTCAAACGTAAGAGTTGGAATATTCCACTGGTGTATTGTCGTGGTTTACCTTGTCACAGTTGCATTCTCTTGATTTTTCAAAGTTCATTTTGAATTTCTTTCGTTGAAATGTAAGAGTTGGAATTATTTCAGTAGTGTTTTATCGTGGTTTACCTTGTCACAGTTACATTTTCTTGATTTTTCAAAGTTCATGTTGAATTTCTTTCCTTGAACTGCAAGAGTTGGAATATTTCAGTAGTGTTTTGTTGTGGTTTACCTTGTCACACTTACATTTTCTTGATTTTTCAAAGTTCACTTTGAACTTCTTTCGTTGAAAAGCAAGAGTTGGAATATTTCAGTAGTGTTTTGTTGTGGTTTACCTTGTCACAGTTACATTTTCTTGATTTTTCAAAGTTCATTTTCGATTTCTTTCATTGAAATGCAAGAGTTGGAACATTTTAGTAGTGTTTTGTTGTGTTCTACCTTGTTACAGTTACATTCTCTTGATTTTTCAAAGTTCATTTTTGATTTCTTTCATTGAAATGCATGAGTTGGAATATTTCAGTAGCGTTTTGTCGTGGTTTACCTTGCCACACTTACATTGTCTTGATTTTTCAAAGATCATTTTGGATTTCTTTCGGTGAAATGCAAGAGTTGGAATATTTCAGTAGTTTTTTGATATGGTTTACCTAGTCACAGTTACATTCTCATGATTTTTCAAAGATCATTTTGGATTTCTTTCGTTGAAATGCAAGAGTTGGATATATTTCAGTAGTGTTTTGATGTGGTTTACCTATTCACAGTTACATTCTCTTGATTTTTCAAAGTTCATTTTGAAAATATTTCGTTGAAATGTAAGAGTTGGAAATATTTCAATAGTGTTTTATAGTGGTTTACCTTATAACTGTTACAATCTCTTGATTTTTCAAAGTTCATTTTGAATTTCATTAATTGAAAAGCAAGAGTTGGAATATTTCAGTGGTTTTTTGTCGTGGTTTACCTTGTCACAGTTACATTCTCTTGATTTTTTAAAATTCATTTTGAATTTCTTTCATTGAAAGGCAAGAGTTGGAATATTTCACTAGTGTTTTGTTATGGTTTACCTAGTCACTGTTATATTCTTTTGATTTTTCAAAGTTTATTTTGGATTTCTTACATTGAAATGCAAGAATTGGAATATTTCAGTAGTGTTTTATCGTGGTTTACCTTGTCACAGTTTCATTCTCTTGCTTTTTCAAAGTTCTTTTTAGATGACTTTCGGAGAAATGCTAGAGTTGGAATATTTCACAAATGTTTTGTATCTGGGTTGGTTTTTTACAAGTCCAAGAATTTGTCTTTGTTGGTTTTAATGTCTAAAGTGCATGTCTTTATCTGTTTCTATATCAGACTTTATTCGTTTACATGTCTGGGCTGTTGTTTGGTTAGGTTAGGTTGGCTAAGTTAGGTTAGGTTAGCTAGTAAACATTTTACAATGTTTAAGTTAGCTTAGGTTAGGTTAACTTATCATGAGAACTCATGATAAGCTAACTTAACATAACTAAAACATGGCACAAAGTCAACATGGGGGGATTTTCCGGCGAGTATGGTTAGGTTATGTTAGGCTGGATCAAGTTAGGTTAGGTTAAGTTAGGTTAGGATAGCCTATTTACGTGCGCGTACGAAAGCTAACCTAACCTAACAAACATGGTACAAAGTCGACATGGGGGGATTTTCCGTCGAGTATGGTTAGGTTAGGTTAGTTTAGATCTAGTTAGGTTAGGTTAAGTTAGGTTAGGCTAGATCAAGTTAGGTTAGGTTAGCCTACGTACGCGCGCGTACGTAGGCTAACCTAACCTAACTTAACCTAACCTAACTTGATCTAGCCTAACCTAACTTAACCTAACCTAACTTGATCTAACCTAACCTAACCATACTCGACGGAAAATCCCCCCATGTCGACTTTGTACCATGTTTGTTAGGTTAGGTTAGCTTTCGTACGCGCACGTAAATAGGCTATCCTAACCTAACTTAACCTAACCTAACTTGCTCCAGCCTAACATAACCTAACCATACTCGCCGGAAAATCCCTCTATGTCGACTTTGTACCATGTTTTAGTTAGGTTAAGTTAGCTTATCATGAGCGCTCATGATAAGTTAACTTAACCTAACCTAACTTAAACATAAAGAAATGTTTACTAGCTAACCTAACCTAACTTAGCAAACCTAACCTAACCAAACACCAACCCAGACATGTAAACAAATAGGTTCAGACATAGAAACAGATAAATACATGCACTTTAGACATTCAAACCACCAAAGACAAATTCTTGGACTTGTAAAAAACCAACCCAGATACAAAACATTAGTGAAATATTCCAACTCTTGCATTTCAACGAAAGAAATCTAAGATGAACTTTGAAAAATCAAGAGAATGTAACTATGACAAGGTAAACCATGACAAAACACTACTAAATATCCCAACTCTTGCATCTCAATGAAATAAATCCAAAATGAACTTTGAAAAATCAAGAGAATGTAATAGTGACTAGGTAAACCATAACAAAACACTAGTGAAATATTTAAACTCTTGCCTTTCAATGAAAGAAATTCAAAATGAACTTTGAAAAATCAAGAGAATGTAACTGTGACAAGGTAAACCACGATAAAACACTATTGAAATATTTCCAACTCTTACATTTCAACGAAAGATTTTCAAAATGTAACTGTGACAAGGGAAACCACATCAAAACACTACTGAAATATTCCAACTTTTGCATTTCAATGAAAGAAATCCTCACTTAACATTGAAAAATCAAGAAAATGTAACTGTGACAAGGTAAACCACGAAAAAAAACTTTTGAAATATTCCAACTCTTGCATTTCAACGAAAGAAATCAAAAATGATCTTTTAAAAATCAAGAGAATGTAAATGTAACAAGGTATAGCACAAAAAAAACACTAATTAAATATTCCAACTCTTGCATTTCAATCAAAGAAATCAAAAATGAACTTTGAAAAATCAAGAAAATGTAACTATGACAAGGTAGACCACAACAAAACACAACTAAAGTATTCCAACTCTTGCATTTCAACAAAAGAAGTTCAAAATGAACTTTGAAAAATCAAGAGAATGTAACTGTGACAAGGTAAACCACGACAAAACACTACTGAAATATTCCAGCTCTTGCATTTCAACGAAAGAAATTCAAAATGAACTTTTAAAAATTATGAGAATTTAATTGTGACAATTTAAACCACGACATAACACTACAGAAATATTCCAACTGTTGCATTTCAATGAAAGAAATCCAAAATCAACTTTGAAAAATCAAGAGAATTTAACTGTGACAAGGTAAACCGCAACAAAACACTACTGAAATAGTTCGACTCGTGCATTTCAACGAAAGTAATTCATAATGAACTTTGAAAAATCAAGAGAATGTAACTGTGACAAAGTAAACCATGACAAAACACTACTGAAATATTCCAACTCTTGCATTTCAATGAAAGAAATTCAAAATCAACTTTGAAAAAATTAAGAGAATGTAACTGTGACAAGGTAAACCAAGACAAAACACTACTGAAGTATTCCATCTCTTGCATTTCAAGTAAATAAATCCAAAATGAATATTGAAAAATCAAGAGTATGTAACATTGACAAGGAGAACCACGAAAAAAAACTACTTAAATATTATAATTCTCTAAATTGACTTTGAAAATTCAAGAGAATTTAGCTGTGACAAGTCAAACAATGACAAAACACTACTGAAATATTCAAACTCTTTCATTTCAATTAAAAACATTCAAAATGTACTTCGAAAAATCAAGAAAATGTAACTCTGACAAGGTAAACCACAACAAAACACTACTGAAATATTCCAAATCTTGCATTTCAATGAAAGAAATTCAAAATCAACTTTTAAAAATCAAGAAAATGTAACTGTGACAAGGTAAACCACAACAAAACACTACTGAAATATTCCAACTCTTGCAGTTCAACGAAAGAAATCCAAAATGAACTTTGAAAAATCAAGAGAATGTAACTGTGACAAGGTAAACCCTAACAAAACACTACTGAAATAGTCCAACACTTGTATTTAAACGGATGAAATCAAAAATGAACTTTAAAAAATCAAAAGAATGTAACTGTGACAAGTTAAACCAGGAAAATACATTAGTGGAATATTCCAACTTTTATGTTTGAATTAAACAAATTCAAAATGAACTTCGAAAGATCCAATAAATGTAAGTGTGACAAGGTAAACCACAACAAAACACTACTGAAATATTCCAGCTCTTGCATTTCAATAAAAGAAATCCACAATGAACTTTGAAAAATTAAGAGAATGTAAGTGTGACAAGGTAAACCACGACAAAACACTACTGAAATATTCCAACTCTTGCATTTCAACGAAAGAAAATTAAGAGAATGTAACTGTGACAATCTAAACCACAACACAACACTACTGAAATATTCCAACTCTTGCATTTCAATGAAAGAAATTCAAAATGAACTTTGAAAAATCAAGAGAATCTAACTGTGACACGTTAAACCACAACAAAACACTACTTAAATATTCCAAATCGTGCATTTCAACTAAAAAAATAGTAAATGAACTTTGAAAAATCAAGAGAATGAAACTGTGAAATGGTAAACCACAACAAACCACTACTAAAATATTTCAACTCTTCCATTTCAATGAAAGAAATTCAAATCAACTTTGAAAAATTAAGCGAATGTAACTTTGACAAAGTAAAGCACAACAAAACACATTTCAAATAAATAAATCCACAATGAACTTTGAAAAGTTGAGAGAATGTAACTGTGAGAAGGTAAAACACAACAAAACACTACTGAAATATTCCAACTCTTTCATTTAACTGTGACATGTTGAATCACGACAAAACACCACTGAAATATTTCAACTCTTGCAATTCAATGAAAAAAATCTAAAATGAAGTTTGAAAAATCAAGAGAACGTAACTGTGACTAGTTAAACCATAACAAAACACTAGTGATGTATTCTAACTCTGGTCTTTCAATGAAAGAAATTAAAAATGAACTTTGAAAAATCATGAGAATGTAACTGTGACAAGGTAAACCACGACAAAACACCACTGAAATATTCCAACTCTTGCATTTCAATGAATGAAATTCAAAATGAACTTTGAAAAATCAAGAGAATGTAACAGTGATAAGGTAAACCACGTTAAAACACTATTGAAATATTCCCAACTCTTACATTTCAACGAAAGATTTTCAAAATGAACTTGTAAGAGAATGTAACAGTGAAAAGGTAAACAACAACAAAACACTACTGAAATATTTCCAACTCTTGCATTTCAACGAAATAAATCCAAAATGATCTTTGAAAAATCAAGAGAATGTAACTGTGACTAGGTAAACCATATCAAAACACTACTGAAATGTTCCAACTCTTACATTTCAGTGAAATAAATCCACAATGAACTTTGAAAAATCAAGAAAATGTAACTGTGACAAGGTAAACCATAACAAAACACTACTGAAATATTCCAACTCTTGCATTTCAATTAAAGAAATCCGCAATGAACTTTGAAAAATTAAGAGAATGTAACTGTGACACGGTAAACCACGACAAAACACTAATGAAATATTCCAACTCTTGCATTTCAACGAAAGAAATTCAAAATGAACTTTGAAAAATAAAGAAAATGTAACTGTGACAATGTAAACCACCAAAAAACACTACTGAAATATTCCAACTCTTGCATTTCAATGAAAGAAATTCAAAATGAACTTTGAAAAATCAAGAGAATGTAACTGTGACAAAGTAAACCACGACAAAACACTACTGAAATATTCCAACTCTTGCATTTCCACGAAAAAAATCGAAAATAAACTTTGAAAAAACAAGAGAATGTAACTGTGACAAGGTAAACCACAACAAAACACTACTGAAATATTCCAACTCTTGCATTTCAACGAAAGAAATCGAAAATGAACTTTGAAAAATCAAGAGAATGTAACTGTGAAATGGTAAACCACGACAAAACACTACTGAAATAATCCAACTCTTGCATTTCAATGAAATAAATTCAAAATGAACTTTGAAAAAATAAGAGAATGTAACTGTGAGAAAGTAAATCACGACAAAACACTACTTAAATATTTCAACAATTGTATTTCAAGTAAATAAATTCAAATTGAACTTTGAAAAAATAAGAGAATGTATCTGTAACAAGGTAAAAGATGATAAAACACTGATGAAATATTCAAAATCTTTCATTTCAACGAAATAAATCCAAAATGAACTTTGGAAAATCAAGAGAATGTAACTGTGAAATGATAAACCATGACAAACCACTACTGAAATATTCCTACTGTCCTAGTCGATTACGTCGATTACGTCATTCTATACCCATATATGGACTCCCGTCATGACCTCCTGACAGGGTTCTACCGATTATGTAATCAATTTCTCAGAAATCCAACTGTCCTAGTCGATTACGTCATTCTATGCCCATTTATGGACCCCTGTCATGACCTTCTGATAGGGTTCTACTGATTTTGTAATCAATTTCTCAGAAATTCATTTGTCCTAGTCGATTACGTCATTCTATGTCCATATATGGACCTCTGTCATGATTTTCTGATAGAGTTCTACTAAGTATGTAGTATATTTCTCATAAATCCGTGTATCCTCATTGATTACGTCATTCTGTATCCATAGCTGGATTCCTATCACGACCTACTGGTAGCGTTCTATCAATTATGTAATCAATTGTTTTGGACTTTTATCCTTTCGATTACGCAGCCAATTTATCGGAAATCCTCTCCCCTCGAGGGATTCTATGCCCATATATGGAGTCCCGTCACGTGCTCATGAGGTTAGGTTAGGTTATGCAATCAATTTCTCGGGAATACATTTTCCCTCTCGAGTCCTAGATCAATATATCTCTTCCCCACCTTCCCCTTAGAAATAACAAATTAATTCCCCTTTCTTGAATCAATAATTCCCCTTACAAAAAACAAATTAATTCCCCTTTATTGAATAAATAATTCCCCTAGTAACTTCAAATTAATTCCCCTTACGTGAATCAATATTTGCCCTTAGAAACAACAAATTAATTCCCCTTTCGTGTCATATCAATCAATCATGACATCACCCGTCAGACATTAATATACTTCGCCCGGAAACAATTCTCTTGGACGAACTCCAACAAACCAATTTCTCAGAAATTCACTTCCCTTTCGATTACGCAATCAATTTCTCGGAAATTCATTTCCCCTAGGGTGGCTATGCCCATATATGGCCTCCCGGCACGAGCTCATGAGGTTAGGTTAGGTTACGCAATCAATTTCTCGGAAACGTGTTCTCCCTGGGGATTCTATGCCCATATATGGTGCCCCGTCGGACTGACAGCACAGGTGTTCTCCCTAGGGAGTCTATGCCCATATATGGTGTGAGATCCGGACTGACAGCACAGGTGTTCTCCCTAGGGATTCTATGCCCATATAAGGAGTCCCCCCGTGCCTCCTGACCCCTTTCTACTTCCAGCCCCCCCTCTCATGGCAAATTCCCTTCCCCCACGAAAACTCCTCCATGGAAAGATCCTCCCACGTAAGCACCCCCGTCAGAACCCCCCCCCCCCCTGAAAATATCTTTATATTTTCTATATATATGTATAAAGATATAAATACCTTTATAGCCAATACTATATGCAAGCATCGGGCAAAGTTCATAACTTGCAGTCCTTCCCCATGGGCTGGGGGTGGGTCAATTAATCCTCAAAACATAGTTATTAGATCTTTCAACCATACTGAAGAAAATGGCTATCTCAAAATTTTGATCAGACAATTTTCGATAAAAAAGGGGTAGGAGGGGGGCTAGCTGCCCTCCAATAGTTTTGGTCACTTAAAAAGGGCACTAGAACTTTTGTTTTCCGATCAAATGAGTCCTCTCCCGATCTTCTAGGATCACTTGTTCGATACGATCACCCTTGAAAAAAAACGCGCATCCGTGATCTTGCTTCTGGCAAAAAATTCAAAATTCCACATTTTTGCACGTAGGAGCTTGAAACCTATATAGTAGGGTTTTCTGATATTCTGAATCTCACGGTATGATTTCAATACCGTGAATCTCACATACCGGTATGAATCTCACAAAATAATAGATATTTGCATTTTAAATCAAACCACCCCCCACAAGTTAATAGAGCAGTCGTAATATCCCTCGTCGATCTTGCCCTAAACATTTGTTCTGATTCCCACATCACAGCAGAATTAAACTTTATCAAGGACATACTTTTTGGAAATGGGTATCCTATTTTATTTATTAATAGTGTAATTAACTGTAGACTGAAAATACATTCCCTTAAAATTAATGATAGTTTACCATGTGAGATTTCTGACAAGCCCTTAAACATAATTTACCTCCACTACATCCCAAAAATCACTACAAATCTTAAAAAAGTTTGCACAAAAAATAATCTGTATGTAGTATTCACAAATAATTTTAAAATCATAAATTTTCAAAATTCTGGTAAAGATAAAACCCCAGTGACTCGCCAAAGAGGGGTCTATCAAATACCAGGCAATTTTGACAATATTATGTAGGTAGAACACACCAGAATTTAGAAAAGTGCATACAACAGCATAAAGATGATATAGTCAAAGCTCAAAATTCTAATATTTCCACTGTTTCATTTGATTCTGCACTAGGGAACCATATTTTTGAAAATCCTAGCTACAATATACTTTTTGATAAATCCGCCCTTATTAGCAATGACCTAGGCATAAAGCAGGTAGTCCGAGAATCAATTGAAATCAAAATTAAGATTAATAATGATATTTCCTAAAATAGGGACTTGAGGGAATATACACTAAATGCTCTATACACAAATTTAATTAAAATTGATAGTACAAAATATTTCAAAAAACCGATATATTTTAACACAGAACGGTTCACAAAAAGACCCTCAAGGCTAGCTGGCAAAAGTGCTGGATTGGCAAGAGGAATGCATTTTTAAATTATTTTTCTTTCATCTCATTGAATCGCCTTGTTTTACTCACTTGTTATCAGTCCTGGTTGAACTTCGCTGAAGTAAGGATGCTAGGACTAGACTCCGGCGCCGCGCCGGCGGATCGACCGAATGCCGCCGACGAGAGGCCCGGTCGAACGCCGCCGAAGTGTCGTAACGCCGCCGACGCGCCGCCGGCAGAGGCGGCGGCGTTCGGTCGACTTTGAATTATTTTTACGGCAATTCTTTATTGTGTCAACCACAAAGTTGGAGCTTTTCTTTCTCGTGTGGTTTAGTATTTCGATTTTCCTGATTAGAAATCAAGCAGAGCTTGCACCATCCCCGAATTTTCGGGTATTTCCCCGAAAATCTATGCCTCACCCCGAAGAAAAATTTGGTTCCCCGAATCCCCTAAAATCACGCAGTCACGGTGCCACCCCTAGTGTTCATTAATTTTTGTCTCTTTTGTTACTTTGCATAAAAACCAGACAGATGCAATATGCTATTGCAAATATTGCAATTTACACAGTTCTTCAAATGTTGACAAAAAAAGTATCGTCTTTATGAAATGAGTTTAAATCATTTCGAATGCAGTTCCCCAATCGTTATTTCTTACATCATTCTTAGTCAAAAAATTTATTTTCAAGTTGAATAGAATTATAGAACATATTCACTACTATACAGCTTCAGCCTTTTGTTGGATCTTGAAATTGACAGCCTACAGATTGTTTCTGCAGCTGAATTGTAAGTTCGCAGATTTTTTTTTGCTGTTTTTAGATGAAATTTTCTTAATGTTTAATACTCAATTATTGAACACCTGATAGAAAATACAATCTTCTTTCTGGAACATTTTTACCCCCCCCCCCTCCCAAAAAAATAGCCTACGGTTGAGACAAAATTTAGCTATAGACTAAGCTATGTACAAGGTTGGGGAATTAAAGATTGAACCGGAAGTTACCCCAAAAATATGATTCATAAATAAATTTTAAATCATTGCCTATAGAGGAGGGGGATAGGGGGCTATCATTTTTAAATGATAACGCCTCATTTTTTTTATTGAAAGCAGGCATGCCAAAAAGATAATTATTTTTTTCATTTAAGTGGAGACGGAAGAAAATGATATCAAATTCCCTGGGAAACCATTGAAATATTTTGATAGACCCAGGGCCCTCCATTAGGACTTGTTCATTGTCTTGGGTATTTTGCGATTTCTCATAGGCTACTGGCCTTATTTGCCTTTTGTGTGTGCTCCCTTTTAATTCGATTCTTTGGATCTTATGGAATGCCATGGCGTATCTGTCACTCAGTTTTCAAATTATTTGAGGTATATCTTAATAATTTCGACATTTTTTTTGTTTTCTTTGTACCCCTTTACTCATACCCTCAATTTTTTTTTCAAGGAACACTAAGCTGTTTAACGTTATTTTGCGTGTTTTTTTTTTAACCATATAGTGACCTAGTTAATTATTCCGTAAACTATTTTTCTAATGAATGCTGAGACGGTATCCTATCAAGGTGGTATCCAGAAGGGGGGGGGGGCTAGGGAGTTATTACAGAGGGGGGGGGGGTAGGTGACGAACTAGGATGAACATTTCCAACATCTTCCTGGAGCTACTTCAGTCTGCATATTATTTCATTGAATTACACTTAAAACGGATGAGCTTTTCATTTTTTACCTAAGAAAAAAGTTGGCACTTCATTTTTCTTCATAGCGAATAAACTATTAAGTGTTTTTTGTGTCATTGTAATTGAAGTGTTCTCATGTGAAGTGTTCATCATGTATTTTTCAATTTGATAAATTTACTCCTTTTAGATACAGTTTATAATTTGACTGATATTAGGTATTTATCAGTGTATAATTTAGAAAGAATCCCCAAAAGAAAAAATGAATAATATCCAAAAGAGCAGACAACAGCGATAAAAAAAGCAGCCTAAATTACATATATTATATAAAGAAGCCAAAAAAAAACTACTAGAAGCATTTTTTTTTAAATTGTTACTAGATACTAGTTTTTAGTGAAAGAAGGATTTTAAGGAATCCAAAAGAGCAAAAAAAACAATAAAAATAGAATTCACCCATTTCAGATGCTTGAAAGATGACAAAGCATATATAGGCAAAGGGCACTAGTAAAAAATTAAGCTTCTAAGTTCAAAGTTATATTCAAAGTTTTTACCCAGATAACTTACGAATTTTGTGATACGGTATTTTGAAGTTTTATATGCAGTAATGCTCGATGAAAAAAACTACTAATTTTGATATTTATTTATGTTAAGAATACATAGCTAATAGATACTTCAAGTACTCATATTATGCAAGGGTTCTGAAACGCCACAGCCATTTCGTTTCTACCAGATTTCTACTTCTCTTGATGAATAACGAAGAAGACCAGTTTCCAGCCAGCGACTTGTGAATTTTTGAACTCATGAATAGGCTCGAATCTGTTGTAAATTTAAGCTGTGATTTGAGAAAGACTGATGAAAACATTAATGTTCGCGGTCAACATTGATCCCGCCGGCGGCGCGCCGCCGACATCTTACCGGTGGCGCGCCTCCGGCGTCTTACAGGCGGCGCGGCGTGCTGTTTTTTGCCGCGCCGCCGCCGGTCTTCCCTCATCGGCGCGGCGCCGGGGTCTAGCTAGGACTGCTTTGAAATTTTTTTAATTTTTTGTTTGATTGGTCGCATGTTTTTGTGAGTCTTTTATCTTTTATATATTTTTGTCTTGCTGTGGACGGCCCTTGGACATAGGGCTGAAATATTCATTCAAATTATTTCCACTGTCTTGAAAAAAAAAAGTTTCCATATTATTCTTTGTGCTTTTGCTTTTGTTGTTTGTTATGGAAAGGCAGTGTGGTCTTCGTCACTGAATTTCTTGACCCTCTAAGATAGATGGTACCTGGCTTACTAAATTTGTTGGTAGATCACGGGAACCAAGACCGTGATTCCATAAGTAAGGCATTCCCACTCTTTCTAGTAGTGACCTAATTTGGGATGGCCACGACGTTTTCGAACCATAACTCAACATCTGATAATAATCAGCTCTTACTAGTCTATCTTCATTACACCTAATGAGCTTCAACCGAAATCTAAGCATCAAAATAGACCTAGGTAGTCTTAACGAAAACAGGCCCATATCACCTTTCAGAATCTGTGAATGAGTTGTCTGATGTAATCCAAACAGTCTTTTATAATACTGGAGCTGGAGGGACTCCAACTTCTGTGCCGCTTCTCAGCCCCAAATCTCTGCTCCATGGTAAAAGTTTTGTATTAAATATTCTTTTATGCTTTTTTAGGTTTTTAATTCCCATTATCGTCGAATTTCTAAAAATTGCAGACATGGCCACTCTGCCTCTATTAATTATTTCATCAACATGACTCTTTAAACTTCCATTTTCCGATAAAACAATTCCTAAATATTTTATTCTTTTAGTTACTTTCAGTTCTTTATTATTAAATTTAAATCGATAATTATCTTCGCCACTTGCTTTTCTTTTTTTTAAAATAACAACTTCACTCTTTTCAACATTCAGCCTTAATTTTTTCATCTGTAAATATTCTTCTATAAGACTCAGAAGCGTCTGCAGATCTAGAGATGTACTAGACACAAAAGTAATATCATCTTCAAATAATAAAATTGATAGCTTATGGGTCCCTAGAGTAAATTTCTGAGCCCATCTATTCTCTTGAAAACCCAAAATATCATTTATTAGAATACTAAACAATTTAGGAGAAAGAGTGCTGCCCTGTTTTAGCCCCAACTTAATATTAAAAAGCCTAGAAAACCTGTTACCAACTAACACGATTCCACTAACACAATTATACATACTCACTATCAACCTCACAAACAAATGAGGGAGGCCAATTTTAAACAGGGCATCCTTCAATAGCTCTCTGTCGACACTGTCGAACGCCTTGTGGAGGTCCAGAAATCCCACATAAAGACAAGTTTTCCCTTTCCATACTTATCAATTAATGCCTTTAAAATAAATATTGTATCCACCGTCCCATACCCTGTCCTAAAACCTCCTTGTTCTTCATGTATTATTTTATTTTTATTTAACCATTTAGAAAGCCTGGTATCTAGTATTTTTTCCATTACCTTGCTTAAAGCAGGGACAAGCGCTATTAAACGATAATTCATGTGCAACTTAGGGTTTCCTCTCTTAAAAATCGGCATAAGCAAATGATCTCTTCCACTCATTTGGCCATTGTCCTGAAGTTAACACCTCATTACAAAGAAAAACAATTATCGACATAAAAATTGAAAGAAAATTCTTAAATAATGTTATTGGTACACCATCAACACCCGCAGCCGAACCTCCTTTTAAATTCTTGAATACAAACTTAATCTCATCATTACTCACTTCCCCTACTAAATCATAATCATGTTCCTTCATAGGATAAACAACCATCTCTGGGGTATGTGCTACCTCTTGTATTTCTGCACAATCACCTTCATAGCTTTCTAGGTAATCAGGCCATATGAATGGGCGTCTGGAGCAACCTGGGTATTTCCTTTTTCATTTCCAATATCATTCCTTATATAACCCCAAAACTTCTTAAAATCTTTATTTCTAAAATTATCTGCAATATCCAGTTTCCTCTTATTCTCAAACTCTTTTTTTTCCTTTTTATTAACTTTTTATAATCTCTTCTTTTATCTTTATATTCGGCTAATCTTAAACTTTGATCTTCAGCTCTACCACATTCTTTTAAATGACTCAATAAATATCTGACCTTTTCTTTCATTAACTTACATTCCAAATCAAAATATCGCTCATTTCTTTTTCTTCCTTTTTTTCAGGTTACACGATACTGCACAACTGCAAATTATTTCATTTCTCCCCATAATTATATTTTGTATATATTTTTCATCATGTTCTAACGCTTTAAACTTATTTGTTGCATGCAACTTCATAAGCTCCCTTTTAAATGTTTCAAAATCATTATCAGTTAAATCATATATAGTTCGTTTTCCTAAGCCCTCTAATCTAAGCTCCCCATTACATAAGTCTCTAACTCGACGACCATCATTCTGAAGCTTCCCATTCTTCAGCTAATGCTTAATTGCTCTGTTGTCGGATCCAACTAAATCTAGTACATCCATATCAATCGATTCAGGTACAAATTTCGTATTAATCAGCGCATAATCTACAACAGATGTACTAGACTTAGTACATCTGTTTTAGATCTGTTGGGCCCGAAAGGCAAGTAAACTCGCCAAGACCCTTATCATTTCCAAACCTTCCATTCGCAATGATCAGACCATGTTCCCCGCAAAGCGCCAGGAGCTTTCTTCCCCAAACATTTATTTTTCTTTTTTCATCCTTATTAATTTGCGGTATTCTACAAAAGATTGGGACCAAATCTCCTCAATCAGGGATTAATAAATCTGGAACCTCAACCTCAACACCGGTATAAGCATTAAAATCCCCCATCAAAACGCACTCAAAATCACTATAACTTTCTTGTATTAGGGACAGTTCATCATCTAAAATTTCCCAAGTATTTTCTCGACTATACGAACTATTTTGTGCAGGGATATACACAACATCCAAAATTAATCTATTCCCACATTTAAAACAAATACGCAGCCAAAGTAAGTTTTCAGATCTACTATTAACTCTTTCATAACCATCAATAGCTGATGATTATGCAAGTCCTTTTCTTGGAGAATGGTTTCCTCTGGGTGCCACGTTACGAGTTCCTGGTCGATGTAGGTCATTAGGGCTAATAACAGCACTAGCAGGTCTTTTAGTTGCCGATACTGCCTGAGAATAGGCTGTTGATGGTATCACTGTCTCGGCATCACTATCACTGGCATCACTATCTAGCCCCATCGGGATAACAGCAGGGTAATTTTGGAACCTAGCACTAGGAGGTGGACCAAGATCTTTAACTGGCACTAAGTTACTTTTAACCTCAATCACAGCGTTTCCATCGTACCTGAATAGTCGGCCTTGGATAAACAGCTTGTCACCTCGTAACTTTGCATCACGGCCGTCGTTCTGTGCAAGATTCATAATTTCCTTTAAGTGTTTACGGGCTTCTCTTTGTTTAGCCGTATAATCTGGGGCCACCGATAGACCTACCTTTCTCAATAAGGAACTATTTCTTAAGATATAATCTCTGATTTTTTCACCTCGACTTATTTTGAGAGATGGCATAGTACGGTTTAATAAATCCATTATTTCTTGCTTCACAGTATACTCGCCAAGGTGTTGCGGAGTATAATTATATATAATCAAATTTGTTCTTTTCTGCTCTGCTTCGAGCTGGTTGGGCTCGTTCATATTTGATTACTAGGTCTTATTTCACATTTTCCAGCTCTTTTTTAATTTCTTCATTTGTCTTAGCATTGCTAGATAGCTTTATACTAATGTTATTCATCTGTACTTGTAAGGCAGCAATGCTATCCGAAAGTCGCTAAAGTTTTTTATTGTTTAATAAAAAATGAGAGTTGTGAGAAAGTCAAACTTTAGCGTAAAGAGCGAGGCGTTGAGGAGGGGACAGCCCCTTTCATATACGGAATAATTTCTGTTCGTTTTAAGTTTTAACGTCGTTCTTTACTTTCAGTTAAAAAAACTTGTTTTTTTTATTTAATTTTTGAACGTTTTTGAATTAATGCAGGTTTTGATTATGGTTCACCGTACATGAATAATTAAAACAAAATTTGCATATTATTTTTACTTTTATTTGGTTAAATGGCTTTCCCGAAACTTGTTTAATTTTATTTACGAACGTCTTTATTAGTAATAAATATACGTAACATACGAATTAACTTACGTAACGAACTTCTATATTTATATATTTTTAATACGTATATTAGGGGGCTCGCCCCCTAGTCAATGCATCGCTATTTAAGCTAAATTTCGAATGTTGTTCCAATTCTTTAAAAATGACAACTTAATCATAAAGGCAGTAAGTTAGAATAAAAAGCTCATATGAGAGAAATAAAAAATCTTTGGCTGAAAGAGCGAGGTATTGACTAGGGGGTGAATCCAATCATATACGTAATATTTTCTGTTCGTTTTAAGTTTTCATATTGCTCCTTATTTTCAGTTGGAAAACTTGTTTTTTTTTATATTTAATTTCTGATCTTTTTTTAAATAATGCTGGGAAATCCGGCGCCCCCTTCATAGCAATGTCCCTTCCCCCATGAAAACTTTCTTCATGGAAAGATCTTCCCAAATAACCCCCGACCCACCCCCTTACTGCCAGAAAAATCCCCCCTGAAAACGTCTGTATACTTCCTAATAACCAATACTATATGTTAACATTGGGTAAAGTTCATAACTTTCAGCCCTCCCCCCGGGGACTTCGGGGGATTAAGTCATCCTAAAGGACATATTTATCATATTTTCAACCATGCTGAACAAAATGGCTATCTCAAAATTTTGATCAGATGACTTTGGGAAAAAAATGAGCGTGGGAGGGGGCCTAGTTGCCCTCCATTTGTTTTGGTCAATTAAAATGGGAACTAGAACTTTTAATTTCCGTTACAATGAGTCCTCCTACTATATTCTAAGACCACTGGGTCGATACGATCACCCCTAGGAAAAAAAAAAAAAAAAAAACAAAACAAAACGCATCCGTGATATTTCTTATGGCAAAAAAAATGCAAAATTCCACATTTTTGTAGGTAGCAGCTTGAAACCTGTACAGTAGGGTTTTCTGATACGCTGAATATGATGGTGTGATTTTCATTAAGGTTCTATAACTTTTAGGGGGTCTTCCCCCTTTTTTCGAAAATCAGTCAAATTTTCTCAGGCGTGTAACTTTTGATGGATAGGACTAAACTTGATGAAACTTATATATTTGAAATCAGCATTGAAATCTAATTCTTTTGATGTATCTATTGGTATCAAAAACCCATCTTCTGGAGTTTCGGTTACCATTGAGTCGGGTCGCTCCTTACTTACAGTTCGTTACCACGAACTGTTTGACAAAGCAATAAGTTATTTTTCTTGTTTTCAAAAAAGATAATCACAATTTTGGCACAAAGCCACACACAGGTAAAAATTGGTTACGCAAGCTGTCCAAATTTAATCCTGTATTTTATCCGTTTGAATTGCTCTTAACTCTCTGAACTCTGATATAGGGCCAAAGTTTGTGCTTACTGGAGGTCTTTATTCTTATTGTTTAAAAGTAGAAAAAATAATATTTAAAAGCAGGTTACATTCTAGTTCCCAAGGGTGCTAGATTTTCTTCAGCGTCATTAACCATCGGAAGTCAACGGAGCAAACATAAGAGTGAGTAACATTCGATTCGCACGTAATTTAATCCAGGAAGACTCAGTCCGGCAAAATCAAACCACACTGAATGTAACCTAACAAATTTCAGCCTATGGAAGAATTTAACCTGAAATATCTTTGTTCAGTAAAATGTAAAAGAAGGAAAACTCTACACATAAAATCTATTGAAAATGTCATAAAATAACTTCTATTCAATGAAAACTAATCCGTGGGGAAAATTTAAGGAGAAAATGACTTACTATGGAAAACTCATTTTGTACAAAAAATAACTCCAAAAACATAACGTCTAGATTTAATGTGCAAAACTCAGCCCGAATTCAAACTAACATGCTGAAAATCTAATGCAAATAGAATGAACCCACCTGAAATTTGATCCAGCTGGACTACATCAATGAAGGTTTAACCATGCTCAGCACGGTTTTTACACACCTCGTGTGTTATAGGTCCAAGCTAGACCGTGGTCCAGCATGTCGATACAAGAATACATGGATGACACTATATTTGCAAGTTAACGCTACATATTTTCACTACATATTGAATGTAGTGTAAAAATTTAAACTGCATATTAACGAAAACTTTTCGTATATTGGAATTTTTCTGTTGGAATGTTCACTGGTAGATGGTTGAAAAAGCTGGAAATAAACAGAAATTTCCAAATATCGTTTCCGATTTCGATATTTATGTTTCATTATTCAGTATTGATTTTTGGTCTCATAGGCCTATAGATGCATAAATTTTGATATTTAATATCGCCCAACTTTAAACTTTTGAATTGAATTCTTAGAACAAGAAGCTGTTATTTAACCGTAATGTGGTTTGTGTCAAATCGCTTTTATGGTGTTTTTGTTTTCTGGAAATCGGAAGTAGGATAATGGGTTTATTATATTATAGTATTGCAAGAAGATAATAAGAGTATAGTAGTCCAAAAAGATTAATGATGAAGCCAATTGATGATTTATGATTTTAGATTTTTGTGATTATTGATGAATAAAGATTTCTAAAAGTAAGAAAGAACCTGCTGGTGATGTGGGGTTTCGTTTACTGCCGATACAACTTCAACTTCCCCTTTTCATCACAGAATCGCCCCCCCCCCCTAGACAAGATGCTTCCTACGCCCATGAAAACATGTCGATGTTTTTCCTTGATTTTAGCGTCACACTTGTGACGTTTAAATCAGAAGTCGGAATTTCAATCAGATGTTAAATCAGACGTTAAAATTCCAATTTTTGCAACTTGAAAATAGAAATGGCAATTATTTGGTTTGAAAGGCTTCTATAAACACTAATTTCCCCCCAAATATTGCCTAATTTTGCTATGTCTTTTGGTTTCAAAATCTTGTACTTCAAGTCTTTATCGTGATTGATCGTGCATAAATTTTATGCTTGAAAGTAGAAAAGTTTTCTACTCGATAAACTACGAACAAGATTCATGATTCGCACTGTGGTCGTGCGTAATTTTTATTTTATTCACACATGCAGTGTGGCTTGGGCATTCGAATTCAAATCATGTTGACTCCAACAACTTTGGAACTAGACCCGGGCGCCGTGCCGATAACGGAAGGCCGGCGGCGGTGGAGCCAAAAATCGCAGCGGCGGCACGCCGCTGACGCACTGCCGATGGTTTTTCTGCGCCACCGCTGGTGAGATGTCGGTGGCGCGCCGCCGGCGCGATCAATGTTGACCGTAAACATTAATTTTTTCATCAGTCTTTCTCAAATCCCAGCTTGATTTTACAGCAGATTCGGGCCTATTCATGAGTTAAAGCTTCGCAAGTCGCTGGCTGGACGCTGGTCTTCTTCATTATCCATCGAGAAAAGTAGAAATCCAGTCGAAACGAAATGGCTGTGGCATTTCAGTACCCTTGCATAATAGTTGAAATAATAGATAATAGGTTTGCCGTGGCATTCAATAAGATCCAAGAAATCTAATTAAAAGGGAACCCACACAAAAGCCAAATTAGGCCAGTAGCCCATGAGAAATCCATATTACCCAAGACAATGAACAAGTCCCAATGGGGGTCCCTGGGTCCATCAGAATATTTCTGTGGTTTCCCAGGAAATTTGATATCATTTTCTTCCCTCTCCGCTTTAAATTAAAAAATAATTAGCCTTCTGACATCCCTACTTTCAATTAAAAATAAAATTGAGGTATTATCATTTAAAAATGATAGCCCCCTATCCCCCCATATAGGCAATAACATACAGTTTTATTATAAATCATATTTTTGGGGTCACTTCCGTTTCAATCTTCAATTCCCCAACTTTCTACATAGTCTATAGCTAAATTTTGTCTCAATGGAAGTTTTTTTTGGGGAGGGGGGTAACAATTTTTCAGAAAGAAGATAGTATTTTCTTTAATCTATCAGGCGTTCAATAATTATGTGTTAAACATTAAGAAAATGTATCTAAACATAGCAAAAGAAAACAAAATTCTACAAACTTACGATTCAG
Organism: Artemia sp. Qi Xiang Cuo; assembly: GCF_049724085.1. Taxonomy (NCBI): domain Eukaryota; kingdom Metazoa; phylum Arthropoda; class Branchiopoda; order Anostraca; family Artemiidae; genus Artemia; species Artemia sp. Qi Xiang Cuo. The sequence continues at coordinate 32,983,905 of NC_142804.1, forward strand.
CTGTCGCAACAATCTGTTGACTGTCAATTTCAAAATCCAACTGAACCTGTATAGTGTATGCGTTCCGTTTAACTTAAAAAACAAAATTCTTGAGAACAAATGATGTAAGAATCTTATAGCAATTGGGAAACTGCATTAGAAATTGTTTAATCTAACCAAACAGTAAGTAAGGAGCGACACGGCTCAATAGTAACCGAAACTAAAAGTGGGTACCAATTTTGATACCAATAGATACATCAAAAGAATAGGATTTTTATGCTGATTTCAAATATACAAGTATCATCAAGTTCGGTGTACCCTTAAAAAGTTACGAGCCTGAGAATATTTACCCTAATTTTGAAAAAAAAGGGGAAAACACCCACTAAAAAACATAGAATCTTAATGAAAATCACACCATCAGATTCAGCGTATCAGATAACCTTGTTGTAGAGATTTAAAGCTCCTATATAAAAATGTGGAATTTTGCTTTCTTTTCTGCCAGAAGGAACATCACGGACGCATATTTATTTGTTTGTTGTTTTTTCCCAGGGGTCGTCGTAATGACCCAGTGGTCCTAAAATGACACGAGAGGGCTCATTCGAACGGCTATCAAAAGTTCTAGTGCCCTTTTCTAGTGACCAAAAAAATGGAGGGCAACTAGAATCCCTCCCACTTTCATTTTTTCCTAAAGTCACTGGATAAAAATTTTGAGATAGCCATTTTGTTCAGCATAGTCGAAAAATCTAATAACTAAGTCCGTAGGTGTAAATTTACCCGCCACAGTCCCCGGGAGAAGGGCTGCAAGATATGAACTTTGCCCATTGTTTACATATAGCATTTGTTATTGGGAAGTATACAACCATTTTTATTTTTTTGTAGGGGGATTGTTCTTGGTTGGATTTCTAAGGGGAGAATTTTCCTTTGGGAGGGAAATTTCTGACGAGTGAATATTCTAGGGGAAACGTTACACTGGGTGGCTCTGACAGAATTACTATACGAAATTCTTTTTAACTGTCTTACATTCTCTTTGCCAAATTTTTTATATGGAGATGTTCCGGGGAATTATCCGGGAGCTTTTATCCGCGCGTTTTTTTCTGGGAAACAATTTTCACGGAAGGGGGCATTTCTGGAGTGATCGAGAATCCGATTAGAGATTAAAATCTTATTCCAATGAAAAAATACCAAGGAGAATCTTTCAGGGCGAATCGTGCACAAGCAGTTTTACAGAGAGGGGGGGGAGATTCTTTCAAATGGAGAAACTTTTTGAAGCTGAAAGGTAACTTTACTTCCCAGAACGTGAGCAGTCCTGAAAACTTTTTGAAGCTTGAAAATGTTAAACTTGGGATGAATACCGAGTTGCACCTTGAAAGCCTGTAAATGGAAGACTGACGTCACTGGGTGCAAACTATTTTAAAAGCCTTCCTTGCTTATCTTATTGAACTTGCTAAACAGATCTGTACTAGGATAAGACTTAATGGCCATGTTTTTACATCTTCAGAACTCCTCGATCCGCTGAAAGTTGTTAGCCACGAAACTATATCCCTTTTCCCTCTTCTACAAAGGTTTAAACATGTTGCTGTTAGAGACTGCAGAACAGAAGGGGAGAGGAGGAAGATGGAGGAGGACCTTAATACTGAGTACAAGGAAATTCAAATCCGAAGTGAATTTATTTCAGAAATAGTATCAGATTTAGAGTGTCCTCCTACATTCTGGAAGAGGCTTGGAGCTCTCATGCACTCCAAGCAACTCTGCCTCAGAGACACAAGATGCGTTTCGGAGTGAGAGATTCCGCCCGCTCTGATTAATAGATGCAGAAAATGGAAGATGAAAGCGACCGAGACCGGTCCCTGGGAAACAGAAGAGGGTGCAGGACCGGCGGTTAAGCTTTGAAAAGACGAATTTGGTCTGTCGAATCGGACTTTATTATTATTTGCTTTTTACTTTGAATTTCATTTTTCGTGGTCGTTTGTTTGGTTTTTTTGTGTACCTGAAATTTTTGTGAAGCCTAGTTGTAAGTATATACTTAAACTAAAAACTTTCAGAAAAGTTGGTTAAACTATGGAGTAAGGCTGAGCCTGTCGAAAATTAGGAGGCTGGAAGAAGCTGTTTGGACCTAATGAATAACTAGGAACACATTTCCTACATATTTGAAGACAAATAAGCCGAATGGCCAAAAGAAATCATATTAAGATGTCGCACAAGCCAAAAAAAAATACGCACTAGCTACTTTTTAGTTACGTTTCATTTTGATGACAAAAGTATTTACTAGCTTTCTCACGCCAATGCACGTGTCGCGGCTAAAGCCGCGACACGCGCACGTTTTTGGTAACATCTAGTAAAACGGAAGCCAATCTAGTAAATTTTTTCACCCAAAACTAGTAAAAACCAAATGGTCAGAGTGACAACGCTAGTGCAAGCCCTGCTTGATGGTTCGTTTACACATTGCGGAAATCCGTCCGTATCTGTTCGAACTATGGCTAAAATAACGCTGCGTTTTAAGGCAAAGATTTCAAATTATTGCAACAGCATGACCTATGTTCTTACCCTATTCTGAAAACTGTTGAACAATAGAGAGCCAAATGACACCGTTTTACTTAGTTTTCTAATAGCCTGGGTGCGCAGGATCATAGAAGCTGGGTGTAGCCTTGAACCAAAGTTATAAGATCGTGTAGTTTTTGATAATCCATACTCGTGATTTTATTCATTTAAAAATCTTGCCAAGATTCCGTCCTGATTTGAGCAAAACGTTGCGGAAAGCTAGAGATTTTTTCTAGCACAAAAACGGACGGAATTTCCGCACGGATTGCTAAATCCGCATGAATTTCCGCAATATGTAAACGAACCATGATTTCTAATCAGGAAAATCGAAATACTTAACCACATGAGAAAAGAAAAGATCCGATTTTGCGGATGACGCAATAAAGAATTGCCGCAAAATTAGTTCAAAGTCAGCCGAACGCCGCCGCCTCTGCCGGCAGCAGCGCGCGTACGGCACGCTGGTGATGACACTTCAGTGGCGGTCAACCGGACCTCTCGTTGGCGGTGTTCGGTCGATGCGCCAGCGTGGCACCGGTGTCTAATTGGAACCTTCTACGGGGTTGAATTGAAGTTATCAAGTATTTTGCAATATGTTGCATCAAGACGCTGGGGTAATTGTAGACAGAGAAAAGCCAAGACAGATAGTCGAAGTAATTGAGAGGCAAATGTTTAAATGGCTGGGGCACAGGTAACCTCTATGGGCCGCAAAAATAATTCAAAGTCAGCCGAAAGCCGCTGCCTCTGCCGGCAGAAAATGACATTTTCTTCCCTCTCCGCTTTAAATAAAAAAATAATTAGCCTTCTGACATCCCTACTTTCAATTAAAAATAGAATTGAGGTATTATCATTTAAAAATGATAGCCCCCTATCCCCCCATATAGGCAATAACATACAGTTTTATTATAAATCTTATTTTTGGGGTCACTTCCGTTTCAATCTTCAATTCCCTAACTTTCTACATAGTCTATAGCTAAATTTTGTCTCAATGGAAGTTTTTTTAGGGGGGGGGGGGGTAAAACTTTTTTAGAAAAAGATAGTATTTTATTTAATCTATCAGGCGTTCAATAATTATGTATTAAACGTTAAGAAAATATACCAAAAATAGCAAAAGAAAACAAAATTCTACAAACTTACGATTCAGCTGTCGCAACAATCTGTTGACTATCAATTTTAAAATCCAACTGAACCTGTATAGTGTTTGCGTTCCGTTTAACTTAAAAAACAAAATTCTTGAGTACGTATGATGTAAGAATCTTATAGCAATTGGGAAACTGCAAGTATAGTCCTTCTATTGAATTTGCTTGCGCCCCCGTACAAACAGGTTTTTTTTGATAATTCTATTTTACTGGTCATCACACCTTTTCCAAGAGTGATGAGTATATCTGGATTGGGGATTAGTAGTCGAATATTTTTTAGGTTAAATCCGTGGTCTTTCATCTGAACGTTTGTTAGTAGGTTTTTCTTTTTTTTAAACTTGACTAATAAGTTTTTAAACATATTAATAATAACCCTACATGCATTCCATTTTTGGAACTAGTAGCGAGATTGTGTGATGCTATAAGACTGGTTTCGTTTCATGGGTTCATTAATAGAAGGACTAATGTTTTTTAAAAGGGTAATTAATTCTTTAGTTTACGAGATTTGCGAATTTTTTGAGAAAAGATATTTGCGTAAAGGTATTGCGATGGTTAAGAATGCCTCACGGGTAATTAAAGAATGGGGTGCTTGCATCAACAATACAAAGAATAAGCTCAGATACTTAATAGATTTGACGCTTACAAGAGACATTGCTAGAAAGTATTCAATAGCTTAATTGAAAAGTAACGATAGAATGACATTGTGACTTGACCTAGCTTTACCTCGCCGATGTGATCTGTATAATACATAAGTAACGTTTGAAAAATATTGTAAATTTAAAAAGAAATGGCTGAAAAGTGTTTTGAGGGGGATGGGTTGCATGGAGGGGTGAGTTGCACGAGGGTTCAGTTAAAGGGGATACAGTTGCACGGAGGGTTTCGGTTATACAGGGGTTCAGTTACAAGGGGGATTCAGTTGCACGGGGGTTGAGTTAAATGGGAATTGAGTTCCACGAGAGTAGTGCTTTGTCGTGGTTTTGTTTGTCACAGTTACATTCTCTTGATCTGTCAAAGTTCACTTTGATTTTAGTTACATGGGGGGGGGGGGTCAGGTGCACAGTGGTTGAGTTAAAGGGGGCTTGAGTTTCACGAGAGTAGTCCTTTGTCGTGGTTTAGCTTGTCACAGTTACTCTCTTTGGGCTGTTTGTGTTTCTTTGGGTTGTGTGTGTCTCTTGGGGCTCTGTGTCTCTTTGTGGTGTTTGAGTCTTTTTGATCTGTTTATGTTTCTTTGGGCTGTTTGAGTCTTTTTGGTCTGTGTTTGTCTCTTTGGGATGTTTGTGTCTCTTTGACCTGTTTGTGTTTCTTTAGGCTGTTTGTGTCATTTTGATCTCGGTGTCTTTCTTTTGGATTCACTTTGATTTTAGTTACATGGGGGGGGGGTTCAGTTGCACGGGGGTTGAGTTAAAGGGGGCGTGAGTTCCACGAGAGTAATGCTTTGTCGTGGTTTAGCTTGTCACAGATACTCTCTTTGGGCTGTTTGTGTTTCTTTGGGTTGTGTATGTGTCTCTTTGGGCTCTATGTCTCTTTGGAGTGTTTGAGTCTTTTTGATCTGTTTATGTTTCTTTGGGCTGTTTGAGTCTTTTTGGTCTGTGTTTGTCTCTTTGGGGTGTTTGTGTCTCTTTGGCCTCTTTCTGTTTCTTTGGGCTGTTTGTGTCATTTTGATCTCGGTGTCTTTCTTTTGGATGTTTGTGTCTCCTAGGGACCGTGTGGGCTGCACGAAGGTTCAGTTAACGGGGGTACAGTTACACGGGGTGTCAGTTATACAGGGGTTCAGTTACAAGGGGGGTTCAGTTGCACGGGGGTTCAGTTAAATGGGGATTGAGTTCCACGAGAGTAGTGCTTTGTCGTGGTTTAGCTTGTCACAGTTACATTCTCTTGATCTTTCAAAGTTCACTTTGATTTTAGTTGCATGGGGGGGAGGGTTCAGTTGCACCGGGGTGGAGTTAAATGGGGCTTGAGTTCCACGAGAGTAATGCTTTGTCGTGGTTTAGCTTGTCACAGTTACTCTCTTTGGGCTGTTTGTGTTTCTTTGGGTGATGTATGTGTCTTTGGGCTCTGTGTCTCTTTGGGGTGTTTGAGTCTTTTTGATCTGTTTATGTTTCTTTGGGCTGTTTGAGTCTTTTTGGTCTGTGTTTTGTCTCTTTGGGATGTTTGTGTCTCTTTGACCTGTTTGTGTTTCTTTAGGCTGTTTGTGTCATTTTGATCTCAGTGTCTTTCTTTTGGATTCACTTTGATTTTAGTTACATGGGGGGGGGGGGGGGTTCAGTTGCACGGGGGTTGAGTTAAATGGGGCTTGAGTTCCACGAGAGTAATGCTGTGTCGTAGTTTAGCTTGTCACAGTTACTCTCTTTGGGCTGTTTGTGTTTCTTTGGGTTGTATGTGTGTCTCTTTGGGCTCTGTGTCTCTTTGGGATGTTTGAGTCTTTTTGATCTGTTTATGTTTCTTTGGGCTGTTTGAGTCTTTTTGGTCTGTGTTTGTCTCTTTGGGGTGTTTGTGCCTCTTTGGCCTGTTTCTGTTTCTTTGGGCTGTTTGTGTCATTATGATCTCGGTGTCTTTCTTTTGGATGTTTGTGTCTCCTAGGGACCGTGCGGGCTGTTGTGTTTCTTTGGGCTATCTGTGTCTCTTTGGGGCTGATTGTGTCATTTTGATCTCTGTGTATTTCTTTTGGGTGTTTGTGTCTCTTAGGGACCACTTTATAGGGCGGGGGGTAAGTATTTTATTTAAATAATTATAGTAGGAATTAATTTTTATGGGTGGTACGGAAAAATGGTACGTGTTAAATATTCGGATAAACATTCGACTATAAATAAGGCTATTGCGTCTTTTTGAACTTTCTGTTGGAGGCGGGGGTAAGTATTTAGTTAAAATAATTCTAGGAGGAATTGAGTTTTGTGGATGGTGTTGAAAAATGGTACGTGTCGAATATTTTGGTAAACATACGACTAAGAAACGCTTCACTATAAATAAGGCTATTTTGTTATTCTGAACTTTATAGGGCGGGTGTAAGTATTTACTTTTAAATAATTCTAGGAGTAATTGAGTTTTGTGGCTGGTGTGGAAAAATGGTACTTGTTAAATATTCGGGTAAACATACGACTAAGAAACGTTTCACTATAAATAAGGCTATTGTGTTTTTCTGAACTTTCTTGGACGGGGGTTACTAATTAGTTTAAATAATTCTAGGAGGAATTGAGTTTTATGGATGGTATGGAAAAATATGAATTCAGATGGTTTTAAGACTCATCTCACTAGTCAGAACTCCGTTCAACCTTGAGCGAAGCTATAATTGTTTGATGAAGCATTTATTTACTAAAAAACTACGTTAATAGCGTCCAAGATGATAGGACTGGGGACTGTATGACACTATAATTATCAGTTTGAATAAATCATCTTGCGAAGTTATATTCGAATTTACTTTTTGATTACTACCTATGGATCTCGAAGATATCGACTGTTATCATTGGTTAGTGAACTATAATCTGTTTGAGTATGATAAAAGCTTGTGGAGTTCTACTTTACGTTGTATAAACAGACTGGGATTCTATGAAAGAGTGATTACACCACTTAATAATACTGGCCAGGAACTGAGAAATGTCCAGGAGGAAGTCAGCGAAATTTATAGGTTTTTCGGACTTGGAGCACTCAACGCAAAGGTCATTGTACCTAAAGATAAAGTTTTAATTCAAAAGTGTGACCCTAGGACTTCCATTTTTCAATCTAGAAGAGTTTAAATGTCCTAAATTTGAAGGGGGTTATCACCGTCCTGAAGACGAGGTTAGGTTCTTCGCACAGTGGATACCTAAGAACATACCTGATCGTGATAAATCCATGTTAAAAACTGTTAAAAACTATTCTATATCATGGGACCATCGTTTGTGGATGTTTAAGAGTGAACTCTAAGTACTATTTTTATGTAAACATTTGTCGTTGTTTTTTTTTTCTCAAAAAAAAATATGTTAACAAATTTAAGCAAAAAATATATTTGAGCGTAACTCATACTTGTTATTTAGAATAGGTCTTTTTTAAGTCAGTAAAAGAACATTTACTGCATTCACCTCACGGATACAGAATGCAGAAACTTTATTTAAAAAACTATGAAAAAAATGTAAGCAAGTAAGTAACAAATTCCTTTTAGAAATCACCTCTTGGATACACAATACAGAAATTTTCATAAAATAAATTGTTAAAAAAATGTAAGTAAGTAGGAAATTCTGAATTAAATTCAACTGCTGGATTAAAAAAGAAAAATTATCAGTAAGTAGAAAATTCTTTCTTGAAGTCAACTCTTGGATACACAATTTCATTCAAGAAATTATGAAAAAATTGTAACTAAATAGCAAATTCTTTCTTAAATTCACATGTTGGATTAACAAAAATACATTTCGTTCAAGAAATTATGACAAAATTCTAAGTAAGTAACAAACTCTTTATTGTTTTCAAGAGTTAGATATACGATGTATAAATTAAATTCAAGAAATTATGAAAAAAAATTCTCAGTAAGAAATAATTTCTTTCTTGAAGTCAACTCGTGGATGCGCAATACTGAAATTTCATTCAACAAATTATGAGAATATTTGTAATTAAGTAACAAGCTCTTTATTGATTTCATCTCTTGAATATACAGTACAGATACCTCATTCAAGAAATTATGAAAAAATCGAAAGTAAGTAACTTTTTTTCTCTTTATCACAAACAATTTTCACTTAGCTGCATGATGTAGAAATTTAATTCAAGAAATTATTAAAAAATTCTCAGTAAGTAACAATTTCTTTCTTGAAGTCAACTCTTGGATACACAATTTCATTCAAGAAATTATGAAAAAATTGTAACTAAGTAGCAAATTCTTTCTTGAATTCACATGTTGGATTAACAAAAATACATTTCGTTCAAGAAATTATGACAAAATTCTAAGTAAGTAACAAACTCTTTATTGTTTACATGACTTAGATAAACGATGTATAAATTTAATTAAATAAATTATGAAAAAATTATAAGTAAGGAACTTTTTTTTCTCTTTATCACAAACAATTTTCAATTAGCTAAATTATGTATGAATTTTTTTCATGAAACTATTAATAAATTTTCAGTAAGTAGCAATTTCTTTCTTGAAGTCAACTCTAGAATACGCAATATGGAAAATTCATTGAATAAATTATTAATATATTTTTTATTAAATAACAAACTCTTTATTGATTTACCCTCTTTCATATACATTACCGACACTTCATTCAAGAAATTAAGAAGAAATCGCAATTAAGTAACTTTTTTTTTTCTCTTTGTAACATACAATTTTCACTAAGCTACATGATGTAGAAATTTCATTCAAGAAATTATTAAAAAATGCTCAGTAAGTAACAATTTCTTTCTTGAAGTCAACTCTTGGATACACAATTTCATACTTAGATACACGATGTAGAAATTTAATTCAAGAAATTATGAAAAAATTCTCATGCAAATTTCACTGACTTCCTCCTGGACATTTCTCAGTTCCTGACCAGTATTATTAAGTGGTGTAATCACTCTATCATAGAATCCCAGTCTGTTTATATAACGTAATGTAGTACTCCACAAGCTTGTAGAAATTTAATTCAAGAAATTATTAAAAAATTCTCAGTAAGTAACAATTTCTTTCTTGAAGTCAACTCTTGGATACACAATTTCATTCAAGAAATTATGAAAAAATTGTAACTAAGTAGCAAATTCTTTCTTGAATTCACATGTTGGATTAACAAAAATACATTTCGTTCAAGAAATTATGACAAAATTCTAAGTAAGTAGAAAACTCTTTATTGTTTACATGACTTAGATATACGATGTAGAAATTTAATTCAAGAAATTATGAAAAAATCGCAAGTAAGTAACTTTTTTCCTCTCTATCACAGACAATTTTAAGTTAGCTAAAGTATTTATACATTTTATTCAAGAAACTATTAAAAAAATCTCAGTAAGTAACAATTTCTTTATTGAAGTCATCTCTTGGATACGCAATATCTATTTTTCATTCAAGAAATTATGAATATATTTTTAAGTAATTCACAAACTCTTTATTGATTTCACCTCTTGGATATACAGTACAGATACTTCATTCAAGAAATTATGAAAAAATCGCAAGTAAGTAACTTTTTTTTCTCTTTATCACAAACAATTTTCACTTAGCTACATGATGTAGAAATTTAATTTAATAAATTATTAAAAAATTATCAGTAAGTAACAATTTCTTTCTTGAAGTCAACTCTTGGATACACAATTTCATACTTAGATACACGATGTAGAAATTTAATTCAAGAAATTATGAAAAAATTCTCAGTAAGTAACAATTTCTTTCTTGAAGTCATCTTGTGGATACACAATACTGAAATTTCATTCAAGAAATGATGAAAATATTTGTAAGTAAGTAGCAAACTCTTTATTGATTTCACCTCTTGAATAAACAGTACAGATACTTCATTCAAGAAATTATGAAAAAATCGCAAGTAAGTAACTTTTTTCTCTTTACCACAAACAATTTTCACTTAGCTAAATGATGTAGAAATTTAATTCAAGAAATTATTAAAAATTCTCAGTAAGTAACAGTTTCTTTCTTGAAGTCAACTTTTGGATATGCAATACGGAAATTTCATTCAAGAAATTATAAAAAAAATTGTAAGTAAGTAGCAAATTCTCTTAACAAAATCTAAGTGTTAGAGTGATAATATTCTTAATGGCTTGTTAGCTCAGTTGGTTAGAACAACATGCTAATAACGCGAAGGTCGAGGGTTCGACCCCCTCACAAGCCATAGTTTTTACCTTCGTATGGTAACTCAATAATTTATTTTACGTATATATCTTATATCAACATGCAAAGTCAACAGAGCTTTATTTCATTTTTTAAGGTTCATTTAGACGAGGCTATGGGCGCATCCATAACCACGTCTAATTGAACCTTAAAAAATGAAATAAACCTATGTCTACTTTACTTGTTGATATAAGATATATCCGTAAAATAAATTATTGAGTTACCATACGAAGGTCAAAACTATGGCTCATGAGGGAATCGAGCCCTCGACCTTCGCGTTATTAGCATGACGCTCTAACCAACTGAGCTAACAAGACATTAAGAATATTATCACTCTAACACTTAGATTTTGTTAAAAGAATTTGCTACTTACTTACAATTTTTTCATAATTTCTTGAATGAAATTTCCGTATTGCATATCCAAGAGTTGACTTCAAGAATGAAATTGTTACTTACTGAGAATTTTTTAATAATTTCTTGAATTAAATTTCTACATCATTTAGCTAAGTGACAATTGTTTGTGATAAAGAGAAAAAAGTTACTTACTTGCGATTTTTTCATAATTTCTTGAATGAAGTATTTGTATTGTATATCCAAGAGGTGAAATCAATAAAGAGTTTGCTACTTACTTACAAATATTTTCATCATTCCTTCAATGAAATTTCCGTATTGTGTATCCACGAGATGACTTCAAGAAAGAAATTGTTACTTACTGAGAATTTTTTCATAATTTCTTGAATTAAATTTCTACATCGTGTATCTAAGAATGAAATTGTGTATCCAAGAGTTGACTTCAAGAAAGAAATTGTTACTTACTGAGAATTTCTTAATAATTTCTTGAATTAAATTTCTACATCATGTAGCTAAGTGAAAATTGTTTGTGATAAAGAGAAAAAAATAAGTTACTTACTTGCGATTTTTTCATAATTTCTTTAATTAAGTATCTGTACTTTATATACCAGATTTGAAATAAATAAAGAGTTTTTTACTTACTTAAAAATATATTCATAATTTCTTGATTTAAATTTCCGTATTGAGTATTCAAGAGTTGACTTCAAGAAAGAAATTGTTACTTACTGAGAATTTTTAAATAATTTCTTGAATAAAATTTATACATAGTTTAGCTAAGTGAAAATTGTTTGTGATAAAGAGAAAAAAGCTACTTACTGGCTATTTTTTCATGATTTATTGAATTAAATTTCTACATCTTGTATCTAAGTCATGTAAACAATAAAAAGTTTGCTACTTACTTAGAATTTTTTCATAATTTTTTGAACGAAATGTATTTTGCTAATCCAACATGTGAATTCAAGACAAAATTTGCTACTTAGTCACAACTTTCTCATAATTTATTAAATGAAATTGTGCATCCAAGAGTTGACTTCAAGAAAGAAATTGTTACTTACTGAGAATTTTTTAATAATTTCTTGAATTAAATTTCTACATCATGTAGCTAGGTGAAAATTGTTTGTGATAAAGAGAAAAAAAAGTTACTTACTTGCGATTTTTTCATAATTTCTTGAATGAAGTATCTGTACTGTATATCCAAGAGGTGAAATCAATAACGATAAATAAAAGTTCAAATAGGGATAAAATCCTTTTAATAGACAGTGATGATAGAAATTCACAAAAATACCAGATATTTCGGTCACATATACAGTGACCGTCATCAGTAGTAAAACCGTAGACCGTCACTACTGATGACGGTCACTGTATATGTGACCGAAATATCTGGTATTTTTGTGAATTTCTATCATCACTGTCTATTAAAAGGATTTTATCCCTATTTGAACTTTTATTTATCGTCATGGAAAGGCAGTGTGGTCTCCGAAATTATCTACGAAATCAATAAAGAGTTTGTTACTTACTTACAAATATTTTCATAATTTCTTGAATGAAATTTCCGTATTGCGTATCCAAGAGTTGACTTCAAGAAAGAAATTGTTACTTACTGAGAATTTTTTAATAATTTATTGAATTAAATTTCTACATCATTTATCTAAGTTAAAATTTTTTTTGATAAAGAGAAAAAAAAAGTTAGTTACTTGCGATTTTTTCATAATTTCTTGAATTGAATTTCTACATCGTGTATCTAAGTCGTGTAAACAATAAAGAGTTTGTTACTTACTTAGAATTTTGTCATAATTTCTTGAACGAAATGTATTTTTTTTAATCCAACATGTGAATTCAAGAAAGAAATTGATACTTAGTTAAAACTTTTTCATAGTTTATCAAATGAAATTGTGCATCCAAGAGTTGACTTCAAGAAAGAAATTGTTACTTACTGAGAATTTGTAAATAATTTATTGAATTAAATTTCTACATCATGTAGCTAAGTGAATATTGTTTGTGATAAAGAGAAAAAAAGTTACTTACTTGCAATTTTTTCATAATTTCTTGAATGAAGTATCTGTAGTGTATATCCAAGAGATGAAATCAATAAAGAGTTTGTTACTTACTTACAAATATACTCATAATTTCTTGAATGAAATTTCCGTATTGCGCATCCACGAGTTGACTTAAAGAAAGAAATTATTACTTACTGAGAATTTATTTTCATAATTTCTTGAATTTAATTTCTACATCGTATATCTAACTCGTGAAAGCATTATAGAGTTTGTTACTTACTTAGAATTTTGTCATAATTTCTTGAACGAAAGGTATTTTTGTTAATCCAACATGTGAATTTAAAAAAGAATTTTCTACTTAGTTACAAATAGTTCAACATTTCTTCAATGAAAGTGTTTACCTCAGATCTGAATTCAAGACAGAAATTGCTACTTTCTGAGAATTTTTCTTCTTTAATAAAGTATTTGACTTCAAGACAGAACTTCAACATTAATTGCAATTTTTTAACCTATTATTTAATGTACATTTATTTATTGTGTATAAAAGAGGTGACTTCAAGAAAGAATTTGTTACTTACTTACTTACAATTTTTTTTTCATAGTTTCCTCAAGGAAGTTTCTGAATTGTTCATCCAAGAGCTGACTTAAGTAAAGTTTTTTTTACTTTCTTAAAAAATAAACATTCTAAAGAACAAAGATGGTTTACTCTTACATCTATTTCTTTATTAAACTAATAAATAGATTTTTTTTGAGAAAAAAAAACAACTAAACAATTTTATGTATAAATGGTACATAGAGTTCACTCTTAAACATCAACAAAAGGGTGTCATATGATATAAAATAATTTTTAACATGTCTTATGGATTTATCAAGATCAGGTATATTCTTAGGTATCCACTGTGCGAAGAGCCTAACCTCGTCTTCGGGACGGTGATAACCCCCTTCAAATTTAGGACACTTAAACTCTTCTAGATTGAAAAGTGGAATCCTAGAGTCACACTTTTGAATTAAAACTTTATCTTTAGGTACAATGACCTTTACGTTGAGCGCTTCAACTCCGAAAAACCTGTAAATTTCGCTGACTTCCTCCTGGACATTTCTCAGTTCCTGACCAGTATTATTAAGTGGTGTAATCACTCTATCATAGAATCCCAGTCTGTTTATACAACGTAATGTAGAACTCCACAAGCTTTTATCATACTCAAACAGATTATAGTTCACTAGCCAATGATAACAGTCGATATCTTCGAGATCCATAGGTAATAATAAAAAAGTACATTCGAATAGAACATCGCAAGATTATTTTTTAAAACTGATAAATACGGTGTCATACAATCCTATCATCTTGGAGGCTATTAATGTAGTTTTTAATTAGAGAAGTCCTTCATCAAACTATTATACCTTTGCTCAAGGTTGAACGGAGTTCTTAATAGTGAGATGAGTCTTAAAACCATCTGAATTCATATTTTTCCATACCATCCATAAAACTCAATTCCTCCTAGAATTATTTAAACTAAATAGTTACCCCCGTCCTAGAAAGTTCAGAAAAACACGATAGCCTTATTTATAGTGAAGTGTTTCTTAGTCCTATGTTTATCCGAATATTTAACAAGTACCATTTTTCCACACCATCCACAAAAATCAATTCCTCCTATAATTATTTAAAAGTAAATACTTACCCCCGCCCGAGAAAGTTCAGAAAAACACAATAGCCTTATTTATAGTGAAGCGTTTCTTAGTCGTATGTTTACCCAAATATTCTACACGTACCATTTTTCAACACCATCCACAAAACTCAATTCCTCCTAAAATTATTGAAACTAAAGACTTACCCCCACATCCAAAAGACAGTTCAAAAAGACGCGATAAACTTATTTATAGTCGAAGGTTTATCCGAATATTTAACGCGTACCATTTTTCAGTACCACCCACAAAAATCAGTTCCTCCTAGAATTATTTAAACAAAATACTTACCCCCCGCTCTAAAAAGTGGTCCCTAAGACACACAAACACCCAAAAGAAGGACACACAGATCAAAATGACACAATCAGCCCCAAACAGACACAGAAAGCAAAAAGAAACACAACCGAACAAACGTTCCATATTAGCCCAAAATCTACACAATAAAGACACATATATCAAGAATACAAAAACATCTAACAGACACACACAGATGCAAATTATGCACAAACACCACACCGAGATACGCACATAAAAAACATACTAAAACAATACCAATACAAATCAACAGATAAAAAAGACTCAACACCCCACTGAGACTCCGAGCCCAAAGAGACACATATACAACCCAAAGAAACCCCAACATCTCCAAGAGAGTAACTGTGACAAGCTCAACCACGACACAGCATTACTCTCGTGGAACTCAAGCCCTATTTAACTCAACCCCCGTGCAACTGAACCCCCCCCCCCCCATGTAACTAAAATCAAAGTGAATCCAAAATAAAGACACTGAGATCAAAATGACACAAACGGCACAAATAAACACAAACAGGTCAAAGAGACACAAATATCCCAAAGAGACAAAACACAGACCAAAAAGACTCAAACATCCCAAAGGACCATAAACAGATCAAAAAGACTCAAACACCCCAAAGAGACACAGAGCCCAAAGAGACACACACAACCCAAAGAAACACAAACAGCCCAAAGAGAGTAACTGTGACAATCTAAACCACGACAAAGCATTACTCTCATGGAACTCGCGCCCCATTTAACTCACCCCTTGTGCAACTGAACCCCCCCCCCATGCAACTCAAATCACAGTGAGCTTTAAAAGATCTATAGAATGTAACTGTGACAAGCTAAACCACGACAAAGCATTACTCTCGTGGAACTCAATCCCCATTTAACTCAACCCCCGTGCAACTGAACCCCCCTGGTCCCTGACCGCCTGTATAACCGAAACCCCCGTGTAACTGTACCCCCTTTAACTGAACCCTCGTGCAGCCCACACGGTCCCTAGGAGACACAAACATCCAAAAGAAAGACACCGAGATCAAAATGACACAAACAGCCCAAAGAAACAGAAACAGGCCAATAAGACACAAACACACCAAAGAGACAAACACAGAACAAAAAGACTCAAACAGCCCAAAGAAACATAAACAGATCAAAAAGACTCAAACACTCCAAAGAGACACAGAGCCCAAAGAGACACACACACAACCCAAAGAAACACAAACAGCCCAAAGAGAGTAACTGTGACAAGCTAAACCACGACAAAGCATTACTCTCATGGAACTCAAGCCCCATTTAACTCAACCCCCGTGCAACTGAACCCCCCTCCCCCCATGTAACTAAAATCAAAGTGAATCGAAAAGAAAGACGCCGAGATCAAAATAACACAAACTTCCTAAAGAAACGCAAACATGTCAAAGAGACAAAAACATCCCAAAGAGACAAACACAGACCAAAAAAGACTCAATCAACACAAAGAAACATAAACAGATCAATAAGACTCAAACACCACAAAGAGACACAGAGCCCAAAGAGACACACACAAACCAAAGAAACACAAACAGCCCAAAGACAGTAACTGTGACAAGCTAAACCACGACAAAGCATTACTCTCGTGGAACTCAAGCCCCATTTAACTCAACCCCCGTGCAACTGAACCCCCCCCCCATGTAACTAAAATCAAAGTGAACTTTGAAAGATCAAGAGAATGTAACTGTGACAAGCTAAACCACGACAAAGCACTACTCTCGTGGAACTCAATTCCCATTTAACTCAACCCCCTTGCACCTGAATCCCCCGTGTACCTGTCCTCCTGTATAACCGAAACCCCCCGTGCAACTGTATCCCCGTTAACTGAAACCTCGTGCAACTCACCCCTCCATGCAACCCATCCCCATCAAAATACTTTTCAGCCATTTCTTTTTAAATTTACAAAATTTTTCAAAAGTTACTTATGTATTATAAAGATGACATAGGCTAGGTAAATCTAGGTCAAGTCACAATGTCATTCTATCGTTACTTTTCAATTAAGCTATTGAATACTTTCTAGCAATGTCTCTTGTAAGCGTCAAATCTATTAAGTATCTGAGCTTATTCTTTGTATTGTTGATGCAAGCACCCCATTCTTTAATTACCCGTGAGGCAGTCTTAACCATCGCAATACCTTTACGCAAATATCTTTTTGCAAAAAAATTACAAATCTCATAAACTATAGTCGTAATTAACCTTTTCAAAAAACATTGGTCCTTCTATTAATGAACCCATTAAACGAAACCAGTCTTATAGCATCACAAAATTTCACTCCTCGGTCCAAAAATGTAATGCATGTAGCGTTCGTAGCAATAGGTTTAAATACCTAATAGCCAAGTTTAAAAAAAAAACTACTAATCAACTTACAGATGAATGACCACGGATTTAACCTATAAAATATTCAAATCCTAATCACCAATCAAGTTATACTCGTTCCTCTTGGCAAAGATGTAATGACCTGTAGAATAGGACTACCAGAAAAAACTGTTTGGTACGGGGGCGCAAGCAAATTCAATAGAAGGACTATACTACTGCATTAGAAATTGTTTAATCTAACCAAACAGTAAGTAAGGAGCGACACGGCTCAATAGTAACCGAAACTAAAAGTGGGTACCAATTTTGATACCAATAGATACATCAAAAGAATAGGATTTTTATGCTGATTTCAAATATACAAATTTCATTAAGTTTAGTGTTACCCATCAAAAGTTACGAGCCTGAGAATATTTGCCTTATTTTCGAAAAAGGGGAAAACACCCACTATGAGCCATAGAATCTTAATGAAAATCACACCATCAGATTCAGCGTATCAGATAACCTTGTTGTAGAGATTTAAAGCTCCTATATAAAAAATGTGGAATTTTGTTTTTTTTCTGCCAGAAGGAATATCACGGATTCGTTTTTATTTGTTTGTTGTTTTTCCCAGGAGTCGTCGTATCGACCCAGTGGTCCTAAAATGTCACGAGAGGGCTCATTTGAACGGCAATCAAAAGTTCTAGTGCCCTTTTCTAGTGACCAAAAAAATAGAGGGCAACTAGAATGCCTCCCACTTTCATTTTTTCCCAAAGTCACTGGATAAAAATTTTTAGATAGCCATTTTGTTCAGCATAGTCGAAAAATCTAATAACTATGTCCGTATGTGTAAATTTACCCGCCACAGTCCCCGGGAGAAGGGCTGCAAGTTGTGAAATTTGCCCATTGTTTACATATAGCATTTGTTATTGGAAAGTATACAACCATTTTGTTTTTGTAGGGGGTATTGTTCTTGGTTGGATTTCTAAGGGGAGAATTTTCCTTTGGGAGGGAAATTTCTGACGAGTGAATATTCTAGGGGAAACGTTACACTGGGTGGCTCTGACAGAATTACTATACGAAATTCTTTTTAACTGTCTTACATTCTCTTTGCCAAATTTTTTATATGGAGATGTTCCGGGGAATTATCCGGGAGCTTTTATCCGCGCGTTTTTTTCTTCTGGGAAATAATTTTCATTGAAGGGGGCATTTCTGGAGTGATCGAGAAACCGGTTAGAGATTAAAATCTTATTCCAATGAAAAAATACTAAGGAGAATCTTTCAGGGCGAATCGTGCTCAAGCAGTTTTACAGAGAGGGGGAAGGGAGATTCTCAGCGAGGAAGGAACTGTCTGGAGGGAATTTGAAGGGGGGTGCATTTCCACAGAGAAGTTTCCCGTGAGGGGAGGGGTATATTTCATAGAGGGTGAGCCAGATTTACCAGCATTATTTGAGAAACGAACAGAAATTATGCCATATGTGAAGGGTTGTCCCCTCCTGAATACCTTATTCTTTACGCTAAAGTTTGACTGTTTACTAAAATTGAAACACAGGGACTGATTAATTAGAATAGGAAGCTTTTTTAAAATTGCTAACAGCTTTAGCGCACAGAGCAAGGTATTGAGGAGGGGGCGACCTTTCATATCCGGAATAAATCTGCCAAAAATAA
Source organism: Artemia sp. Qi Xiang Cuo (assembly GCF_049724085.1). NCBI lineage: Eukaryota > Metazoa > Arthropoda > Branchiopoda > Anostraca > Artemiidae > Artemia > Artemia sp. Qi Xiang Cuo. The sequence goes on from NC_142804.1 coordinate 33,002,648, forward strand.
ATACGAGAATTTTGTTCTAACATTTCATGCACGGTGAGCCAAAATCGAACCTGCATTAGTTGAGAAACGTTCGGGAATTAAATAAAAAACAAGTTTTTTTTAACTGAAAGTAAGGAGCGACATTAAAACGTAAAACGAACAGCAATTATTCCGTATATGAAAGGGGCTGTCTCCTCCTCAATGCCTCACTCTTTACGCTAAAGTTTGTCTCTTTGTCAGCACTCTACTTTTTAAAACAATAAAAAACTTTAGCTTAAAGAGCTAGGTGTTAAGGAGGGGACAGCCTCTTCCATATACAGAATAATTTCTGTTCGTTTTAAGTTTTAATGTCGCTTGTTACTTTCAGTTGAAAAAATACTTATGTTTTTTTATTTAATTTAATAAAGACGATACTTTTGTCAACACATGAAGAACCGTGTATATTGCAATTGTATATGTCTGGTTTATGTGCAAAGTAACACACGAGATGAAAATTAGCGAACAAGAGAGTAGGGAAGAATTATGGTATACAAAATATTTTTTTAGCAGGGTTAGTCACTAGTGATAAATCACTAGGGGTGGCGCCGTGATTGGATCATTTTTGGGGATTCAGAGAACCAAATTTTTTTTCGGGGTGACAGCATAAATTTTCCGGGAAATCTCCGAAGATTCGGGGATAGTGCAAGCCATGGTTGCCACCCCTTGTAAAATTTTACTAGATCTTGTAAAAAGCATATCCACCTTGTAAATCTAGTAAAATGGGCGGTCAGATCTAGTAAAATCGAACAAATCTTGTAAATTTTATGCCAAAATCTAGTAAATTTTTTGCCCTCATCTGAAAGTATTTTGTTGGGAAAACGTACAGGAGGCGGTTAACTGTTGTCTTACTGTTCCTATGACATTTATTCTGTGGTCCCAAAACGACAAACTGCTGAAGTCCTTTGGCGTGAAATTCGACACTTTTGAAATCTGTTTTTTTTAATCAAGATCTGGACTTATTGGATCTGAATTTTTCCTTTTATAATTAGGCAATTAGTCATAAAAGGTATGTTGAGCAAAGACTTCATGTTTGCAGGCTGAATGCCTGTTAAATTTTTTTGGAGTGACTCCTTTGTGCTTATCCTTCTCTTAAGTTACCTCTATACTAGTTGTATTTCCTTGTAATACTCCCTTTCAGGGATGGGTCTACAGGCTAAAATATTTCTCGGTAAGGTATTTTGAAGTACCTACCTCCACTCCTCCCTCTAGACGGTGCTGACCTTTAAAAATCCGTGAGTAATAGAAGTGAAGCCTTGCAAAATAGATCTTCTGCTTAAATGAATTACAACAAAATTGTTTTCAGCTTCACAACAATGCTCAATCCCGATTTATAAGGTTTTAAAGATATGCAAATACATTTCCTAAATTTTGAAAATAAAACATTGACTTCACATTGAATTTTGCCTTTCCATTCTCCCATTCACACTCATCTCCGTAAGCCTTCCGTAAGGCTCAGAACCCTCTGTAAGACCTTACGTTAACATATCTGTAAGTCAAAACGTAATGCTAGAGCTCTGACGGAAGAAGTTCAAAATATTTCAACTTCTTACGTTTACGTTTAAGCAAAATGGAATTTAGATGAAAAAATATTTGAGTGTGCAGAAGCTACTGTTATATAGCTCAAAGGACCCTGTTTTCAAGGACAAGCAATTTAAACTAAATTCTTTGGAAAATATGAGCCAAGTTTTTCTTCAGCAGGCTAGGCTATACTTCTATAAATATTGCTAGTTTTCTTTTCAATTCTATTTGGGTTTGAGGTTAAAATACAACTTGCTGTGGTACATCTAATCATTTAAAATGATATTTAGGAGATTGGTTTTGTAACTTAACTCAGGATTTAAAATGTTCTTTATGAGGTTAAAGCAAGAATAAATTTAGATTAGGATCTAACCTACTTTTGTACATTTAAATAGATAGTTTGATCTAGTTTCACAACATCCTCTCCAATGAAAAAGATTTAAGGATTATTGAGAAAAAATAAAGACTACGTTAATTTCTTTGGCAATATAGGCCTAGAAGTTTTATATAGGCTATCTTAGGGATATATCCAGGACCATTAGGGAAGATAAGGTGCATTGTCAGAAACACATGTGATATAGGAGAAGAACATAAAATAAGGAATCTAATGTTATTTTTTTTGGTTTATTAAGCCATTTTCTCCTACAAAGCTGCTGATCTGTAATGCTACCTTGCATTGTACTGCCATTCTCCATTATTGGGTTCAAAATGGGCAATTTAAGGCTATTTTTTTCCAAAATGATAAAATTGTACAACATTACCTAAGTTTTGATTGGAAATAAGTACAAAAATATTACAAGCATAAATGATCTGCAAAGTTTTGTTTATAGCATAGGCAATAGGCTGTATATCTTAAATTATTTTTTTTTTACAAAAACACTTTATTTACACTACCCACATTTGAAAATTATATTTATGGAATTCAGAACAGACAGTGTACTCACAGTAGGCTACAGCAATTTTTTCTGTGGCGTTGAAATATATTTGTATGGATTTGTTGACACAGAAAGATATATCAGCTACCAAACAGTAAGAATTTAAATGAAGGATAAAACCATTTAGCACAAAGATTTGAATGACAGTTAGAATTAATTTTTGGTCATTAGATCTATGTAATGTGTGATCTTTAAGAACTTTGTCTGAAAGGAAGGAAAATGTCATAGAAAAATATGATCTTTGAAAAAAAGGGAAAAAAAGAGAATAGTAAATACAATGTCATCATTTCCCCAAACACCTGTGTGTAGATATTGTCTTTGAGTAAAAGTTGATTTTGACTAACTTTAGTTGGACCCAAAGCAATGTTAAAATTTGATACAAACACAACAAATTGTATTGTATTTTAAAGCTTCCAATTAGGACACTGAATATGCATGGTTTTTTGGCCCATGATCAATAGGTTTTAAGTGACACACTCAACTTTGATAAACAAATAGAAATACAGTAGAGTCTATTGAGTATTTAGGCATTGAAGTATTGTAGTAGCAAAGAAATTATATTAATTCAGTTAGTAACCTAACAAATGTTTTATAATTGGGTGTAGGCAAAGTACTTGTTTCAATAAATTTGATTTAAGGCACAGTAAATTTTACTTCTTTTCTAAGTGATCCTTGACTTTCTGAGGTCCAAAAAATTCTTTTTTTGTTGCTCCATAGAATTAATCAGCTATGGAGTTCTTGCTATTGAGGAGAAAAATTAACTAAATCTCCACAATATATTTTACAAATAAGCTGCATTAAAAATTGGGATATAAAATGAGTAGGCTATAATTAAAGTTTAAAAATTGAAAAATTTAGTAATCATTGTGGTTTTTTCTAGTTAATGAGCTTATGAAAAGATGGGGGAGCTTGAGAACCTGAGAGACCACCATGTCCACTTAAAGAAAAAAGGAAGATCTCCAAGTGGATCTGGTGCTAGTGTAAGCTTACAGCCAGAAGACCAAAAGGATGTACAAAGAATGAACTTACTTTCTGAACATATAATTGAAAGGAACCGTAAGACAACAGGGAACACTGTTCAAGATGAGAATATATCAGTGGAAATTTATTCAGAGTGTGCAGGGGGTGTCTCTAGTGAGAATGCCTTGAACTATACAACAAGTATTTTCACCAAATCTCCTGATCAAGATGTTTCACATTCTGCAGTTAGCAGCCAACAATATAACTATGATGAGGTGAATGATGCTGATTTTATTACCCCTAGTGAAGAAATTATCATTAACAATCAAACAGATATCCCAAGTTCCCAAGCTTCTAGTAGGCAACAAATATATGCATCAACAAGCCAAAATCAAACTCATAATAGAACAAAGACTGGGTCTAGAGATCAAACAGACCTGAAGGAACAGCAAGAAATTGACAAAAAAAAACAACAACAATGACCAGCATGATCTGGAGCGGTACTTTCTACAATCAGTGTTATATCATCTGAATAAAATATCAGATGACTCAAAGTTAGAGTGGCAGATGGAGATCATGAAGGCAATTAAAAAATTAATTTAATCATTCAGTGTATTTTTAGTTTTATAGACGAACTTAATAAAGCTTTTTTTCTCTCTTTAAGGTAAGCATTAAATTATATGAAAAAAATGGCTAGTAGGTTAAAAAAAACAAATATTCCAGCAATATAAATAATTAAAAATAATAAACCTAATATCAGAGTAAAAACATGATATGAGAAAATAGTTTTGACATTTCTATTGCTTTGTTTTGAAATGTAGTAACTGGTTTTAGATTTCTTAAAAAAAAAAAAATCTAATAGCTATAATTAGGTGTCTTAATTCTATGGGACATGGTGAAAAACAACGTAAAGAGGCGCTTTTTAACATAAAGCTATTAAAAATGTATAAAAAGACATGCCTGCCATGAAACTGACACTAAAGAAAAAAATAAAGACATTAAGAGAAATAAAGAAATATGAAATAAAGAAATAAAGATTATTATGGCTTAAAATTCTACTCAAATAACTAAAATTGCATTTTCAGAGCTAAAGCAAGAGAAAAAGAAACTGATAACTGAAAATCAAGGTAAATATTGTTTTGTAAAAATTTCCATGGGTATAGACCTGCCATGTGGGCAAATTTCAGGACCCTCTAGAGAGAGGAGTGGAGGTAAGTACTTCAAAATACCTTCCCGGACATTCTTTAGCCTGTAGACCCAACTCTGCAAGTTTCAGTTTCCTAACCTAACCCCTTTCCAGGACAGCCAAAAGTAGCTAAAGTAGAATTTTACCAAATTCAATCCTCTATCCAAATATAACAATCATTTCTGGTGGAAATTAATTCCAGAAATTTTAAAAAGTCTAGAGTTTCCAGATTCTCAGATAGAAAACCATATTTTCAGTTTAGTTTTTGGCTTAATTGGAGTTCAGGGTCTAGGCCACCACACCTACAACCCTGCAGCCCACCGTTGAATCCCTTTGTATCCCCAAAAAGCTTGATTTATATAATATAGACGATGAGTTTCCACTGGAAATGATTGCTATATTTGGATACAGCATTAAACTCTGAGTCAAATGGTGTGATTATCTCATGATTATTAATGGTATGATTATTTTTCTCTAACATTTGTCATAAGTATAGTCATAGCTTTTGTCATAGCTTTAACACTGTCATAGCTTTGTCATAGCTTTTATCACACGTATAGTCACTGTTTAGCTGATGAATGAGGAAAAACATTTGATATTCTGGGCTTTCAATTCCAAGTCCAAAACTAACATAGTTAAATATTATAGTTCAATGCTAAATACTTTTTGAGGTCAAAGTTGTTAAATTCAGTGAAATTTGTTTATATACCATATCAAATAAAGGAGTGTGAGGCTCCCTAGAGATGAAGTAACCAACAAGAAACAATAAATAGAAAAAAGAAACACAAGCACTAAACCAAAACACAAGCCTTGACACCTGATCTCAAGCAAGCCAAAAACTAAACCAAGACTAGGTTTTCTCAATTCTGAAACCTAGAAATTCCTAAATTTCCCAAATTTATGAGAGGAACTTCCAGTAAACATGTTTGCTATATTCAGATAATGGATTGAACTCTGAATCCAATGGTATGTTTATTTCTTAGCTATCTTGGTAAAGGTGCAGATTAGCATATCAATGTTTTGTACATCAAAAAATCAGAAAAATTCAACTATTAAACTTGTCCACTTACAGCTCATTTACTTTAATGCTAGAGTTTACCTTTAAGCTAGTATGTCTAACTTACACTGTTACTTTGCTTGGAAACCCTGATTCGTCATTCACCGGGAACTAGTTCTGGAAGTTATGGATATTCGGTGATTGATTTTCGTTTTGGTTTTTCAGAATGTCTGGAAAGAGGAAAGCTGCACTTGTCAGCCAGCAGCGAACCTTAGACAGCTTCCTATCCACATTAAACAAGCAGAAAACGCGTGCCAATCAGCAAACTTCGTACCATATAGCTTCTGCTAAAAAGACTGGTCCTGAAGACAGAAAAAATAGAGATTGCTAACGCTGAGATGGACAATGCTGCCCCAAAAGATACTGGGCTGGACTGTATTCAAGAATAAATAGAAATTTTGGAAAGCAGTGTTTTGCAGGAATCCGATGAAATTGCATCTACATCTGGCACAATCGATCTGATTGAGGACTCAGAGACTCATGTGAAGTCTGTTGGTCACAAGTCTAAGAAGATGCACTATGCATAAAAGTTTCGACCAGAGTGGTTGACTGATTCAGTGCTGATACCTTTCCTTATTCAATCGCCAGATGGAAGCAAAAAGGCCTATTGCAGGTACTGTAGGGAAAACTGACGGGAAGTTTGACTGTCATGAAGAATCACGCAACTAGTGATCTTCATGAGAAGAATGTAAAAGCAGCATTGGGACAACTGACAGTTGAGGAAGCAGTCAAGGCAGGAAAAAGAGAACAGTGATAGGATGGTGTCAGCTGCTGAATTACGCCTAGCATGGGTTGCAGCTAAAGATATTCCTTTGAGGAAAATTGATACTCTTGTTCCCGTTTTGAAAAAGTCTTTTGGGGATTCAGCTACAGCCAAGCTTGTTGAAATGAAGCAAACTAAATTGACTGGCATTATTAAAAATGTTATAGGATCTCATGGCAAGGACACTTTAGCATCTGTTCTTCAGAAGAACTTTATTTCAATAATCGCCGACGAAAGCACGGACAGATACAAAGTCCATAGTTGTTATTGTGATGCATGCAGACAGTAAGAATACCATGAGGGAAGAATTCCGGACATTACTAGAGGTGGATGACGCAACTGCAAGTGGGCAAAAGATTCTTCTGACGAGGCATTTTAAGAAAGTTAGCGTTCCATTAGAAAACATGATTGGGCTTGGTCTTGATAATGCGTCGGTCTATATGGGGAGTGAAAACGGCCTCGCAGCCCAGCTGTTGTGTGAAAATCCGCAGCTGTTTGTCCTTGGTTACACTTACCATGCTGCTGCATTGTGTACTTCGGCTGCAGCGAAGCAATTACCTGCTGAAGTCAAAACTTTCGTGAAAGAATTCATCAACTTTATTAGTGCAAGCCCTAAGAGACAGTTGGAACTGAAGGTTTTCCATGATATTGTGAAAATGCCAACGACAGGCATCTGCAGATTAGTGGCACGCGCTGGTTGTCTCTTGAAGTCGGAATTAACAGATTACTTGAACAGCGGCCAGCCTTGCATTTGTATCTCAAAGACTTTTCTCTAACATCGTCGGACAGCTATATAAGGGATAAAGCCAAAAAGCCGCTAAGTGCGATGGATGTAGGCGTGAATAAGACCTACTTGTATTTCCTCTCGTATATACTGGCAAAGATCAACCAGTTCAACCTTGAGTTTCAGTCACGCGGAACAAGGATTCATTGCCTTCTGAGACGTACCCGCGAGCTTTACTTGTCTACTCTGCAGTGTTTCCACTGTCCTGAGAAGCTCAAAGGTAACTTTACTTCCCAGAACGTGAGCAGTCCTGAAAACTTTTTGAAGCTTAAAAATGTTAAACTTGGGATGAATACCGAGTTGCACCTTGAAAGCCTGTCACTGGAAGACTGACGTCACTGGGTGCAAGCTATTCGAAAAGCCTGCCTTGCTTGTCTTATTGAACCTGCTAAGCAGATCCATGCTAGGATAAGACTGGATGACCCTGTTTTTACATCTTTAGAACTTCTGGATCCACTGAAAGCTATGAGCAACGAAACTATATCCCTTTTCCGTCTTCTACAAAGGTTTAAACATGTTGCTGTTAGAGACTGCGGAACGGAAAAGGAGAGGATGAAGATGCTGGAGGACCTTAATAGTGAGTACAAGGAAATTCAAATCCGAAGCGAATTTATTTCAGAAATAGTATGAGAGTCATATTCAGAATGTCCTCCTACATTCTGAAAGAGGCTTACCAAACTGAAAGATGGTAGCGGGAAAGCCATGTTCCGAGTGCTCCCCAAGTTTATGTTGACTTTCTGTGCTTTGCCCATGCTTCAGCCGGTGCAGAACGGCAGTTTTCCAGTTTAAGTATTATCAAGACGACTGGACGAATCCAATTAAATATCGACATAGTTAGAGCTCTCATGCAATCCAAGCAACTCTGCCTCAGAGACACAAGATGCGTTTCAGAGTGGGAGATTCCGCCCGCTCTGATTAATAGATGCAGAAAATGGAAGATGAACGGGAACGAACCCATTCCCTGGGAAACAGAAGAGGGTGCAGGACCGGCGGTTAAGCTTTGAAAAAGTCGAACTTGGTCTGTCAAATCGGACTTTATTATTATTTGTTTTTTACTTTAAATTTCATTTTTCGCGGTCATTTGTTTGTTTTTTATTTGTAACTGAAATTTTTGTGTATCTGAGTTTTAAGTATATAATGAAACTATAAAATTTAGGAGAAGTTTGTTGAACTATTGAGTATGGCTGAGTCGGTTGAAAATTAGGAGGCTGGAAGAAGCTGTTTGGACCTAATGAATAACTAGGAACACATTTCCTACATATTTGAAGACAAATAAGCCGAATGGCCAAAAAAATCATATTAAGATGTCGCACAAGCAGAAAAAAAATACGCACTAGCTAATTTTTAGTTTTGTTTTAATTTCGATGACAAAAGTATTTACTGGCTTTCTCACGCAAGTGCACGTGTCGCGGCGAAAGCCGCGACACGCACACTTTTTTTGCAACAGCTAGGAAAACGGAAGCTACTATAGTAAATTGTTTCGCCCAAAACTAGTAAAAACCAAATGGTCAGAGTGACAACGCTGGTGCAAGCCCTGCTTGATTTCTAATCAGGAAAATCGAAATACTTAACCACATGAGAAAAGAAAAGATCCGATTTTGCGGATGACACAATAAAGAATTGCCGCAAAATTAGTTCAAAGTCAGCCGAACGCCGCCGCCTCTGCCGGCAGCGGCGCGCGTACGGCACGCTGGTGGTGACACTTCAATGGCGGTCAACCGGACCTCTCGTTGGCGGTGTTCGGTCAATGCGCCAGCGTGGCACCGGTGTCTAATTGGAACCCTCTACGGGGTCGAAGATCCTAGAATGTATTTTGTTGTGTCAATCAGTTTCATTCTATTGAGAATCAGCGGGATTCAAATTTTGAAGTTCTAATTTCTCTTTAATTTAGTATTTCTTTGTTTAGTTTTGCTTTGCTGAAATTTTTGAGCAGTTTAAGATTCGGATGGTTGAATCGCTAAGTTGAATCGCTAAATTTTCCTTGAGCTGGGACTGGTTGGGTAAATATTTCTGAGGTTTAATGTTGCCTTTGTTGAATTTGATATGCTTGAATTTGCTTTCTTCTTGCTAGGTAGAATTGACCACCACTTTAGTTTCACTTGGGTTGACATTGCAAAAAATCTCCTTTTAAGCGTGTAAAATCTAAAAGCAACCTGAGCATGGATAATTTGTTGACCCAATCAGGGCAAACCACAGGGTCTTAAAAATTCTAGATAACCCAGAGTATGCGGAGCATGATCCACTGTTCATGGAATTAAGTGGAACATGCTACACTGGTGATAGACAAATATTCCTTGAATTCCATTTCGATTCTCTAAACACATATGAAATATTGTAAATATAAAAAGAGAATTTGTGATCATTTTTAAGCTATTTTAAAATTAATTTAGATAAACTTAATTAATTAAAATAAAATTTGAGGAAGATTTGTGATTTAAGATCAATGTTCCAGTTTCCGTGATGTCTCACTATAGAAAGAACTTACTCTGACTCCACGCAAAAACTCTTCTATTGAAAGTGTTCCAGAACCATCTTTATCAAATAGCTTGAAGATGTCATTTGCCTCTGAATCATCTAGCTCAAGTCTGGTTTCTTTTAGGCCGTTTTTAAACTCATCTAATGTCAAAGTACGACTTCTGTCTTCATCCATTCTCCGGAAAGCTCTAAAAAAGGTTTCACTTCTCAATAAAAATGAAAGTCCATTCAAACCAGTGGCTGCAATAGAAATTAAGCCGACACAATTTCATCCCTATGAGCTTTTCAAGCATAAATACATTCTAAGACCACACTGGATATATATGACATATGAAGCAAAGAAGAAAAAATAAAATAATAAATGAAAAATAAAATCATATATGCGAGAAAAACGAGGGTCGTGTCAGCCAGTGAAAAAATCTGAACTGAACATAAGCAGATATTTCGACAAGGACCTCTGAAAAGTCGTCTTCAGTACAAAAACAAAATCTAACCTTTTGAAGTAAACTTCACGAAAAGAGTTTTTTCGTTATTTTTCCGTTATTTTCGGTTCATATTTTTCCACTGGCTGACACTATCCTTGGTTTTGTCAACTATTTGATTTTATTTTTCATTTTTTTTCTTCTTTACTTCATATGTCTTTTCAAGCATGCTTTTTTATGAGCTAAATATAGAAATTTTGGTTTACTCTGCAATACGTCAATCCCTAGGCTTTTCAAACCTTTCCGCAGCCCTAGTTACTTCTACTTCCGCAGGTTGCGGAAAGGTCTGGCTCTGATTTTACAAAACGTTTTTCTTTTTTGTTTTTTATTGGAATTAAAACTATCGACTAATATCTACTGCGTCTCCCGTCAAGCTCATACACAAAGCTCATAATAAAACTTACTATCTCTGAACTATACGTAAGAATTGATGGAAAAATCAAAAAGACGTAAGCGAACAAATTGCCTTCATCAGTGGCAAATTATACTTCAACTAAAATGTGCAGATAAACAAAAGAAATATGTGTGGATGGTCCGTGCTGACAGTTTTTTTCTTCTTTCCGGGAGTTGGTGTGTATTATTTCTGTATTTGTTATTTATAATGTGTTTTTTTTTCGTTCTCAGTTTTTCTTGTTTTGAGAAATGTTTGTTTAATATTAATTTATTAAGTAAGTTTATTAGATTATGTTGTGTCTGTCTTTTATTTATATTCTTATTTTCATTCATGCATTCAGTCAATAACAACAAAAATCGTTTGGTTTTTACATTTTTGGGCAAATTAGTACATCATAAGGTTATATAATTGATGTATCTTAGAAGTAAAAAAAAATTGATATGGCGTCAGGAAATAGAGGACAAAGTTGGTTTTCTACAGAAACAGCACCAGAGGTTGCTGCAACACGTCACTTTGCCTAGGCAGCATAGATCTAGCTGAATTTGCATCTTGGAATCAAGTAACTACATATCTTATTTTCAGCAAAATTGTATTTGCTCTAAGACACTTTAAAAGTTTATTCAAATAAAGAAATTTTGGAAATCTAGATTATTTTGTGAAAGAACTCAAATTTGATTTTATTTAAAGACAAAAAATAGGTATCCGTTTATGAAATATATAGAAACGCCTTTTATTTAAACACATTCACAGTTCAAAGAAAACAGAACCTGAAAAGATAACTATAATAATATGAGAGAGTATGATGCGTCATTCATTCGTACCCACAGAATAGGGGGTCAAGATGGGCTTAGCCTCATTGAAAGCAAAACACTATGCACAAATTTTCAATGGTTATGACTGGAAATCTTTCTCTCGATCCAACCAGATTTTTAACATTACAATATTGAAAAAAGTCGGTAGTGTAAATCAACCTCTGTTTAACTAAACCCTTTTCAACCCAACAAATTTAACTGAACATTCGTTTCACTCACACCCTTTGAACTCTACCCGCATGCCTCTCAACCTTTATTAAACCCAACCACAGTGCAACTCAAACCTCGTTTAACTCAGCCCTATTTATCTCAATGCCCATAAAACTCAACCCACGCTTATTTCAGCTCCATTTAAATCAACTCCCATGACGCTCAACTTCCATTTAACTTAACTCTCATGTAACTCAATTTCATTTAAATCAACCCCTGTTGGACTAAACTTAACCCCTGGCCTATAAATAATTTTGAACTAACGCCGCTTAGAAGCTCCAAATTTGCTACTCGCTTTGCTCGTAGTTGCCAGTTTATATTGCAATGCCCCAAACTTAAGGTGAGACCTGATGTTTAATAATTTTAAAGGGTTTAAGCTTTAATTAAATGCAAGCTTTTCAAGGTTTTTATGGTAGTTTTGTTGAACGTTCAATTAATTCGCTAATAAAAACATAAACATACTATCTGATCTACAGTCCAACGTTCTCTTTAAATATAATAATCGCCACCGTTTCGTTACGTCCCAGCTCCTCTAATGCCTCAATGTAGCCCTAGACCATATACAAAATGTTGCTGACTTTTATTGTGTGTTTTCTTTTTTGTTAATTGGTATTGCTTTGAATTATTATCCGAATGTTGATGAGAAATAAATACGAAGAAAACGATGCAAACCAACAAAATCGTCAAAGCTTTATTTATAAATCCATGTTGGGAGAGGGCTTTACAGGGTGCCCAAGGGTGAAATGGGTCGAGGAGAAGGATTAGTTGTCCTTAGGTAACATTTTGGTAGTTAAAAAATCCCCCCCTCCGTGACTTTTGATCTTTGAAGAAATCCCTAAGACTTCCAGTCTCCGATAGAATAAGACCCATCCCAATTCTAGTTTATGATCTACCATCTTCAAAGTTTCCTTTAAAGAAAAATAATACGCAGGGGACATATTCTCTTTATTTGGTAAGCACTGCTGCATCAACTCCGGCATTTTCACATGCAGATTGTCTAGAATTGATACCTCACTAACTAAAAAAAGAAAAGTCAGATATTAAGAATAAGTAGAGAAAATCATCTTTTTTTTTCACTAGCTGAAAAACTTTTTTTTTCACTAGTTTTTATTTTAAAGGCTACAATAAGTTGTGTATTATTTAAAATTCCACCTTGTCTATCACCTGATTTGGGAAAGTATGTCAAGAGGGAACAATTTTGTTTTTATTACTTGAAAGGGTGATAAGTTTTGATACTACCTGGAGAAAGCAGACATGCAGGCATATCTCTTTTACCTTTTTCATCATTTTTTCAGTAATAATTTCCTTGGGTTTATTGAAACATGCCCAAAACAATGTTTCTCTTATGTAACTTAATTCTAGAAAAACTTGCAAAACTTCGCTCACCGATGTTACAACAACGTCTTTTGTTTACATCGTTGAGCGTTGGTTTTCTGTAGATTTAAGGAGCGTAGATCTCTTCCAGGCTAACCATTTTTTTTTCAACTGTTTTATCGCTGGCTCAAAATATTTCATCGGTTATGCTGCTTTCTTGTTTTTGTTGTATAAATAATCAATTATAAAAACTTACATTCCAAATCCAAGGATCCCAGATGCTCCACGGCTAAGGAGCATATACCGAAGCTTTTCTATTGGCTCTTCCGCTAATTTTAGTTGTCTTCGTGCTTTCACCATCATCTCTTGTTCATTTCTTGACATTGCTGTCATTGGTCGATGCATTAAAAGTAATTGTTATCTGCAAATAAAAGTTCGGTGTAATCTTTTACAGTCTTTTTGCCCTTACGCAACCTTGGCCCTTATGATAAATTAGATGTCATAAGGCACATTGCACAATATATACCATGTTTCTTTCATATTTTCTCATTCATATCACTTGACGATAAAATAAAAGTCCAAAATAGGGATAAAATCCTTTTTAATAGACAGTGTATAATAAATTTCACAAAAAATACCAGATATTTCGGTCACATATACAGTGACTGTCATCAATAGTAAAACTAAACTAAAACAATTTAAAACAAAAGTTTATATACTAAATCAAATAAAACTACATATTGTTTAAATCTTTAATTCTTTTCAAAGCAAAGGCGGAAACTAGCCGCTTTGACCTTCTTGGATTCGGTTCATTAGCGTTCAATGATATAACATTTGGACAAAGGTCAACTACATTGGGTGAATTGAACTTTACTCTGTCAGATTTTAATAAATTATCATAGAGTTCAGCCCATATTTACCTGTATTCCGATTCAAAGCAATATTCTTGAATAAGATTTTCTTTATTTTCAGCGTTCCACGAAAATTTTGCTTTAAACCCCGATCCCTAGAAATCAAAGAGACATTCTCGAACAAAATAAAATGGTCTGGAAAATTATAAAATATGTTCTGAAAGGGCTGAAGTAAAATCTTTAGACTTAGAATCTTGCTTTAAAGCCGAAGAAATAGAATCTTTATGTTGTAATAATCTCATTTCCAAACTCTGGTTTGGACTTCCAAACTTCCAAACTCTGGTCTTAGTACGTCCCACATATGAGAACGCTTTTCGTGAAACGCTTGAAATAAAGAAAATCTTATTCAAGAATATTGCTCTGAATATGGGCTGAACCCTATCTATGATAATCTATTAAAATCTGACAGAGTAAAGTTCAATTCACCCAATGTAGTTGACCTTTGTCCAAATGTTATATCATTGAACGCTAATGAACCGTATCCAAGAAGGTCAAAGAGGCTAGCTTCCGCCTTCGCTTTGAAAAGAATTAGAGATTTAAACAATTTTTAGTTTTATTTTATTTCGTATGTAGACTTTTGATCCAATTTGTTTTATTATAGTTTCAATACTCATGACATCCATTATATACGTAGCCAATATTTCTAGTATTTCTTTTGAAATATATGACACTGTCTGTTTAAAAGGAAATTTTTCTTATTTTGACTTATATTTTATCGTCATGGAAAGGCAGTGTGGTCTCCGAAATTATCTATATCACTTGACTTCATTATTATAGCTGTAGAAAAGTCTTACTTGCATCTGTTAGCCTTTCGTGGGACTCTTGAATTAAAAGGAATCCCGGTTAAAAGAAAAACCTGGTGTGTGAGCTCAATCAAACTACATTGGGAGTAAGAGCTAGTGTCTTATTTATGTCTTTTGGGAATTCTGGTACTTTTTCTCTTTTGGAAAAGGGGGGACCCTGCAATTCTGAAAATCCGTGCATCTACCTGAAGGATATCTTTGATCCCAACCAGACTTGGTGGAAAGTAATACCTAATGTCTTAAATTGCGCTTCTTAGACTAAGAACGAGTCTAAATGAATTTCTGTATGAATTCAGTAATTAAGAAAGAAGGGGATGGATCAATTTTGGACGCAAACCTAACAATGCTCGAAATTGACAATAAATGGGATCTGCCGGAAGGGAAAGAATCGGAGATCCTCTTCCTACCTTTTTAAAGCTGATTTATACATTTTTCTGTGTGTATGTTGTAGCCCGCAGCTTCTTAAGTGGAATTTGTTCATTCTAACGAGACACAATAAAGATTTGGATCAAATATGACTTTCAAAGACAACTTGAGTGTAGGTCACTTCCTAGAAAAGTTTGAAATGCTGAATATGATTATGATTTTGAAAAGGTGAAGAAAGCTTGGAAGAATAGAAAAATAAATGAAAGATCTTAAGCCCAACTGGCCAGCCAGGACAAAAAACCAAAAGAGAGGAAAATCTGAATGAAAAAAAAAACAACAAACGAGACTGCAGCCAGTGGAGAGAAAGACGAAAAATGTAAAGCAACACGGATATTTCGCCTGCATACAATCAAGGCGTCTTCGGCAAGAGAGAAACACAAGAAGAACAAGATAACAAACCAAACTGAAACATTAGCCAGTTTGGATATTGAAGTCATTATTAAACTAGTTATCCTGGTAAATGAATTTTCTTTTTATTTTGGTTTTAGAGGGGAGTTATGAAGACAAGGTTTTGGGTTACCCATCGAGGCATCTCTCTCTCCTTTATTGGAAAATATTTTCATATATTCTATTGAATCCTCCGCTATACACAGTTTTAAAATCTCCCCTTGCTTCTGGGTTAGATTCATGGATGATGTGATTTGCGTTTGGACAAATGAGTTGCAGTTCTTAGACCTATTTTGTAAACACTTAAATAGTTTTGATAATAACATTAAATTTATTGTTAAGTCTGAGGAAAATAACAAATTGCCTTTTCTAGATACTTTAATAATTAAAAGGGATCTCCACTTAATCTTCTCGATTTATAGAAAACCTACGCACAATCTTAGGCATTTGAATTTTCATTCGTGCCACCCTATGTCGGTGAAACGTGGGGTTGTGATTTCACTAGTTGATAGACGCTTTGGAATTTGTTCCCAGGAATCTTGGATTCGGAATTATTATATTTGAGGGATATTTTGTTTTGTAATATTTACCCAGTTAAGTTCATAGACAAAATAATTGAATAAAATTGACAAAATAATTGATAGTAGGGTTTTTGGGGTTTCTCAGTCTTCAGATTTAAACATATCTAAAAGTTTCATTTCATTGCCATAGATAAATAGATAGATATATTTCTCACAAAAGCCCCATTGGCCATGTGTAATACAAATACAAAAAAAACTCATAAAACATCCAAAACTCAGAAATAAGTTCAAACACTTTTGAAAATAGCAGTACCATAGAAAATCCGCCATAATTCTCATCCCCACACTCACAAAATTTCCTAAATTTCTAATATCCACTTTGGAACTACTTCCTATTTTATTTTCTAAACACCTTCTATTCCTGACATCCCTCCCAAAAATTTCCCTTCTAAGTACCTTCAGTTCTTCCCAATAGCACATAAAATGTTCTAAATCTTCAGACTCCCCGCACATCAGACAAGAGAAAGGACCACTCCGTACCTTAACCCTCCTTAAATACTTTTTCTCCCCCCAAGCGGCATAAAATATCCCCTTGGGGGGGATTTTATGTACCTGGTTTGAGTGACAAGCTTTCACGGATTTTGCGTAAATTTAACATCGATACATGTTTCCAATTGTTGAGGCCAATGGGTAGTTTCTTTAGTTCTGGAAAGGATTTAACCCGGGGAAATTTAGTAAGTGGGGTGTATAAGATTCCGTGTCCTTGTGGGAAGTTCTAAGTTGGTAGGACTCACCAACAATTAGTTGAAAGATTCATTGAAGATCAAAATTCAATAGAAAGAAAAACTCTACAATTAAGCAAGCCTCCGGAAACTTTTGCTTCAGCCTTAGCAGAGCATATTCGGTTTCAACCAGATCACTTTGTACAATTTGAAGAGGACTTAGCTATTTGAAAGGATAAGGGGTATACTCAATGGACGAGAGAAGCCATAGAAATAAAAAAAAACATATGTTTGCTAACCTTTCGATAAATAGGAACACAGGTAATTTAAATATTGACTCAGTTTATGATAATCTTTTAAAAAGTGAATCAACAATCAATAAGGGAATTAAAATCTTAAATAATTACAAGGGGTCTGTTTTACCTACTAGACCAAAACGATTAGCTTCAGTAATAGCCAACAAGAGAGGTATATCGCAATAGAATAATTCACGCATCTTCCAGTTTTTTTTTTAATTTACCTTAGTTGCTCTGGTGTTCTCACTGAAGTAACTCTAATAGCATCTTTTCCCCACGTGGATTAGTTTGTGCCCATTTGTATATATTTTTTTGGTGATGGTTTTGTTGGTTTTTAGTCTCAGTTTGGTTTTTTGTCTTGTTCTTCTTGTGCTCTTCTTGTTCTCTTGTGCTGAAGACGCCTTGTTTTGATAAAGGCAAAATATCCGCGTTGTTTTACATTTTTCGTCTTTTCTTTCCACTGGCCGCAGTCTTGTTTGTTTTTTGTTTTTTTTTCATTGAGATTTTTCTCTCTGTTGGTTTTTTACAGAAAGATAAGCCAACGAACCGAGAGAACCTGTATTGGAAATTACAGTGAAGACAGTGGTCAAACATGGAATTGTAAAGTGGACGCTCCTTAAGACTAAGTAGACTTAGTTAGGTTCTTTCCAGAGAATTTTTGGCAGATAGCTTGGGATTCCTTTCTGGCTAACCTTTTTTCAAACAGTAACATTTAGTGAAAATTTGGGAATATCTTGGTTTCTAGGGCATTAATGAGAGAAATAGTCGCAAAACTGTGGTTCTACTCCAAAAGGAGCGCCTTAGCTCCGCCTTCGAGTTCAACTGAGATAGACGCATGCAATCGCCTCGATTGACCAAAGCAACACCATTTGACGTTAGCATTCGCTTTGATTCGGGCCAAATTAGATAATGAGTGATAGTGAGATAGTGATTGGATTGTTGGACAATTTAGTTGATGAAGATTATGATCGTGAGAGGCGTGGCAATATAAAGCTTATTCGCATCACAGAATACTCTCAAGCGAGAGTGATAGCGATCAAACAAATGGCTCTCGGAGCCCAGAGTTTCAAACTCGTGATCGATATGACTCTCGGAGCCCTGAAATTAGTTCTAGGAACGAAAAATCTTGCTCTTGGAGCCCCATAAAAATCCATGAAACAAAGCGGAAGGCTTCTCCGGAAAAGCACAAAGGTAAAAGATTAAAAGAAAACACATCAAATGACACTCTATTCAAAAAGATTCCTGAAGAATGTTCTTGTACCAAAAAAGGTCACAAAATCCATAAGACACTTGCCAAAGTTGCAAATAGAGCTTCCTCTGAGCCTTTGGAAATAGTGGAGCTAAAAGAGTTATTTGAGCGTCACCCTAGGCCTGTCGAATACCGATAAAACTGTTCCTCCAAAGGCGAATAGTGAAATTTCGGCTATTCTCTCATCACAGGCTAAACAGAGGGATGCTAAGGCAGTTAAAGTGCAGCGGACAATTGTTCACTCAACCTTTTGTATTTTAGAGGCAGAAAATTTGATTCTTGAGCTTGAAAATGAGCATATCAAAGAAAAGGTTGTCAAAAACCTCAAAGATATAGAGTTCATATGCTTGGCCTCACCAATTGTTACCAAAGTATAAAAAGATGTCATGCGATGAAATTTTAATTGACCCCAGATCCCACTGTAGCATCAGCCTTATGTACTCCTCAAGTGAAAGTCACGGAGTTTCTTTTTGGAAAATATGTTGCCAAAACAACGTCTAAAGCTAAATCCGTGGCGGATTTGACAAAATCATTTGGAAGACCAAAAAACGTGCAAGGGGAGCCTATCCTTATCGTCGATGGCACAATGAGACCCTTCAGAAGGTGGAAACAGATCAGGAAACTGGTATTTTGATCTTCCAAATTGGACCACACAACTATGGTACCCCTTACTATTAAAGTTTTTAATAGGAAATCCAATATTTCTACCAAATGATATTTTTACTTTGTCTCTCCCACAAAAACCGACCTTGCACCATCCATTGTCCAAGACGTTACGCCTAGCGGCTTGTGTCGTCTCCGGCAAGGGCTTCACCACCAAGGATATTCTCCCTCCACAGTCGATATTATCATGGATGGATGGTGGGATTCGACAAAGCGCCAGTAGAAAGTTTACATTGGAAAATGGATCGACTTTTGTGGAAGAAACACAATCCAGGCCTTGGAGGCAACTCTACTGGAGACTTTGACCTTTCTTACGGAACTTTTTCACTCAGGTGTTGGATACAGTGCTATTGATACTGCGAGGAGTGCTTTATCGGCAATTTTACCAAGCCTTCAGTTAGGCAGTAATCACATCACCAAGAAGTTTATGAAAGGTGTCTTTAATAGAAGGCCTAGTCTACCTAAGATTTCAAGTATTTGGGATGTAAAATGTGTATTCGATCTCTTTGGACTGCCAGCTTGGGATATCGAAAATCTTCAATTAAAGACACTAACACAAAAATTAGCGGTTTTATTGATTCTATCAGCTTGTGAAAGAGTTCAGTTTTTGGCCAGTTTATCACTTAGTAATATGATAAATAATGACGATGGAAGTTTTGATTTTCAAATCAATGTGTTGTCAAAAACAACGAAACAGGGCAACCACAAATCTGTAACAGATACAGTTCACATGCTTGGCCTCACTAATTATGATCTAAGTCTGAAAAGACGTCATGCGATGAAATTTGAATTGAGCCCAGATCCTAATGTAGTATCAGATTTATGCACTCCTCAAGTCAAAGTCACGGAGTTTCTTTTTGGCAAATATGTTGCCAAAACAACGTCTAAAGCCAAATCCGTGGCGGATTTGACAAAATCATTTGGAAGACCAAAAAACGTGCAAGGGGAGTCTACCGTTATCGCCGATGGCAGAACGAGGCCCACCGTCCAAATTATCGCAGAAGGCAGGGCCAGGACCGTCAAGAGAAGACCAAATTCCAGAAATTCCAGGAAAGGGATCGCAAATAGCTTGTATGTACTATTTAACATACCCCGCCATTGATTTTTATGATTTTGTTGTTAATTTCAATAGGCAGTCACAACATTTGGCTGACAACTTTAAAGCTGAGAGAATTAGTAGAATCCAACATAGAAACAGCCGCAAGAACATGGAACCCTATAAACACCACTGTCCAAAATAGGGCTCGTTTTATCTTTACCGCTGTTAAAATAGTTCAGGATTTTATTAGAATTTTTGAAGGTGACATTTAAGTTATGTTTTTTAAAATCCAGAACTATTTTAACAGCGGTAAAGATAAAACGAGCCCTATTTTGGACAGTGGTGTTTATAGGGTTCCATGTTCTTGCGGCTGTTTCTATGTTGGAAGAACCCATAAGCAATTGGGGGAGAGATTGTTGGAACACAGGTCCTCAATCGAAAAAGCTATGGAGCTATGCCAAAGGCCTGAGACTATTGATTCCGCCTTGGCTCAACATCTGTATGACAACCCGCACCGTTTCGTTTTATTCGATAACACCTCCATTATTGCCCCTGTTAAATGTCTCATCCAAGTTTTCAGGGGCAGTTGAGATAAAAAAAAAGCACAATCACCGAAACGTTGCTCTCAATAGAGACGCGGGAGAAACCTATTTAAGCCCCATTTATAACGAACTAATTAATTCTGATCGATTTTACTTAAATATTAAAAAAAATTCACATTTTGCAACCTAACCTAATCTGTGATGATGTTTTACCTGGAAAGCGTTTAGCTTTTAAAAATGCTCTGTATAAATTAAAAAATTGAATTCCCATTCAGTACTGTATTTTTTCATTCAGTTACCCTTTCACCGTTACATGGAGAGGGTCTTCAAATTTTAGTTGCGCTTCGTTTCAAGGTTTGAAAATTTTTTTATAGTATCCATGGAGTTTTATTAGTAATTTTTGATGTTATTATCCTGCACTGAGGACGGTCAAGCGGTGGTCTTGACCGAAATTTTTCCATTTTAGTTCATATGTTTAACGGGCGTTTTTAATCCTCGTTTTTCTCCTTTTTTTTTTTTTTTTTACTATTGTTTTGTTTTATCATGATTAGCCAGTGTGGTCTTAGAAATTATTTAATCTTGGCTTTCAAAAGCTACGAGGCTGAGAAAATTTATTTGATTTTCGAAAAAGGGGGAAATACTCCCAAAAAGTCAAGTGACCTTAATGAAAGACCATTCAGGGTATCAGAGGATCCTTGTGTAGAGTTTTCAAGCTCCTATCTGCAAAAATGTGCAATTTTGTACTTTTTTCCCAGAAGACAGATCATGGATGCGTGTTCATTTCTTGTTTTTTTCCCAGGGCGATCGTATTGAACTAATAGTCCTAAAAGATTGGAAGAGGGCTCATTCAAATAGAAATCAAAGGTTTTAGTGCCCTTTTTAAAGAAACAAAAAGATTTGAAGGCTATTAGCCCTCAATATATACCCCTTATATACCCCTCTTATTCCCCTTTGTTCACAAAGACATCTGATCAAAATTTTGAGATAGCCATTTTATTCAACATAGTTGAAAGGTCCAATAACTATGATCTTAGGGATGGCAAAATCCCTCATAGCCCCTAGAGAAAGGGCTGCAAGTTACGCAGTTGGCCTACTGTTAACAAATAATTTTTGTTATTGGGAAATGTACGAAAATTTTCGGGGGGAGTTTTCTACAGGGGGATTTTCCACGAGGAAGTTTCCATTGGGAGTAAAATTTCCGGAGTTAATTTCCATGGGGAATTTTAAATAAGAAGGAATAGGATTTCCTGGCATGATTTGAAAAAAACGGTCAGAAATCAAATGCAAAAAAGGTTATTTTCTACTGAAAGTAAGGAGCAACATTAAGACTTAAAACAAATAGAAATTATTCGGCGTATAATGGGGATTACCGCTTCTTCAACCCTCGCTCTTTACGCTAAAGTTCGACTTTTGGTCATAATTCTTTAGGAAAGACTACTCAAACACAAGGGCCATCGCATTTGAGTTAACAGTATTTTTAAAGAACTTTGAGACTTCAAGGTAAAGAGCGAGAGTTGAGGAAAGGCTAGCCCCCCTCATGTACAGAATAATTTTTGTTCGCTTTAAGTCTTAATGTTGCTTCTAACTCACAGTTGAAAAAAAAACTTTTTTTGATTTTGTATTTCATTGATTCGTGTTTTCTTCAGCTCTTTAGTAGTCTAAGAGTTGAAAGTCCGCAAGTACCTTGACTCTCCGACAATTTCTTATCAAAACAACTGGAAAATCTCGGAAGAACGTTGTTTGAAGGTGAAATTAAAGGGGTTCCGTTCTTGCCAAGTTTCTTTGGATCTTAAAATGGTTCTCTGGCTACCCAATAGCATCATTTATATGTCAAATCATTACGGCTAATTCTTTGTTTTTAGAAGCAAAATATAATAGTACTGAAAGCTACCCAATAGCACTATACTACCGCACTAAGCTACCCAATACACAATAGTACTAATAGCTACCCAATAGTACTACCCAATAGCCTCATTTATATGTCAAATCATTACAGCTAATTCCTTGTTTTTAGAAGCAAAATTATAATAGTACTAAAAGCTTACATACCGTCTAATGAACAACAATGTGCTATGATGCAAACAATATTGCCACAAGAAATTATGAATCACTTAAAGAATGACTCGAGCCAAGTTTCTATTAAATTTCAGTTGCTTTGCCAATGAATTGTTTAAAAGTTGCCTTGGTTACTAAGCGTGTTACACTTTAGTTAATTTTGAATAAAGAAAACCCTCCCATGCGGGAACGGAATTAGAAAGGTGTTGCCGGAAATCAATACGGAAATTATATCCTCTAGTCTCCTCAATTATAACTATATCCATAGAGCTAGATCCTTTTGCCTATCGGCAATAGTCATTAACTGCAATGACTATTGCAGTTAATTTTAGTTATTTCTGGCCTTCTATAAGGAATTGCAATTTTTAGATTTGTGCCATTATTGGGTTAAGGACTTATTGGAACCTATTGCAAATACTGTATTCTTGCTATGGTTCAAAGCTCAATAAGCCGTAATTCCTCCCTTTACACATAGAAAATTTATGGTGTATATATCTATCAGGATATTAGATTAGTTGTCTACTTCAGATGCTGCGGTGCAGTTACTGCTGAACTCTAACTTTAAATTATGGGCTGAGAGATCTAATCAGCTTGCGGCAGAGATCGGAAAACAGTTTCCTGAAATTGTATATTTTTTTCTGGGCAGCTTTTTTTTATAGCATCTCCATAATAATCATACAAGAAGTTTCGATAAGCTAAGCACATGATGGCATAATGGAATTGGTCTTGGCTTGGTAATACGTAACCCGGAGTTCGACCTCAGCTGCCATAGGTCCTAAAAGTGCAATGCGATTATTCATTAGCATCTCCTACTAACAAAAAGAAAGAAAAATATCAGAATAACCTAAAAATATGCTTTATTAATTTAAAGGTTATATGGGGTTGCAGGGTTTTTTTTTATAAAAAAATCAGTTCTGAAAAAATTTGCGGACAATCATTGCGCTTATTCATTAAATTGTTGCAATTAATCACAATGAGCTCTATTAAATATGGAGTATACCTCAAAACTTATTTTTTGCCCGATCACTATCTTGGTAGCAGCGATAGCTGCAGCCTAGTAAAAGCGAACCACAACGCATAATAACTGAAAGTTTAGTACTGACTTGTGAAAATAACTGTCTAAGGAGAAAAAAATGTCATTTGAAGTTGGTTCTGGAAAGGTAACTGTTTAATTGGTAAAATTGGCCTGAAACCCCTCAAAAATGGTGGCGAATTGTGATGAAAAAGTGCACCATTGAAATTGCCATGATCGGAAGCTCTTTAACGGAGAATCACAATTTCCAACGTTGAAAAACAAGGGAAATCACTATTTTTGCTTGATTAGTATAGATAGGTCTCCTTTTTTCTCAGGGTTCATCTTACTGAACCAGGGGAGCCGATTTTGGGGAAAGAGCTAATTTAAAAAGAAATTGCAATATCTGGAGCCCTTTTTAAACAACAATTAAATAAAATAAACAAGTTTTTTTTTAACTGAAAGTAAGGAGCGACATTAAAAGGAAATTCCCGACAATAAGGAAATTCCCCCCAATTGCATCAGATAAAAATTTTAAGATAAACATTAGCTACAAATACTTCATGGGTCAGATGACAAAATTTCCTTTGTCGACAAAACCCCCAGTGCCCGGGGGCGGGCGTTGTAAGCTATGGCCTTAGGGTATATAAGGTTTTTATGGAAGGGATGCTCGTATAAACTTCAGAGACGGCTGATTTGAACGGAAATTGAAAATTCTAGTTAATTTTTCAAGAATCCAAAGTGATCGGAGGGCAGCTAGCCCCCGTAGCCCTTATTCCCCAAATACATTCGATAAAAATTTTGAGGAAGCCATTTGGTTAAAAATAGTTCAAGAATCATATAACAAAAACTCCAGGGCCGACACAGCTCCCGAGGGCTCGGGGGCAGGAGTTGAAAGTTATGCTCTGGGGGTAAATATGATTCTTATAAAAAGGATGCTCGTATATACTTCAAAGAGGGCTCATTTGGTTGGAAATTAAAAATTCTAGTTCACTTTTTCAGAGTCAAAAGAGATCAGAAGGCAGATAGCTCCCCCCCCCACCTCACACCCTTTTCCTCCAATGCATCAGATGGAAATTTTGAGATAGCCATTTGTTAAAAATAGTTCAAAGGTCAGATGACAAAACTCAGATGTCGACACGACCACCCAGGGCCCGGTGGGCAGGCGTTGTAAGTTATGCCCTGGAGGCATATAAGACTCTTATGGAAAGTATGCTCGTATAAGCTTCAGAGACGGCTTGATTTGATTGGAAATTGAAAGTTCTAGTTCACTTTTTAAGAATCAAAGGTGATCCGACGGCAGCTAGGAACCCCCCACGCCCTTTCCCCCCAAATGCATCAAATAAAACTTTTGAGGTAGCGATTTTGTTAAAAATTGTTCAATGGTCTAATAAGAAAATTTTCTATGTTGACAAAACCCCAGGACCCGGGGGCAGGTATTGTAAGCTATGACCTGGGGGTATATATGGTTCTTATGGAAGGGATGCTCGTGTAAACTTCAGAGAGGGCTCATTTGTATGGAGAGTGGAAGTTCTAGTTCACTTTATAACAATCAAAAGAAATTAGAGGGCAACTAGCCCCCCCCCCTACGCCCTTTTCCCCCAAATGCATCAGATACAAATTTTTTGATAGTCATTTTGTTAAAAATAGTTAAAAGCTTAGATAGCAAAAACCCTGCTGTCGACACAACCCCCAGAGGCTAAGGGCAGACGTTGTAAGTTATGCCCTACGGCACATATGTTTCTTATGGAAGGGATACTCGTATATACTTCAGAGAGGGCTAATTTGTTTGGAAAGTGAAAGTTTTTGTTCATTTTAAGAATCAAAAGTGATCGGAGGGCAGCTGAGATAGCCATTTTGTTAAAATAGTTTGACGGTCAGATAAAAAAATTTCTTGTGTAGACAAAACCCCCAGGGCCCGGAGGCAAGCGTTGTAAGCTATGGCCTGGGGTATATGGTTCTTACGGAAGGGTTGCTCGTATAAATTTCAGAGAGGGCTTATTTGCTTGGAAAGTGAAAGTTCTAGTTCACTTTTTAAGATTCAAAAGAGATTGGAGGGTAACTAGCCCCCTCCCTCTAGGCCTTTTTCTTGTCAAATACATCAAATAAAAATTTTGACATGCCCTTTTTTACCCAAATGCATCAGATAAAAAATTTGAGATAGATATTTTGTGAAAAATAGTTAAAAGGTTAGATAATAAAAACTCTGGTGTCAACACAACCCCCCCCCCCAGGTTTACAACTCCTGCCCGGCGGCAGGCGTTGTAAGTTATGCCCTGGGGCATATATGGTTTATATAGAGGGGAAGCTCGTATATACTTCAGAGAGGGCTACTTATTTGGAAAGTACAAGTTCTTGTTCCCTTTTGAAGATTCAAAAGAGATCAGAGGCCAACTGGGTGCATATATGGTTCTTATGGAAGGGATGCTCGAATAAACTTCAGAGAGAGCTCATTTGATTGAAAATTGAAAGTTTTAGTTCACTTTTTAAGAGTCAAAAGTGATCGGAGGGCAGTTAGCCTCCTTACCCCACGCCCTTTTTTCCCCAAATGCACCAGATAATAATTTAGAGATAGTCATTTTGACAAAAATAGTTCAAAGGTCAGATAACAAAAAATCCGGTGTCGATAGAACCCTCCAGGGCCTGGAGGCAGGCGTTGTAAGTTATGCCCTGGGGCATATATGGTTTATATAGAAGGGAAGCTCGTATATACTTCAGAGAGGGCTACTTATTTGGAAAGTACAAGTTCTTGTTAACTTTTGAAGATTCAAAAGAGATCAGAGGCCAACTGGGGGCATATATGGTTCTTATAGAAGAGATGCGCGTATAAACTTCAGAGAAGGCTCATTTGATTGAATTTAAAAGTCCTAGTTCACTTTTTCAGAGTCAAAAGAGATCGGAGGGCAGCTATTCCCCTCTGTGCGTTTTTTTTTACCAAACCCGTCCGATAAAAATTTTCAGATGAACCATTTGTTAAAAACTGTTGAAACATCAGATAATAAATCTCCGGGGTCGACACAACCCATCAGGGCCAGGGGATAGGCGTTGTAAGTTATGCCCTTGGAGCATATATAGTTCGTATAGAAGGAATGCTCGTATAAACTTCAGAGAGGGCTCATTTCATTGAAAATTGAAAGTTCTTCTTCCTTTTTAAAGACTCAGAAGAGATCGAAGGGCAATAGGCCTTCCATCCACGCCATTTTTTCTCCAAACCCGTCCGATAAAAAGTTTGAGAAGGCCATTTTGTTAAAAATAGTTCAAACATCAGATAATAACACTCCGAGGTTGACATAAATCCGGGGCTTATAAGGTTTTTATGTAAGTAGAGGTCGTATAAACTTCAGAAATGGCTAATTTGATTGGAAATTGAGAGTTTTAATTACCTTTTTATGAGTGAAAAGGTATCGGAGGGCATCACCCTCTCCACACAGACACACTGTGGAGAGGAACTTTTGTTATTTGTTTTTCCCAAATGCATCGGATCAAAATTTTGAGATTGCTAGTTTGTTTGAAGTAGTCCAAGGATCATATAACAAAAAGTTCGGGGTCAACATACCCCCCCAGAGCCTGGGGGAAGGTCTATAGCTTATGCTGCAGGGCATATAAGGTTTTATGGAAAAGGTGGTCACAAAAAATTTGGAGGGACTCAAATGACACACCTCCTGGCATTAAATCCGACAAAACGAAAAAATAGTAAATAAAAGAGGATTATACAAGCCAGTAAAAAATGTGGACTAAAATGCAAATATTTCGGTCAAGACCTCCACTTGACCGTCCGCAGTGCACGATAATAAATAAAAATTACTAATAAAAATCCAAGGACACCATAAAAAATTTCAAACCTTAAAACAAAGCACAACTAAAATTTGACACCCTTTCCATGTAACGGTGAAGGGCAACTGAATAAAAAAATATACAGTACTGAATGGGAATTCAATTTTTTAATTTACACAGAGCATTTTTAAAAGCTATTAAATAAAAAAAAAACAAGTTTTCTCAACTGAAAGTAAGGAGCGACATTAAGACTTAAAACGAACAGAAACTATTTCGTATGTGAAAGGGGCTGTCCCCTTCTCAACGCCTTGCTTTTTACGCTAAAGTTTTCTATTGTTTTAAAAAATAGGGTTGTGAGAACGAGTCTAACTTTCTATTGTTTTTTTTTAGAGTTTTCTATGGTATTGTTGTAAAAAATAGAGTTGTAAGAAAGAGTCTAACTTTAGCGCAAAGAGCGAGGGGTTGAGGAGGGGATAACCCCTTTCATAAACAGAATAATTTCTGTTCGTTTTAAGTTTTAATGTCGTTCCTTACTTTCAGTTAAGAAAACTTTTGTATATTTAATTTTTGAACGTTTTTGAATTTATGCAGGTTTAGATTTTGGCTCACCGTACATGAATAATTAAAGAAAAAGTTACATATTAATTTTACTTTTATTTGGTTAAATGGCTTTCTCGAAAGTTGATTAATTTTATTTACGAACGTTTTTATTAGTAATAAATACACGTAACTTACAAATTTACTTACGCAACAAACTTCTATATTCATATATTTTTAATACGTATATTAGGGAACTCGCCCCCTAGTCAATACCTTACTCTTTACGCTAAAGTCTGAATTTTTTTCCAATTCTTTAAAAATGATCCTTTATCACAAAGGCTGTTAATTAGAATAAATAAAAGTACTAAAAAATATCTTAAGAAAGTACTAAAAATTCTTTTGCTTAAAAAGCGAGGTATTGACTAGGGGGCGAACCCAATCATATACATAATAATTTCTGTTCGTTTTAAGTTTTGATGTTGCTCCTTACTTTCAGCTGAAAAACTTGTTTTTTTATTCAATTTCTGATCGTTTTTTTAAATTTTGCTGGGAAATCCGGTGCCCCCCTCATAGCAATGTTCTTCCCCCCTGAAAACTTCCTCCATGGAAAGATCCTTCTAGAACCTTGTATTTTCGTTCTAATGAGCCCTCCCACGATATTTTAGGACCACTGGGTCGATATGATCACCCCTGGGGAAAAAAAGAACAAACAAA
Organism: Artemia sp. Qi Xiang Cuo; assembly: GCF_049724085.1. Classification (NCBI taxonomy): domain Eukaryota; kingdom Metazoa; phylum Arthropoda; class Branchiopoda; order Anostraca; family Artemiidae; genus Artemia; species Artemia sp. Qi Xiang Cuo. The sequence goes on from NC_142804.1 coordinate 33,031,210, forward strand.
CACGCATCCGTCATCTTTCTTCTGGTAAAAAAATACAAAACTCCACATTTTTGCAGATAGAAGCTTGAAACCTATTCAGTAGAGTTTTCTTATACGCTGAATCTGATGGTGTGATTTTCATTAAGGTTCTGTAACTTTTAGGGGTTGTTTCTCCTTTTTTCAAAAATCAGGAAAATTTTCTCAGGCGCATAAATTTTGACGGGTAGGACTAAACTTGATGAAACTTATATATTTGAAATCAGCATTAAAATCTGAATCTTTTGATGTATCTATTGGTATTAAAATTCCGTTTTTTAGAATTTCGTTTGCTATTGAGCCGTGTCTCTCCTTACTTACAGTTCGTTACCACCAACTGTTTGAAACGCTTTCCAGGTAAAACATCATCACAGATCAGGCTAGGTTGCAAAATGTGTAAAACGATCAGAATTAAAAAAGTAAATTGAAAAAGTAAAAATGATCAGAATTAGCTAGCTCATTATAAATGGGGCTTAAATAGGTTTCTCCAGTGTCTCTATTGAGAGCTACCTTTCGGTGAATGTACCGTACTTTTATTTATTTCAACTGTCTCCCTGAAAACTTTGATGAGACCTTTAACAGGGGCAATAATGGAGGTGTTATCAAATAAAACGACATGGTGCGGGTTGTCATAGACATGTTGAGCCAAGGCGGAATCAAAAGTCTCAGACCTTTGACGTAGCTCCATAGCTTTTTCGATTGAGGACCTCTGTTCCAAAAATCTCTCCCCCAATTGCTGGTGGGTTCTTCCAACACAGAAACAGCCGCAAAAACATGGAACCCTATAAACACCATTGCCCGAAATAGGGCTCGTTTTATCTTTGCCGCTGTTAAAATAGTACTGAATTTTATTAGAATTTTTGAAGGTGAGATTCAAGTTATGTTTTTTTTTTTTAATTCTATGCAGTTTGTCACCTAATTTAGGAAAACAGTTAAATACAACCCCCTAATATCCGACCATTTGCAGCACAAATGGGAGGTTAGCTCTATACAGCCTACTGCTTGTGAGTGGTTATCTCTTATGTAAAATTATTTTAGTTTTTTCTTTAGCTAAGTAGGTTTTGACGCAGTAGGTTTTAGACTTTTACAGTGAGAGAAGGAGGGGATACCCAAGCTCTTCTTTTTAGTGATTTTTGTACGTTTCAAGTTTGATTTGCATATTCAGTTTAAGTTTCACTCGTTTTAATATTTATTTATTCATTTATATTAGTATCTATTGTGTGTTTGTTTGCATTGATTGTTTATTTAATTTCTGTTCGTTTTGGGTTCATTTATACTTCAATAGCAATTTTTTTTTCGTTTTAAGGTTGATTTGCATATTCAGTTTAAGCATTACTCGCTTAAAGATTTATTTATTCATTTACATTATTACTTGTTGTATGTTTTTTTGATATTTTTTTGCTATTGCTTATTTAATTTCTGTTTATTTTGGTTTTCATTTGTTCTTTAATAGTAATTTCTGGTCGTTTTGAGTTTGAATTTTAAGAGGTATTTGTATCTGCTGATCTTAAGTTTAAAATGGCCTTTACTTTTCTCTGGAAAACTTCTTTTTCGGAAGTTTTTTTTTAGCATTAATACAAACAGAAGAGTCACGAGAATTAGGAATTACAAAAAGAATGAATTAGCGAAGTTTCTGCTGAAGTTCAATAGCGTTGACAATGAATACTTTAAAAGTTGCCTTGGTTACTGAGCATATTACAATTTACTTATGTTTTTAACAAAGAAAACTCTCGTTTGCGGACAACGAAATATAAAGTCTTTCTGGAAATCAATATGGAACTTATATTCTATAGTTTCCTCAACTAGGCCTAAATGCTGCAATTATATCATGAATATTGACTAAACAGAAGAAATTCAGTAGGCGCCAAGTTTTTTTTTTTTTTTTTTTGTATTTAAGGCCCATCATATGGAATAAACAACAGATCCATTCAAAATAAGATTTAGCTAAATCCTGAAATTGGGTTGAGCCATTACCGAAGTTCAATTTATTTTAACTGTTTTTGGGGTTCAAAACTCTAATAAATAAAACTTCGGGATCGACACAACTCCCCAGAGCCCGATGCAAGTTTGCAAGTTGTGTCCTGGGGACAAATAAGGTTTTTATGGAAGGGGTGGTCATATAAACTTCATAGGGGGTTCATTTTATTGAAAATTGGAAGTTCTAGTGCCCATTTTGAGAGTCAAAAGTGATTTTAGGGCAACTAGTCCCCATCAAATGTACCTGACCAAAATTTCAAGATATCCATTTCGTTGAAAATTGTCCAAAGATCAATTAACAAAAACTTTGGGGTTGACACAACCCCCCCCAGAGCCCAGGGGCAAGCATTAATGGTTGTGCCCAGGGGTATATAAGGTTTGTATGGAAAGGGTGGTCATATGAACTTCTGAGGGGGCTGATTTGATTGGAAATTGAAAGTTCGAGTTGACCTTTTAAGAGTCAAAAGTATCAAAGGGCATCTAGAACCCCCCCCCCCCTCGCCCTCTTTCCCAAATACATCCGATGAAGATTTTGAGATAGCCATTTTGTTCTAAATAGTTCCAAAATAACATAACAAAAACTTCGGGGTTGGCACACCCCCTAGAGCCCGGGGACACGTGTTATAAGTTATGCCCTCGGGGCATGTAAGGTTTATATGGAAGGGGCGGTCATATAAATTTTAGTGACTCGATTGGAAGTAGGGAGTTCTAGTGCCGTTTTTAAGAGTCAAAAATATTAGAGGGTAACTACCCCCCTCCCCTCCCCACGAACCCTCTTTTTTCCAAATAAATTTGAAAAAAATTTCGAGATTGCCATGTTAATGGAAATAGTCCAAAGGTCAAATAAAAAAACTTAAGGGTCAACACAACCCCCTATCCATAGCCGACGGTCAAGGGTTGTAAGATATACCCAGGGGCATGTGAGGATCCATTTGGGGAAAAGAAGTTTTTGTTGGGGTGGGGGGGCTAGTCTCCCTCCGACCAGTTTTCACTAATAAAAAGGGACTAGAACTTCCGATTTCCAGTTGAGTGAGCCACCTCAGAAGTTTATACGACCACCCTTTCCATAAAACCTTATATGCCCTCTGATCACTTTTGACTCTAAGAAAGGGAACTAGTACCTTCAATTTTCAATCAAATGAGCCTCCCAAAAGCATATACGGCCGTCCCTTCCATAAAAACTATATGTATCCCCGGATCATGACTTACAACTCTTGTTCCCAGGCTCTGAAGGGCTGTGTCGATCCGGGGGTATTTTCTATAGTTTTTGGGCAATTTCGAACAAAATAGCCATTTCAAACTTTTATCGGATGTATTTTGGGAAAACAGGGTGTGGGGAGGGAGCCTAGTTACCCTTCAATCGCTTTTGACTCTTAAAAAGGAGATTATAACTTCGGATTTCCAATCAGATGAGCCCCTCCAAAGCTCATACGACCATTTCTTCCATAAAAACCTATGCCCTGGGAGCTTAACTTACGACCCTTGTCCCGGACTTTTGGGGCTGTGTCAACCCCAGGGGCATTGTTATCTGATCCTTTAGACTATTTTGAACAAAATGTCTATCTCAAAATTTTTATCTGATACATTTGAGCAAAGAGGATGTGGTAGTTTCTAGTTACCCTCTGATCTATTTTGACTCTTAAAAGAGCAGTAGAACTTTCGATTTCCAATCGAATGAGCCCCCTCTAAAGTTTATACAACCACTTAATCCACCTGGATGTGAGTGTGAATGAGTAAGTGAATGTGAATGAGGGAGTGAGTGGGTGTGAGTGCAAGTGAATGAGTGAGTATGAGCGATTGAGTGAATGATCAAGTGCGGGTAAGTTAGTGTGAGTGTTCGTGAGCACTCTAATGAGTTTAAAAGTTTGTACAACCCATCCTCGCAGAAAAACCTTTGAATGCCCCCAGGCACAACTTACATCCTTTACTCCAGGGTTCCGGGTTTTTTTGTACCTACAGAAGCATAGTTATATGATCTTTGGATTATTTTGAACTGACTCTCTAACAATGTTGATCAGATGCACTTGGGAAGAGAAGGGTTAGAGGGGGGCTATATGCCCTCTGATCTTGTTTAACTCTTAAAGGAACTAGAGCTTCCGTGTTTTTTTTTTCAAAGTTTATTCAAAAACCCCTTTCAAACCTCATATGCACCTGGGGCATAACATACAACACTTGCCCTTGGGCTCTGAGGGTTATTGTCGACCCCAGAGTTTTTGTTATCTGATCTTTGGACTATATCCAACAAAAGGGCTATCTTGAAATTTCAATTTGATGTATTTTGGGAAAGAGGATGGAAGGGGAGGAGACTAGTTGCCGTCCGTTCAGTTTTGACTCTTAAAAAGGGAACTAGAATTTCTAATTTCCAATTGAATGAGCCCCCTCCAAAGTTGGCTTGACCACCCCTTCCATGGAAAAAATTTAATAAAACATTGAAGCCTTGCACACCTCTACTATAGACGCATTATCTGTATCTATGTGATACCAAACAGAAACATTAAAGTGATTAGTGTTGTGTAAGAGAATAACACTAGTAGATAACGAAAGTTTAGTCCGATCGAAGCTATATCCCAGGAGTGATTCGTAACCGGTATTATATCCCGCAATAATTCCAGAAAAATGCTACATCCCCGTAATACGTAATTTGCGTGGAAGTATTTTCCACGCAAATTACATTGGAAAATTTGCGAGCCCAATGCTTCCGGGGACATCTGGCCTAAGGTAAACCTTTCTTAATACGTGATCGACTACTAATGATGTTAAGGCTAATGTAGCTGTTTGGCTTCACGGGTAACCTCACAATTTGTCATATTATTAACAAAAGCTCCTTCGGTTTTGTTTATTTGAAGCCGAAGATAAACACCACAAAATTCGGCAAAAATATCTCCGCGGTGAACATCCTACTGACGTGTCTAAATCTAATCAGTTACAGTTTTCAAATAGTTCGTGGTAACGAACTGTAAGTAAGGAGCGACCCCGCTCAATAGCAACCGAAACTCTAGAAACGGGATTTTGATACCAATAGATACATCAAAAGAATCAGATTTTACTGCTGATTTCAAACATATAGGTTTCATCAAATTTAGTCCTACCCATCAACAGTTACGTGCCTGAGAAAATTTGGCTGATTTTCGAAAAAAAGAGGAAAGACCCCCTAAAAGCTATAGAGCCTTAATGGAAATCACACCATCAGATTCAGCGTATCAGAGAACCCTACTGTAGAGGTTTTAAGCTCGTATCTGCAAAAATATGGGATTTTGTATTTTTTGCCAGAAGAAAGATCACGGATGCGTGTTTATTTGATTTTTGTTTTTGTTTTTTTGTTTTTTTTTTCCAGGGGTGATCGTATAGACCCAGCTGTTTTAGAATATCATGGGAGGGCTCTTTCGAGCGGAAATGAAAAGTTGTAGTGCCCATTTTAAATGACCAAAAAATGGAGGGCAACTAGGCCCCCTCCCACGCTCAGTTTATTACCAAAGTCACCCGATCAAACTTTTGAGATAGCCATTTTGTTCAGCATGGTCGAAAATATAATAAATATGTCTTTTATTTCGGTTATGTGGGAGGATCTTTCCATGGAGGAAGTTTTCATGGGGAAGGGACATTGCTATGAAGGGGCGCCGGATTTCCCAGCATTACTTAAAAAAACGATCAGAAATTAAATAAAAAAAACAAGTTTTTCAACTGAAAGTAAGCAGAAACATCAAAACTTAAAAAGAACAGAAATTATTAAGTATATGATTGGGTTGGCCCCTAATCAATACCTCGCTCTTTAAGCCTAAGATTTTTTATACTTTCATAAGAGCTATTTATTATAATTAACGGCCTTTGTGATTAAGGGGTCATTTTTAAAGAATTGGAACAGAATTTGAACTTTAGCGCAAAGAGCAAGGTATTGACTAGGGGGGAACCCCCTAATATACATATTAAAAATATATGAATATAGAATTTCGTTACGTAAGTTAATTCGTAAGTTACGTATATTTATTACTAATAAAAACGTTCGAAAAATAAAATTAAACAACTTTCGAGAAAGCCATTTAACCAAATAAAAGTAAAATTAATGTGCATATTTTGTTTTAATTATTCATGAATGGGGAGCCAAAATCAAAACCTGCAATAATTCAAAAACATTCAAAAATTGAATAAAAAACAAGTTTTATTAACTGAAAGTAAAGAGCAACATTCAAACTTAAAAGGAACAGAAATTATTCCATATATGAAAAGGACTGTCCCCTCCTCAACGCCTCGCTCTTTACCCTAAAGTTAGACCCTTTCTCACAACGCTATTTTGTAAAACTATAAAAAATTTAGCGTAAAGAACAAGGCGTTGAGGAGGGGACAGCCCCTTTCATATACGGAATAATTTCTGTTCGTTTTAAGTTTTAATGTTGCTCCTTAATTTCAGTTAAAAAAAACTTTTTTTTTAATTAATTTATGGTTAAGGATGAAGTTAAACGGACGAAGCATTGAATTGAAGTTATAAAGTAATTTGCAGTAGGTTGCATAGGTTGCATCAAGACATGGCTAATTGTAGACAGAGAAAAGCCAAGACAGATAGTCCAAGTAATTGAGAGGCAAATGTTTAAATTGCTGGGGCACGGGTAAGTGGCGGGAGTATGCATGACTCTCTTATTGGACACATACATGTTTGTTAGTTTTTTGGAAAGGCATATATACCCTATACATGGTGATTTTTTTTTTTGGATTAAGTTCTGTGTAGTATATTTTTGACTGGAGTTTGTTTGTGATTGAGCCATATAATTATTTATATTTTAATGACGTGGTATGGTAATGGTATAATACCTTTACTTATGGTCGTACTTTGGTCTACAGATTAAGTAAAGTCTTTTTAAGCCTTTTTTACTTCCGATGGTTGATGTGTTTCTTTTTTTAATGGATGTAAACCCTTAATAGGGCAGAGAAAGATATTTAAAAGTTAATTACTTATTTACATTGAATTTTGGTTAATGTTCAAACTGGGAATTAACTAATTTATTTTAATTGGGAATTGTTATTCGTATTTAATAATTGTTGCTTGTTCTATGTTTTCGTATGTTTTTTATGTTTTCACAGTACTGGGTGACACCATATGCTCCAGGCCTACTGCTACTGTACAACAGTCTCGCTTGGCGGCACAGCTGGTTTCGGCAATTGAGTCATTTGAGAAAAAAAACAGCTTATCACGTTGCCTTTCTCTCCAATGCTGAAAAACTTCGTCAAGCAGGGCTCAGAAGAACAAAGAACAAATATTTTTCAGAATATTGTACCTCTTTGACCCTTTCGGGATCCTGGGCTGAGCGAAAGCTTATAAATGTCATGACGCTTTGTTGGCTGAGCGAAAGCTTATAAATGTCATGACGCTTTGTTGGCTTTACCAACTAAACATTTAGAGGACAGAAATTTCATATCGATTGACAGAAAATCATTCTTGGCCTTAGAGTCTTCCACATGAGTGGCTCTGAGCAGGCTCTCCTACAGTGAACTCATGCTAGGCATTGTCATAAATAAAACTTAAAGGCGGAGAACATCTATCCTGGCACCATTCCAAAGCTGGCGAAGCTCTTGGAATCTATCAATAGATGTCAGCTACATCTTTCAAATGTTCTTTCTCGAACGTGCTCAAATTTGCTGCTGACAAGAGATACTGTCTTGAAATCAATTCCTGACTTGGCTCAGGAAATTAGAAATGAATTGAAATCATCATCTCTGGAAAGTGAGTTCCTGTTTTCTGCCAACTTTAAGGACCTAGCTTAAAGAATGAGGCAACACAGAGTTGAAATAAGACTGTTTTTTAACCCTTTAACAACTCAGTATAAATGGCCAGTAAAGAGAAGATATGACCTACAACGGGACCGTTGAAACTCTCGTGGCCAAATCCAAAAGACACATTGATATGAAGAGAAACTACCATTTCTTTCCCAGCAAGGAAGGGAAGGCTTTAACAACAAGAAGGGTCATATCTTCTCTCCAGTCCAATAAACTCGAGGAAGAAAACAGTCAAATACTCAATGACTTGCTCGTAGCACCAACTCAAGGCCCTCTTCCCGTAGGAAATCGTTTCTCTCACTTTGTGAAGAGTAGAACAGATGACAAGTTCGTCCTCAACGCCATCAAAGAGGGCTACCGTCTGAATTTTAAAAAAAAAACACTCCTCTAATACGCAGCCCAATCATCGGATCAAATATGTTAAGCAATCAGTTGCTAATTTTGGAATCAGAGATTGCTATAATGCTTCAGAAAAGTGTAATGAAGGAAGTCCAAAACCAGTCGTCTCCAGGATTTTACAGTCGGATTTTTCTAGTTCCAAAAAAGGGAAACAAGGGCTGGTGCCCAGTAATAAATATATCTTGCCTGAACAAATTCTTGGACATGAGAACCTTCAAAGTGGCCACAACTTCAAAGCCAGGCCACAATATTACCTGCATTGAAGGAATCAAACTGGGAAGCGGCAATAGCTCTGAAAGACCCCTACTGGCATATCGGCATTCTCAAAATATATCAGTTCAAAGTGCTCTACCTTGGGCTACCTCAAGGCCAGCCATTTTCTGCCACGTGGTCGGTGCTATCGGCAGCTACTGCCACCTTCAAACCGTCCAAATGCATGCTTACATGGATGACTTGCTTTTGCACAACTACCAAAAGTCAGTACTATAGGACACTGTAAGGACCATTGTGATTCTCCTCCACAGACTTGGGCTCATGCTGAGCGAAAAATCAGAATTGCAGCCTCCTATGCGACGGATCATATTTCCTTAATACCTGGTGGACCTTGACGTAAAAAAAAGTGTGCCTAACCCCAAAAAAGAATCAGAACTTAATCCATATAATCAGGACAGCTCTATGAAAATCGCAAATCTCAGTACGACAACTGATGAAGTTGATTGAACTCATCAATGCAGGCTCAACAGCAGTTCCTCTCAACAGACTTCATTTATGAAAATACCATTTACTAATGCCCCGGTTATGGGACAGGTCTTGGAACAACATAGATTTAAACATTCAGATTACGACAAAGATGAAAGAGGCATCTTCACCATGGCTCAATAATGATTGGCTGAGTCAATTCCTTACTCTAAAATCCCCTATTGTTTTCAAAACAATATTCACTGACAGCTCAACTTACGGGTGGGGTGGCTATCTAGAGAACCCACATCGGGACAATTCGGAGACTTGGTCTCCAGAAGAGAAATTTCTTCCTATATATTGCCTCGAGATGAGAGCTGTAACCAACACGATCAAAGCCTTTTGCAGAGGATCTAAGAAACAAAATAGTCATGGCAGTGACAGACAACACGACAGTAGTCAACTACATAAACAAGAAGGGTCGAACCCATTCTTTCCCCCTAAAGAAGGAATCAATAAGGCTCTTTAAGATTATGATGACCCTGAATGTTCAATTGAGGGCAAGCCACATTGCTGGGGCACTCAACCTAGTAGCAAAAAAACTGTCACGAGAAGGAAAAGGCCTGCCTATGGAATGGAGTCTCAAAAATTCAAATGAATTTACTGAAAAAATGTGCATTGTCAGTTTATATACATATGCTGATGTTTATTTCTTAAAATTTTAATTAATGTTCGATTTCTCAAAGTTATAAAAATGAAAACATTTAAAAGAATTTTTTCAGTAAAGTACAAATTACATTCTGGCTTTTAGAGAGATAAGGTTTTAGAACTCTATTCATCTTAATTTCTGCTCGTTTTGAGTTTGACTCTGTTATTTATTTAATTTCTGTTTGTTTTGAGTTTCATCTATTTATTGATACTGATTTGTGGTAGTTGTATGCTTGATAGATTATTTGATTCTATTTTTGTACATTCTTGGTTTAATGGAGTCCTTTACTTTTTTTGAAAAATTTATTTTGTGGAAAATTTTTTTAAAATTAATTTCTGTTCGTTTTACGTTGACATAGTCTTTTCCAGGGAAAAAGACTGAGCCTCTTCTAAAGATAAACAACCGTCCCTTCTATAAAAACATTAAATACCCTATGGGTATAATTTTCAACCCTTGCCCCTAGTCTCTTGGGCTTGTTTCAACCCCAAAAGCCTTGTTACATGATATTTAGACTATTTCGAATAGAATGGCTATCTCAAAATTTCTATTAGATGCATTTCGGGACAATACGGTACGTGTGTGTGTGTGTGGGGGGGGGGGGGTAGCTTCCCTCTGATAACTTTGACTCTTAAAAAGAGCACTAGAGTGCCTGATTACCAATCCAATAAGCCCCCTCCGGAGTTTTTATGACTATGCTTTCTATAAAAAACCTTAAATGTCCCAAGGGCATAACTTACGACCCTTGTCCTGAGGGCTATTGGGGGAGGGTCTTCATCCTGAAAGACGTAATTTCCAGACCTTTCAACCACGTTGAAAAAAATGGCCATATCAAAATGTTGATCGGAAAAGTTTGGGGAAATGATGGGCGGGAGTGGTGATGATGGGCGGGAGGGGTCATCCCCAAAGACCTAATTTCCAGAACTTTCAACTACGTTGAAAAAATGGCTATCTCAAAAATTTTATTGGATGAGTTTTTGGAAATGGTGGGCGTAAGAGGAGGGGAGGTTAGTTGCCCTCCAATCTCTTTCTACTATTACAATGGGCACTGGCCCGTTCAATTTCCAATCGAATGAGCCCTTTTTGAAGTTTCTACGACAACCTTTTCTATAAAAATCTTATATGTCCCCAGGGCATAACTTACAACCGTTGCCCCCGGGGCTGTGGGAGGCTGTTATCCTTAAAGACATAATTTCCAGAACTTGCAACTACGTTGAAAGAAATAGCTATCCCAAAACTTTGATTGGATGTGATTGGGGAAATGGTGAGCGTGTGAGGAGGGTTAGTTGCCCTCCAATCCCTTTTGACTTTTAAAAAGGGCATTAGCCCTTTCAATTTTCAATTGAGTGAGTCCTGTTTGAAGTTTTTACGACAGCGCTGTCTATAAGAACCTTATATGGCCCCAGGGCATAACTTACAACCTTTACCCTGAGGGCTGTGGGGGGGAGTGTCATCCTCAAACACATAATCTCCAAAACTTTCAACTACGTTGAACAAAATGGCTATCTGAAAATTTTGATTGGATGTGTTTTGGGAAATGGTGGGCATGAGAAGGAGGTTAGTTGTCCTCCAATCACTTTTGGCTATAAAAAGGGGACTAGCCCTTTCAATTTCCAATCAAATGAGCCTTTATAAAATTTCTACGACAACACTTTCTATAAGAACTTTATATGCCCCATGGCATAGCTTGAAATCCTTTCCCTGTGGGTTGTGGGGAAAGGGTTGTCATCCTCAAAAACTTAATTTCCAGAACTTTAAACTACGTTGAACAAGATGGCTATCTCCAAATTTTGATCGGATATGTTTGGTGAAATGGTGGGTGAGAGAGGGGAGTTAGTTGCTCTTCAACCCCTTTCGACTATTAAAAAGGGCGCTGGCTCTTTCAATTTCCAATCAAATGAGCCCTTCCTGAAGTTTCAGCAGCAACTCTTTCTATAAAAACCTTATATGCCCCCAGGTCATAACTTACAACCCTTACCGTGAGGTCTGTAGGGGGGTTGTCATCCTCAAAGAATAATTTCCAGAACTTTTAACTACGTCGAACAAAAGGGCTATCTCAAAATTTTGATTGGATTTGTTTGAGGAAATGGTGGGCGTGAGAGGGTAGTTAGTTGCCCTCCAACTACTTTCGACTATTAAAAAGCGCACTAGCCCTATCAGTTTTCAATTGAATGAGCCCTTTTTGAAGTTTCTACGAAAATGCTATCTATAAAAACCTTATATGTCCCCAGGGCATAACTTACAACCCTTGCCCTGAGGGATATGGGGGGAGTATCCTCCTCAAAAACATAATTTCGAGATCTTCGAACTACGTCGAACAAAATGGCTATCTCAAAATTTTGATTGGATGTGTTTGGGGAAATGGTGGGCGTGGAAGGGGTGTTAGTTACTTTGCAATCACTTTCGACTGTTAAAATTTGTGAACTGATGGTTTTACTGGATCTGTACTAAGTGTAAATGTTATTTTTCCTTAGAGATTTGGAAATGTAGTCTGAAACCCCTTTAACGTACGGGAGACCAAGATTAACTGAATATTCCCTTTGATTTGTGTTTATTGTGTCACCGACTATAGACCCCAAACTCAAAACACGTTAAAGTCTAGTGAGGGTTTAAGTTCTAATAATTCTGTTGAAATTAAAATGCTATAAAAATATTGATACAAAAATAGTAATTTATATTAACCACCACGCCATAAAAAAATAAATAAAAAGCTGCTCACCATCTATAAAAAAAATATGGTATTTAATATATTCTGCATAATATTTTGCCTTTGCACTTCTGACCGCTATAGCGAACGAGTTAAGCATTTTATTGTAAAAAAGAAATGGTCTTGAATCATCTTTTAGGGTCATGCACTCTTTGTGACAATTTATATAAGTCAAACCATTTAGCTTGCCACCTAACTCTGTGCTGTTTCTTTTTAAAAATAGTGTCTTAATAAACAGTGTCAACTTTGACGAAATCTCAAAAATTTACTAATCAAAATTTTACTCTTCATAACAAAGTACCGTGTCTTCCCACTTTTTAAAGTTCGATATATTTCGCTTAGATTACAGAATTTACAATTTTATAAGAAAAAGTCTATTTCTGTATTTCCACTCCTGCCCTATCTATTTATTACACGGTCGATGTCTACCTCAATATTTCGGTGAACGTTTATAACGGCTAGTCCTGTCATTCTAGAGTCCTGTGAGTTTAGAGCTCTTCGTTAGTATTTCCTCGTCTATTCATCTTAAAATATTTGAATAAAGACCAAAATCGTCAGAAAAATATGAACTCTAATAAATACATGTAGGTATGTGCTTCAAACTAAGTATATGAGTCGAAATACTTCTTAAAAAAGAAATAATTATGTGTTTGTTATTTTTGCATTTAGTAGGTAGAGTCGTTGCTTTAAGTTCTCAGGGTATCAAGCTGTGGTAGATTTCTAATTATTTTTTTTTTATCTTGAGATGTTCAGATATTCAATTCAAACGTTTAAATCACGATATGTTTGTTGAGCACAAAAATAAAAATTTGAATTTGAATCAGATTTAGCATTAAATAAGATATTTGTTCTGTAAAATTTTAATTTATAAACAACTAATCGTAGAAATATGATTGGATTGCATATTTTAAAATAAGTATAAAAATCCTCAACGTTATATATAGAAGTTTATACAATTTTTTTGGAATGCAATTCCTATATAAAAACATAGCTATATTTTGTAGTTGGTTGGTATTGAGAAGGTGAGAAATTCTGAAGTAACATTGTAGTTGCATTCTGTTTCCGTGGTTAACTCAAGTTGTGTGAATTTCCACTTTTTAGCAACACTTTATTAATAATTATTTGAAAAAAAAATCCGGATGGAGTCTACATCCGGAGAGTCAAGAAGCTATATAGCAATTTTTATATCCAAATTATTGAAAGGGTGCAACTGCCACCCTCTGTCTATAACTAGCTCTATATTTACCAGAAGGCTAAACGAGAGTTCGATGTTTTGGTTTAAGATATGGTCTTTGAAAGATCCCCCTCCCTAAAAACTATCCACCACCCCTCCTTCAAAATACCTTATGTAGAATTAAACTTTGCTTCGTTATTTTTATTTTTCTGAATTTCCCTTTGGCTGCTCAATTTTACGTTTGGGAAGAATTTTCTAGGGGGAATTGTCCACGCTCCATTACAATATATTTTCACCGCCCTTTTCTGCTTAGCACTGACATGGGTAAATAGGAAATTCAGCAGTCTAGGACTAAGACCAAGTAGGAAGCTTGTCCAAATGCTGTACTTCCCTGTATCCTTAGCGCGAGTCTTAATTTTTTTCTGAAAAAAAAAAACAAAACATAATAGTGAGCTTAAAATACTTAAAACAACTTTTTGGAAAAGAAAAAAGACGTCCTGAAAAGACTTTTTTCACCTATAGCGAGTCCTTTACTATTCAATTTTCCGAAAATTATAGGAACCTCAGGTTCCCCCCTCAAAAGCTCATGCTGAAAATGAAAGATGAAAAAAGTCTATTACGCATAACATACGGGCTGCTTAAAATAGGTTTCATGGAGTACAACGACACAAATTATAAAAACAGGGACAAGAATAGAAATGAACGTTACTGTTTATTGAGAAGCGAGAAATTAATACTCTAAGAAAAGACTCTTGATCCTATAGACTGTTAAGTCTTATTGCTTGTGCCATGTTTTTCCTCGAATTTACAGTTTTAACTATGTGGTACATGCTTTCAAAGTTCAAACCTCGTCAGTGTAGTCGAATTTAAATGATACGTCACTCGTCATGTTTTGAACAGGTTTGAAAATTTCTCTTCATAGAAAAAATTGGCGTCGAGCAGTGGCACGCCGCAAAAGAAAATCGGCAGCGTGACTAAATTTTTCGGTGTGCCGCTGTTTTACTCTAGGCACAGGCACAGCCATTTGCTGCCGAAGAGAAAACCATAGTCATGTTGACGTCTAAAGGATAAATCCTCTATAATGAAGTTGTCATTTTGAAAAAGATTTGGCCTAAACATTTTTCAGTGCACCTTCATCGCCAAGATTTGCAACCGGTGAACCAAAACATTTTCTTTGGCGGCTTGCTAATTTGTGTTTGGCAGCAAGCGCTGCCAAAACGTTCTCTGTGATACTTGGAAACTAGAAAAAAAATAAATTACGACTTGCTATTGCGTAACAATAAGAAAGTAAAAAGGAGAACATAAAATTTCGCTTCATATGTTTTGCGATAGGAATTTCAATGATAGAATCTAAAATCCTTTTTTTCTAAAAACATACAAGCCTTTAGTTGACTGATTTAAAAGCCCATAAACTGTCACAATAAAACAAAAAAAAGTAGGCATTCACTATAAGTCAAAAAATACATAAGCCAAGTAGTAACTCACGCAAAAAAGGACTAGCAATGGCTTAATGGTTAAAAATGCCAGATACAAAAAGTATATCATACATATGGGCTGATTAAGGGTGCCTTTAAGCTGTGTATGATGACGTTCACGCATGCTAGAAGCTTGAGAAACTGTGGATAGACGAGTTCAAGCACCAGATTAATTGGTACCATGAAATTATATCAGTTGGACGATTGAATTATTTACATTTTGTACGTGAAGATGCTTTCACAATTTTTCATAATCCATTAATCCAGGCAGCTTAAAACAAGCTATCAGGCAACTCTGATCAGCTATCAAAAGGCGGTAGTTTCAAAATGACAAGGGCTGGGCCAGCTTGTCATCTCAATATGCTTTGACTAGCAATAATTTATACGAAGACATATTTAGGCAGTCAAACAGAAAAGAAAAGTCTTTTCATCCTTAGTATACAATAAGTGCAACTTTACCTGAAGCTTTATTGAATAGGCCTATAGAATTACTACAAATGGCATTTCAGCATGAGCCAGGAACTGCTATAGAATGTCTAAGTGTAAGTTCTTCATATTAAAAGGAGTAAATGTTGTAATCAGGTGCATATTTGAAAAAGAGCTGCTCTAACTCTTTTTCAAATTAGAAGTATAAATTTAGAATTGTGGCCCCTCATAAGGAGACATGTTAAGAAAACAATTCTTACTTTAAAATATGTATAATGATCCTAGTTAACATATTATCCAAGGGGAGAATCTTTATCATCAAGTCTTTCCTCTAAAAATCCTTTTTTTTCCAACTTAAAAGAAAAAGTTGTTAGGTTGTATTAATATTTTGGATTTTTGTCACTGTTCATTAAAAAAAACAGAATTAACAACAGCCAGGATAGTGCTATATATAAAACAACTTATTTGGCAATTTATAGCAGCAATTTCAAAAGATTTAATGCATTTTGTCAGCATGGTGGTTTATTGTAATTTTTTTCTTTTAAGCTGGAAAAAGAAGGATTTTTAGAGGAAAGACTTGATGATAAAGGTTCTGCTCTTGAATAATATATTAACTAGGATCATTATACATATTTTAAAGTAAGAATGGTTTTCTTAACATGTCTCCATATCAGAGGCCACAATTCTAAACTTATACCCTAGTTCTTTACGGTTGAATTTGAGGTTAAGGCAAAACAAAGTGTTCACTAACTAACACCAGCAAACAGCATTAGATATTTCATCTCTATGCTATTTTTATTGATAAAATGAATAATTAAGGTATATTCCCAGAGAACCTATACAGTAAGTAACATGTTAAGAACACAGGCATAGGCAAGGCTAATTTCATCAAAATTCTAGGGGGGAGAGGGTAAAGTTGGAGCCAGTTTTAGAAATCAGGGTAAATATTTACCAAATTATATTATTGACTTACAACTAAAGTGAATATACCACTTGATGCCTTTTTTTTATGCTCTTTACGAATATAATAATCACTTCCATCGGAAATCCAAATGTAAGCCCTTTTTGAGCTCTGAAAATGTAAAATATATAGGGCGTAAAAGGCTTAAAACATCTGTTTTAAACTTACTGTTTCATTACAAATCATGAGTTTAATCCACAAGCACTGACTTTCCATGATTAAGTTGGATAAATGAAAGTTGGAAAAATTACTTTTGCAATATTATGTCTTTTTCTTCTTGCTTAATGCCAAATGTTCAACAATGTGTTTTTGACAAAACATTGAAAATATTAAAGCCAACAGAAGAAGGTGTAGAAAAAAGGCATGGAGCTGATTTTGAATTGAAGGTATCAAGTTTGGTTAGGTTTTACACCCTATATATGTTATATATTTTGTCATTTTCAAGAGCTCAAAAATGGCTTCAGTTTGAATTTCCAATAGAAGTGATTATTATATTGTAAAGAGCATAAAAAAGGCGTCTAGTGGTATATTCACTTTATTTGTAAGTCAATAATATGATTTGGTAAATATTTACCCAAATGAAGCAGTTGTGCCCCCTTGCCCATAGAAAAATATGCCCCTGGTTAAGAAAACAATTCACACTTTATAATATGCAAAACAATTGTAGGCCTAGCTAATATATTTTGCTTGCAGTCCTGCTATACCTTAGCACCCCTGGTAAATTTTTTGTTGTTCATATTATTGACTTATGAATAAAGTAAACATACCACTTGATGCCTTTTTTTATGCACTTTCCAAATATAATAATTATTGACTTATGATTGACTTATGTTCATATTATTGACTTATGAATAAAGTAAACATACCACTTGATGCCTTTTTTTATGCACTTTCCAAATATAATAATCATTTTTGTCAGAAATGAATTTTACCCCCACCCCTGTATATACCAATTCAGGGTATATATTGGACATTAGGGGGTTGGGGGTAAACTTACCTCTCATTTACATAAGAAATATAATTTACCCCCCACACCCCTAACATGCAAATATATAGCCTGAAATTTTAATTTTCTCAGAATACAGGGCTGAGCTTAGGCAACAAATAGGTCCTTTATTGGATGGCACCATCTCTATAGTGCCACCTATAGGGATGGCAGTATAATTTAATAATATAATTTCTAGGTGGCACTATAATTTAGCTAAGATGAAAGTAAAAATGTCATTTGATGCCTTTTTTATGCTCTTTTGTAATTCAATAATTGCTTCTTGGGGTAGTTGCATCTTGAGCCCTTAAAGGGGCCCAAGGGGTGTTTCATTTTTGTAACCAAACAAAAGAAGCTATCAAAACTAGTTAAGTTATTGAAAAGTGGTTAAAAATATATCACTAGTTTATAAATAAGTTGTTCACAGAGTAATATAATCCAAAAATACTTGTTTATAACAATTTAAACCTCATTCATTAGTTTTTCAAATGCTATTGACAAAAATAGCACTGATTTTTGCAATTCAAAACTTTACCATCAACAATTCAGGGTATATATTTGCTTATTAGGGGATGGGGATGGTTGAATTTCAGGGTAACTTTGCAGTGGGCCATACAATTTACCTAGGATGAAAGTGAAAACATCATTTTATGCTTTTTTTATGCTCTTTCATAATTCATATAAAATACCTTTGGGGCTCCTTTAAGGGCTCAAGGTGCAATTAGCCCCAGAAGTAATCATTGAATTATGAAAGAGCATTAAAAAGGCATCAAATGAAAATTTCACTTTCATCTTAGCTAAATTATGGTGCCACTTAGAAATTTACCCAAATATATAGCCAAAATTATTTATCTCCTATCTATTCTCACAAAGGATCTCTCTTGTTTCAACCCTTGTACCTGTAAATTAAATAAGAACCAGAAAAACAAGTGATGGATGGTAGAATGCATTGAAAATAAATATTTTGGAATATATATTTGCACATGAAGAGGGGGTTCTTTATGCTGCATCCATAATGTGTTAGTTACAGTTCAATCATTTTGCATATTATGAAATATAAATTGTTTTCTTAACTTGTTTCCTTCTCTACAGGTCCTTCTCTAGGCCTGCACCATATTGATATTGAAAGTCAAGAAAATTTTTTGGGGCTCAAAGCTCTGAGGAGAAGTGAGGCTGAGAGAGAGATAGGACCCACAGGTGTATATTATAATTGGTCTCATGGCAAAATCATGGGCCTATAGTGGGGCCATGCCCTCTGGCCCTTCTACTATGTCCCCTTGCCTCTCCCCCAACACCCCTGTTAAATGACCCCACCCCTGGCTCTCAGCCATGTTCCCCCATGGCCTCTCCTTGATTCCTGGTCCTATACCCATGCCTTGCTGGCCCTCCCTCCACAGTCCCCTCAATGGTCCACTGCCCAAATTCCCTTGCCCTCTATATCCATGGCCTCATTCCTTCCCTCATGGTATCTCCATTGTCATGACTGCTTTTGTAGCCTAGGTAATAAATTGATTTAAAGGCTTCTAAAATTGGGAAGAATAAGATAAGAGTGAAACTTTTATTCAATATTATAGGGGTTAGATGAGGAACAGATTCTAGAAAAGGAACTGAAGAGAGGCTCAATGCCCTCCAGCAGCTTTTGGCCTTTAAAACAGGCATGTGAATTTTCAATTGTAAATTTAATTAGCCCCCTCCTAAGTTTCCAAGATAGTCCTTTCTATTTGAAGTGGGTGGAAAAACGTTTTTGTCACATTTCTGGTTCTTTTGTAGGGCTGCATATTGATGGGAACCAATGTTTTTGTTTATTCACCTTCTGCATTGGGGAAAGCTTAGCCCAAGGCTTATTATAAGTTCCAGGCCAATTGAAAAATTCAGCCCTTTTTTGGGGCCCCCTTTGAAAGAGGAGAGTCCAATTTAAAGGAGTATTAGTAGATAAATTTGATACTGAGAAGATGACTGGTTTAATATAGGAGCTATGACATATGACTAGATTTAACTAATAGAGAAATACATTACTAGGGCTAGCCTGTATATAGGACCATCAGGGGCCAATGGTGTATTTGTGAGTGAATTGAATATTATATTTGGAAGCAGCACAAACCAAATGAAGCAAGTAGTGTTGACCTTGTCCCTTGAATCTTGTCAGTCTTGAATCCCTGAATCTTGTGTAGGCTATATTTAATTATATATTTGTATTCCTATTATGGTATTAATAATGCTCAACATAGTCATAAATCATAAGTGGAATAGAGACTGATAAGCCTTCTTAGAGATTCCTTGTCCCTACCCTGTAAAAGAATCTTTAGAATTTTCTCATTGTGGTAAACAAAACATTAAGAGTGCATTTGAACATTTCCATCCAACTCATCTGCTTAATACTAAGTTCACTGGGTGTAATCCATAAAAGATAACAGCAAATACTTATCTGGCAACTTGAAAACTGAAATGCTAAATATTACTAGGCAAATAACAACATTAATCACATGTACTTCATTGTTAATATTGTTTATCCATAAACCTCTGAAGCTGTGTAGCATTTCACAATTACTGCCTCTTTTGATTCTCTGCTTACAATTTCACATGTTTTTATCCCTTTTTGAAAAGATCAAATTTTTGTCTATATATAAATCACGTATCCTCAATAATCCTGCATTTTCTATGGTTATTAGGTGTAACTTGCCCAACACCTAATCCAGACTGTTTCAAGTATCATACCTACTAACCTCTTATGTCAGTTATATCTTGCAAAAAAACTAAGTAATTGGGCCTGTCAGATAAGTAATTTGGGAATGCTTGAACACACTAAAGATTCCTATTTTTAAAGCCAACTGATTCTGAGCAATTTTGTTTGGGTATCACTTTTAGCATTCCCACTCTAGGAGGAAAGACTGAAATTCTGAAAACTGCCTGAAAAAAATTCTAAAATACCTGCTTGCATCATTGATAAATGCTGACCATTAAACTTTACCCCCACCTCTTCTCCTAATGTGCAAATAGGATAAAGGCACCAGTGATTCAATAGTTTTTGTAAAAAACGTCTTCTCTATTCTGGAAGGCTTAATTCAAAGACTTTTGGTTTGAGAAGAGTTTCAGTATGTAGGAAAAACACCTAGGAATCTAACTGTTTGATTAGAAGTTTGAAGTTTTATCAGAAAAAGGTACAATCCTCTGATTTTCTGAAATTGGTGTGTTTTCACCTACAAATTCAACAAAACAAGAACTTACTTGCTTTTGATGCAAGTCAGAACCCAATTTGACATGTGTTGAAATACTTGGTGAATGCTTGTGGGCAGATCCTAGTG
The DNA here is from genome assembly GCF_049724085.1 of Artemia sp. Qi Xiang Cuo. Classification (NCBI taxonomy): domain Eukaryota; kingdom Metazoa; phylum Arthropoda; class Branchiopoda; order Anostraca; family Artemiidae; genus Artemia; species Artemia sp. Qi Xiang Cuo. The sequence continues at coordinate 33,051,781 of NC_142804.1, forward strand.
AATTTGACATGTCCAGTCATTTTACTTTATTTCTTTGTTTCTCTTCCACTTTGTTTTATGTATAAACATATAAAACGCAATTCAGAAAGTGGAAGCAAAAAACCTGAACAAATCGTCTCAAGTATAGGCACAAAATTGGATAATCATATGGAGTGTAATTGTGTGAACTAGGTTATATGACTCTTGTTTTTTCCCAGTGTTGCATATATGCCACAAGAATACCATCTCTAAATGCTATCTGGAATGGGCTACTTCCTCTCAGCTTTTAACAGTCCAGCAAAAATTTCTTTGTTGTTCACAGTGAAAATGTTGTCAACAAGTCAATCTGCCATTCTAATCCACTTTAAAAATTTTAGTTTTGAATATCCATTGTCTGGAATGTCTAGAGTCCTTGAAATATGCATGTCCTACTTAAGACTATTAGAAATTTGTAACACCAAGGAGTTTAACATGTTTCACTAGCATTTTGGGTGGGATAGGGTCTAAGAAAACAGGAGTGGATTTCAAGAATTTTAAGAAACTTATTATCATTATGTTTGACTTAGTGGAATTTACTTTCATAAGCAAATTCTTAGCTTCATATAAAATGTGAGTAGGATTTTATTTTTTTTGTGGGGGGGGGGGTGGAGTTACATTTGATGTTCCTATGGTATTCTTGAAGGATGAAAAGGTCATCTACATGTTAATACCTTTGAGAGAATCTCTTTCTAATTTTGTTAATCAATACTAGATATAAAAGTGGTCCTAACAAAGTCTCTTTGAAGAATTCCATGCTAAGCAGAGAAGGATTCAAAGAGAATATTTGTATACATACTTGAATTAAGGTGTTTTGATCAACCAAATCTAATGCTTAAAAATACCAACATGGTATTAGGCCCAGCAACAGCTCCACAGAGGATGGAAACATCTAGCATTAAATCAGTAAAACTACAACTTAAGAAAAAACTTTTTAAATATTTTTTCATTCAAAATATTATTAGAAATAATAATTATCAAAATCTCTCATTGTTGAGAAAGTACCCATAAATCTGACAACTATGTTTTTCTCAGAGGACCCTTGAATTTTGACACCAATTGTTTCTCATCTGTTTTACATGTTCAGTGAAGTTTCAACAGAGTTACCTATATTTTGACAGGGCCTGTTGCTGTCTGTCAAAAATTTTAACAAGATTGCTATAGGGTAAAGTAACCGAACTTTTTGTCCCCCAAAATCCATAACCGGGGACCAAAATTTACAGGTTACTTGAGCAGGCTTCAAAACTGTTGTTCGGAAACGGTTGTGCGTTAAACTGAGGATAGTCTGTACTCGTCCCCACCCTCGTCTGTGGGCCGATATGCCGTGAAACTTCAAGAAGAAAAGATTCTTCAGTTTCCGGGGACACACGTGTATTCAAGGTGCCCAACTGAAGTTTAGGATTTTGAAGTGAGTAACCAACATGCATGAATATACATACAACAACTTTTGAATGTACACACAAGTTGTTGCATTCAGTCTGTTCTAAATTAATTTCTTTTCTTGTTGGCATGCATAGAACTGGCAAAATGTGTTTCTTTATTTCAATTTTTTACCTAGATTAGCAAGGGACCAAAACAGGCTACTAGGGGATCATGGAAAATACCAGGAAAACTACAGCTTTTCATTTTACCAGGGATGAATCCCAGTAAAAATTTTGTCCCCCTTGTGGTTTGAATGACCAATGGGACAGAATAAAGATATTGGGCCAATACTTTCTAGTAAAATACTTTTTAAAGGTGAACCATCTAAGAGACAAATTGTTGAACAAAGGGAATAATTTTGCTTATTTGTTTTGTTGTCGTCCCCCAGTATAAAGCAGAAATTTATTTTTGTTTGTTCTAGAATGCCACCTCCAAGACACATGAAGAGCCTTCAGCCTCAGCTGGCTCTTTTGGAGCAGAGAAAGAAGAAGAAGAAAGAAAAGCATGGCAGCAACTGGGAAGATGAAAAGAAAAGGAAGAGGGTGAGCAAAGCCAGTCAAAAGAAAACTCACCAAAAGTGGAAGAGATGCAAAAAATATTATGCAAAAAGTGATTCCTCATTGACCAAAGTGGAGTTGGTTGGAGACTACTTTCCAGAAGCAAAATTTTCTACATCTTCAAGTAGCACAGGCTCTTCAAGTTCCTCGATAGAAACCAGCAGTGACAGTAAAAGTGACTTCAGTGAAGATTCTTCTAGTGACAGAGATTCTGATGAAGGAGGAAAAAAAAACATGGTGAAAAGTAAAAGACTGGTGAAGAAAAAGCATGAAGACAGAAAAAGTCCTGGGACATCTGAGAAAAGCAAGGTTAGGAAAAAGAAGTATAAGGCAACATACACGAAATCTGATCTGGAAAAGGCGCTTTCCGAGTACATCCCTGGTGAGCTGGGCTTTAAGGACATTGGCAAAAAGTACAGGATACCACATATGACACTTGTTTATGCGTACAAACAACGTAAGTCAAACAAAGGAACTGATGATACCCCAAAGAGTTCTGCTTCGGGGCCATCATATTTCAGTGCTCCTGAAGAGAAAGCTATTGTCGAATTTGTATTTGACTGTCAGAAGAAACGATTTCCACTAGTACGCCAGGACCTAATTGAAACAGCTGAGCCATTTTTGAAACGTGCAAGGAGAACGATACTTGGGAAGAAACTGACATTTCCTTGGCACTACAAATTCCTGAAAAGAAACCCTGAGGTGACAACCCGTGTCCCGGAAACCATACATGGCGGACGGTCTAAGGTCACTGAAGCCAAGAATTGGGGATGGTTCCAGAACCACGAAAAATATCTTGAAGAAAAGGGGTACCCAAAGATGGATCAGCTAGATCCAACACGAATTTGGAACTGCGACGAGACGAATTTCCTTTTCCTCCCTAGGGGGAAGGTTGTTCTTGCTGAGAGAGGAAGCAAGCAAGTAGTACAAAACACGGGAGGCGATGAGAAAACCTGCATGACTGTCAGGATCTGCGTGAATGCTGCGGGAGAAAGTTGCAAACCTTTTGTTGTTTATTCGTGCAAATCTGGAAGAGTTCCTCCTGATGTTGAAAGAGATTGCCCCGAAAACGCCTATCAGTCTGCATCCGAGTCAGGATGGATAAGGGCTGAAAACATGTATGAATTTGTCAAGCAGGTGCTGCTGGAAAAGGTAGAGGAGTTGTCCGTACCTTCTCCTTTTTTCCTCTTTTTGGATGGTCATGCTTCTCATCTGTCACTTAGCCTGAGCCAACTTTGTGAAGAAAAAGGAATGGAGCTAGTCAGCTTGCCACCAAACAGCACCTTCATTCTTCAACATCTAGGTCTTGTCGTGTTTAAGCCTCTGAAGTCAGGATGGCAGGAATTTCGCCAGCCTTTTTGGCGAATTCATTGACCCAAAGATAACAAAAGAATTACTGAAAAAGTCATTCGAAGCTTTTGGACTGTTCCCATGGAATGCTGACAACGTGCACTACGAGAAGCTTGTCAAACAACAAAATGACAAAGAAAACAGTCCGGCGACCAAAGACAGCCATTCAGATGTGGTACTCAAATCACTGGGAAATTTAATTGATGCTGAAACCTTGCAACGCTTTTATTCTACCTATCCCGGCCCACTCGAAACAGTAGAGGAAGCGTTAAAGGGGTCTTTATGCTTATTGGAGGTCTCTGAGATACCCTGGAGACAGAAATGCTGTGGGTTGGCACACTCCAACGAAAATTGACCCTGGAGTAAGATTTTCGCTCACCCCATCTCCTAGTTGGGTAGCAGATGCTGCAGAGCCCCAAAAGACTATCCAAAGAAGGGCTTTCAACATCTTTCAAACGAGTAGTAGAGGCAAGAGAAGAGCACAGGCACAAAGAAGGATACAAAGAAGCAAACTGTCAAGTCAAAGAAAAACGATTCCTCAGAAGTACCTGAACCGTCGACGTCAGCTGGACCTAGCGAGGACACAGAGATAGTAGAAGAAGGAGTACTCCTGGATCGTTGCTATGCTGTCTTTTTCAGTGCAAAGAAAAAAGATGTCTCATGGTTCATCTTCCGAGTCTTGGGTTTTCTGGATAAGAATATATGCCAGCTAAAATGTTTGAAATGGTGTTCCTTCCCACAATCCACAATGAAATGGCCAAACGAAGATGATGTATCCGACATTCCAGAGAGCAGGATTTTTGCAGGACCTCTGAAATTGTCTTGCACTGGTCCTTTAACGCTTGCTGATGGGCCTGAAGTTTCCAAGAAATATTTCGAATTAGCCCAGCCCACAGACTTTGAAAGATGATTTTTTAACGTGCGTTGTTATCCTTTGCTTTTATCCTGTGTTTTTATTTAGTCGAAATCGATCAGAAAAGTTTTTTACGTATTTTGCATTTAACTGAAGGAAAAAAAAAACATTTGAAAATAAGTTTGGCGTATTTTTTTTTAGTTTCTGGGACAGAATCAACATTCCAATCAATTTGTCCCGGGAGGGTACGTTTCAATCCATTTCGTCCCGGGACGAACACGGTTACCTAGGGGATGAAAATCAGTTACCCAAAGGCAGCGGACCAAAAGAAAGGTTATTTTTGCATTTTTTGGCTAAAAGTCTGAATAAAATCGCTTAGACTCCTTATCTGGGAGAATTTACTGCATAAACCTGCTGAACCTTACCCTGGCATTGAACAAGATAAGTACGAAAATTGTGTCCTTAAAATGAGAAGTGCTGTAAACAAAAAACTGTCCATTTTCTGAAAATAGGACGAATGTTTGGTTACTTTACCATAAGATATTCTCAAAAGAAATAAATCTCATGATAGAAGCCAATATCTACATTTGAATTCAGCTGAAGGAACATTTTTAGTTGGCCAGGTAGTCCACTACATCATACAAGACTTTTCAACACTTGGAACTTAGTTTTTGTCAATACGATATTTGCTGCCATTTTAATCTAATCTTATCAAGAAAAAGTGAATGTGGCTACATTTTAGAGAAGATCAGATGTATCTTGATGCATTGGTGCTGATCTAAGCTTTTTTTTGCAAAAAAAGAAAAAAAATAACCAAATAATGACTTTTTGAACATTACATAGCTAACGAATTGTCAGAATCTCATTTTGTGTCAAATATAGGAAATTGATTATTCTTTTCTTATCTGGGTGTATACATTATACTGTCCACATTCCACTCTGTCAAAATATAATGATGGCTTCAAGAGATGGTGTTCCAGGTCATGATTAAGCAGTGTTATCCTGTTCTGAAGGAAAATTTTGACAGTGGTTCCAAATTGCCCTGTCAAATCATTGATGCCTTTACCCTACATTGCTCAAATTCTATATACTGAATGAACTTTTGATTGCACAATTCTTTCTTTGTTGTAATTTAGAAGAAAAAGTTGCAGGCAGAAAAGAGTTGCACTGCTAAAAATGCATATATATATATATATATATATATAATTGGACAATATATTCACACATAAAGGCAGAGGCATCATACGCCATAAATGCTTAGGGGGGGGGGGGAGTAATGAGTTTTAACATCTGGCTGGTCATTTTTGCCTGCTGATTTGGGTGATACCATGATTAGAATTACTTCTTTTTTTTTTACCAACTGATACTGATTTTCTTTCATTGATTTTGCATCATATATATATTTTCATCAACCCATTTATCCTAATCGTTTTTATCAATTGGATGAAAACATCAGGAGGGCATCCTCCCATATATGATATTCCTGCATAGGGGGATGGGAGATGATCAGTACAGTTTGCATTTATGAATGATATTTGTAACTATTTTAGAATTTTTTTAAATATTTTTAAGAATTTTTAGTGTTTCCTTCTGGAGAGTTGAAATGCTGAACAGATACTATTGTTTCTTTTGTTTCAATATATAGTTTATTTCTTCTGTTTCAGCCAAATTATAGTGTCTGTTAGTTTTATTTCCTATATAGACTTTTAAACTAATGCTTTAATATTGCTGTTACAGTGGGGTAGTGCTGCCTAAGTAAAAAGTAAAGTGGGCTCTATATATTATTTTTTTTCAGGTCTGATTGTATTAACAATTGTATCAACTAGACCCCGCGACGAAAAGTCGGCGGCGGGCCGCCGAAAAAAAACGGCGGCCTTCCCAAGGCCAGAACATAATTTGTACTTTACTGAAAAAATACAAATTAATATGCATTGTCAGTTTAATATACATATACTGATATTTAGTAATCAAAATGTTAATATTAATTGATTTATTAAAGTTATAAAAGTAAAAAACATTTATATTTTTTCAGTAAAGTGAAAATTATGTTCTGGCCTTGGGAAGGCATAGGGGTTTTGAGCCCAACTTATGTTAATTTCTGCTCGTTTTGAGTTTGACTTAGTTATTTATTGTTATTTTTGTTTGTTTTGGGTTTCATTTATTTATCGATGCTGATTTGTGGTAGTTTCCCGCTTGGTAGTTTATCTAGAGCTAGTATAGAAATATATCTATAGAAATGAATTAAATTTTTTTTGCACAGTTAGCAGAGCACACTGAAGTTGAAGTAGCCTTAAAATTTGACTTGAAACGTTATAACTTGACCACTTCTTTCAGAAAAGAATTTTGGAGGGTTATTCCGTGTTGATAAGAAAAGAGGGTAAAGGTGCAGTTTAGTTCCTTCTGTAGTGTAGGGCGCAGGAGCCTTATGGTGAAGGTGCAGGTTTGTTCTCCCTTATAAAACAACTTATTTCAGCAGATACAAAGAAGAAGCCCATTTGCGGCATTCTGTGGGACCCCAAGGTCCAATACTAGTATCAGATCCCTCGAGTGGCAGTTTACGCTCGTCAAGTTCTGGCTGCACCGGCCACATGTGCCCCAGCTAAACGGCTTTTTAGCACGACAGGACTGATAGTGACTGCAAAAAGATCAATGGCTCCAGGCAGAGTGAATATACTCACTTTTGTTACATCAATTGTAACTGAAGTGACGTAACCGCTGATTTAAAATTGTTGGTGTTGTTAAGCCATGGTATCTGATTTATATAGTGTTTTTTCGATGTTGTTATTTGTTTGTTTTTTTTTTCACTTCCTTTTCGTATTTATTTGATTAACAGGAGAGGTTTGAACTTCAAACTTTGAAAGTTATAAAAACATTAGCCCAAATAATTAAAAAGAAGAAAATGACTAAACACAGGATTTTATAGGAACAATGCGATGTTAACCATAAACACAACATAGGTTTCCCTGGGTCTAGTGGCTAAAAATGAGAATTCTACTTGGTCTGATCGACGGTGAACATAAACACTTTCCGCATGGCCCAACAAATTCCTGTTTTGTCATATTGTTCTTGTATATTTTTTAGCCAACAATTTAAAAATCCTTACTAAAATCGAGGTTGAACGTGCTTGGTGAAGTTGAATTTTTATTATTATTTTTAATCAGAAAAATCGGCGCGCCGGGGCGCGCCGCCGGGCTAAAATCGGGGGGGCGCCCCCAAAAAATTTGGGGGCGGGTGGGGGCGCCCCGCCGCCGATACTGAATCACACATTTGCCTCCGTCATTTCGGCGTGGTGCGGCTTCGGGGACTAGTATCAACTGTATAAACTTTGGAGCAGGCTCATTTGATTATAATGTGAAATTTCTAGTTTCCTTTTTAAGAGTCTCAAGTGATTAGAGGGCGACCAGGTCCCTTCTATGCTCCTTTTTTACCCCCCCCCCCTCAAAAAACATGTCATCAAAATGTTTAGGACTTGGGGTATTCTAGATAGTTGAAAGGTCCAATAACTATGCCTTCAGGGATGACATACCCCCACATCCCTTGAAGTATTGGCTGTAATTTATGCAAGTTGCTACTGGTTAAATGTAGGTTATGTTATTTGGAACATGTTTGATCCTGGGTCTTGAAAAAAAAACTCAGGATATTAAGATGAAACTTTTAGAGAATTTCAAGGGGGATGTTAATCTAAATTATAACACACTCTGTGCGTGTAGGTTATATAAAGGGTATATCAGTAATGTTGCAGCTATAGCTTAGGGGTATTTAACTGAAACCTTTAGGGCTAATACTGCAATTATTGAACTAAATATACAGTTTAAGTGCATCCAGGCTGTCAAAATGGCACAGATGTAATATCTCAGAAATGGAATATGTTGTTAAGTAGAACCTGTCAAGGAAAGCTCATGGGGACGTAAAACTAAATCAAAAGGCACCGTTTGCACTCAGCCGGTCAAAAGGGTAGGCTGTATCACCATCATCCCTGGATCAGCTGAGGGTATTAAGTTAAAAACTTTCAGGGCTACTAATACTTCTACTACTAGTACTACAACTATCTATGATACTACTCCTGCTGTGACTACTTATGATTGTGACTATGACTACTTGCAACTACAGTTAATTGTTGCTGCTTGCAACTGTGATTACTTTGCGACTATGGATATTTTGCAACTCTGACTACTTGCAACTGTGCCTGCAACTACTTGTGATTGCAACTGCAACTACTTGGAACTGCAACTGTGACTACTTGCAACTCCTTCTACTGCTGCAATCATGCCTGCTACTACTGCTACTACTATTGGGAAAGAGTTTAAGTGCATTCAGGTTGTCAAAATGTCACAGATGGAATATCTCAGGAACACAATAGGGTATTAAGTGAAAACTTTCAGGGAAAATTGAGGCAGGTTTAAAACTAAATAAAAAGATGCTTTGTTTATCCAGATTTTCTGAAAGGTGTCTATACAATATTCAAGGAAAATCTGAAGGTATTATCCCGGAACTTTTAGGGCATGTTTGTAGTGGGATGGTTGATTTATATTTGTCTATATTAAAGGCTATAACATGATGATGGTCTGAATTTCTTCAGCCCTGTAAAACCCCAAAGGCTATACAGATTTTCAACCTATGTACTTCAATATTATTCCCTGTACCCCTCCATCTAAAGCACTATAGTACAATTATTATTAAATTTTGGTGCATAATTTTGTACAAAATATAGATAGTATGCCTAAATCTTGAATCTTATGCAGAAACACCAAAAGAGACTAAGTATATTGTTTTATTAACCAGTAAAAAAGACTGTAAATTAAAAACAAACATAAAAGAAAAGTGTAAGATCACCATAACTTGCTATTAATAAATAAATAAAACCCAAAACGCATGAAAATTACAATACATAACCAAGTCAAGCTTAAAATGAACAGAATTTACCACAAACAAAAGCAGCAGTAACGCCCCCTAAGACCAGAACATAAATTGCACTTTACATGAAAGAAGATTCATTTTTAACGTTTTTCTTCTAAAGCGTTTATAAATCCAAAATTGTATAGATTTTCCGGAATAAATATCAGTATTTACTAAACCATCAATTCACAATTTATTTGTTCTTTTCAGCGATCTTGGTCATTATTAGTGTTGTAACTGTTAAAATTGGTCATGGTAATATTGGGTATTTTACCATAATTTGACAGACCCCCGTAAAATTAGTATTTTACTTGTTTTACGTAATTTATGTATTTTACATATTTTACTGACATTTTTTATGACGGCTTGCAATTTAAGAGCACAAAAGCGCGAAGAAGTTAGCAGAAAAAGGATTGAATATGATTTTGTTTTGTTTATAGCCCTGTTTTCTGGTTTAGAAGGCAGTCTTTCTGACTTAGGTCTCTTATTATCAGAACTATAAAGTGTATTATGGTACAGGTAATTATAAATTTAAAATGGTGAAATATTAGCTGAATTAAAATTACTTTAGTTCTGTGAAGTGTTAAAGATAGTAAGGGTTACAAACAGGATTGACATATGGAAAACAAGAAAAAAATACAACTGAATAGCTGTGAAAAATGAGGGTAATGTCAGCCATCAGAAAAAAAGAAGCAAAAATGAAAGAGGTTGATATTTCGTCGGAGACTTCCGCCAAGCCATCTTCAGTTCTCAAAAAAAAAGAAGGAAAACTAATCTTTTGAATTAGCTCTAACTGAGCAGAAGAAAGACTGAATGAAACTAACCAATAAAACAAGCCAGAATAAATGAAAGATTTCACCAATTAGATTGGGCAAGAAATCTGCTTCGTGATTGACTTAGGTTGTCTACTCATCCAATTTTCTTTAAAAGTGTGGTAAGATGATCTTAAATTAAAGTGAAGAAATATGTTCTTCAAATCCTTCAATTTTAAGCTATTGTACATTGGGTTTATATGAATATCTCCAGTATCTCTACTTAAAGCAAGGTCTCTATCGATTTTGTTTTTAATTTCAATTGCCTTCCTAAAAGAATGTAGGAAGCCATTCGCTTTAAATGTTAAAGTTGCCTCATTAGAAAGAACTACATGTTCTGGATTTTCAATAATGAGGAGGACCAAAGCAGAATTAATATCCTCATTTTTATTTTAAATTTTACATCTCAGAGAAATCTTGTATTAACATCGTCCTTTCCCTAGAAACCGGTGAAGCCGCCCCCCCCAGGAAAATAGTCCCGCGGAAAATTGCTCCTATTTTCTCCTTGGTTGATTCCAGATTTTCGTTAGAAGGGAAATTGACATTTCAACTCTCCTGTTTAAGTCAGGGACAATTGTATTGCATTACCAATGGTAAAGACCCATAAGGGTTCAATGTATTAATATTTGTTCATTCATTTTTTTTTCACGGGGCACTTCATGTGGTAAAGACAGTCGAATTAGCTTTGGAGGGGGCTCAGTCAATTGGAAATCGAAAGTTCCACTGCCTTTTTCTAAGATTTAGCCTGCTTTTTAACCAATTCCTACCAAATCAGTTGTTATTGACTCCAGTGTCTAAAAAAAATCTTATTCTAGTTTAATGGCCCTTGCGTTCACCTCAATCAGGATGTAATTCTCAAAGAGAGGAGCTAGATTTGCAAGCAAATCCTGTAATAATAGTCTCAGTCTTAATGACTTTGAAAGTAACTGAATGTTCCGTTCTTATGATCCAGTGCTTAGTTAATTAAAGTCATCAGTGTTACAAACCTCATTTTTAATTGTATTTGGTACTTTTATAAATAAATACAAATAACATATATATGATACGAGAAATGTGGCTGAACACGGCTATTCAAATGTTCAAGGTTACTAGGGTAACATTTGTTTAGGTTTAAATCTAGAAAAACATGACTAATATGCTTATACTCCCAAATAATGGTAAATTTGATATATTTATTTAATTTTTTTAATTCATTTTTTTTACAAAATAAATGCCCGAAATTGGGTACTGTCCAATTGCTGAGGTATTACACTACGCACAGGATTACTAGAGGGATAAACTAGACAGTTAGTTAAATTGATAAACTAGATGAAGGGGCATTAGCTCTTTTAAGCCCAGAAGAATCAGAATCATAAAAAAAATTCTTTAAGACTTGTAAACGATGCTTAAAAGGAAATGCTCAACTGGTCTTGTAGCTACAGGACAACTCCAAAATACCAATTTGATCCTTTATTTCCTAGAGATCCAACCTGAAAAGACACAGCCTGAAATAGAAGTTGTTTTTAGTAAACTGCTAATGACGTTCTGGCATTTAGAATGCCAGAGCATAGTAATTTCTGTTCACTCTATTTCTGTTTGAGTGTTTGTGGTAATTTCTGTTTGTATTTAGTTTGACTTGGTTACTTATTGTAATATCTGTTTGTTTTGGCTTTCATTTATTTATTGTATGTGATCTATGGTTGTATGATTAAATTATTACGCAACTTTATTTCTGCTCCTCATTGGTTTAATGTAACTCATTACTTTTCTTTGAACAAATTTTTTTGTAGAAAAAGTTTTTTTTTATTAATCACATTAAGAAAAAGATCATAAGGTTTCCCACTTTCAAAGGCAATCAATTTTAAGTCATGTGATTTAGTTTTCTGTCACATAAATGAGTTGGTGCCCATTCATTGTTTTTTTTAGAGGGGGGAGGGGGCTAAATATATATTTCAACATCTCAGGGGTGCAATTTTGTGTCCTGTTTTTGTTATTTTGCAATGAAAATGCCAAAAAAAGGGATTTTTGATGAAAAATGCGGAAAAACATGTTTCTTGACATTAGAAAGGGGGCGAAAATCTGCTTGAGCTTGTAGGGGCAGCCCATAGCTGCTTGAGCTCAAGCAAAGAAACATTCTGAACTATTTGAAAGATTAAAGTCAAAGCTTGCCAATAAAAAGCCCAGTTCTTTGTAGAAAAAAAAATCTAAGCCAACCAAAGAAAAAACAAACTTCCACCTACTTCTAAGTATATCAAATTAATGTTTGTTTTTTAAATTTTTATTCGTCTTTGTTCAGTTTATATAAAAAAAGGTTAGTCCTTTTTGGGCATTGTAAACCCTTACATATTTGACTTCATTTTTTTCAGCACTGTGGTTCCCTTTGCTCGGTGACTTATGATATTATATCAAGCCAAAAGGCGACACACAATTTTGTGCCAATCTTTAGGCATCATAGATTTTTTTGGTTCTATATTCTGAGTCAAGTTAGGACAATCTGCATACACATAACGTGTTTTAATTTAGTTCAATACTACCCTCAACATTCTCTGAAAGGCTCACCTGAACGTCTTCTGTCTTTTTGAACAGAAAAGTTCAAGCATGCATACTTTTCTCAAAAACATATACTATATATAAACAATGGACCAATTGCCTTACTCACAGTCCTTGTCCGGAACTGTGGGGAGGCTGACATCCCCTGAGACACAATTACTGGATCTTTCAACAAAGCTGAACAATATAGCTCTCTTAAAATTGTAAGCAAATTTGTTTTGGGGAATCAGAGGCTTAGAGGAGAGGGGTTGGTTGCCCTCCATTCACTTTTGACTCTTAAAAAGGGCACTAGAACTGCCGAATTCCAATTAAATGAGCGCCATCCGATCCGAAGTTTACGCAACCACCCGTTCCATAAAAATCTTATATACCCCAGGGCATAACTTACAACCCTTGCTCCTTGGGGGGTTGTTTCCACCCTAAAGGCATTGCTATGTGATCTTTGGACTATTTTGAACAAAATGGCTATCTCTTATTCAAGATGAGTTTGGGGAAAAGAGGAGGTCAGGGAGGGGGGACTAACTGTCCTCCATTACTTTTAACTTTTAAAAGTGAACTAGAACTTCAAACTTTCAATTAAATGAGCCTTTTCTAAAGTTCACGTAACCACTTCTTCCTGAAAAACCTTACATGCCCCTGGGGCATAACTTACAACCCTTGCCCCCAGATTCTGAGTCGTTGTGTCTACCCCAAAGGCCTTTTTATGTGACTTTTGGACTGTTTTGAACAAATGGCTATCTCAAAGTTTACATCAGATTCATTTGGGGAAAACAGGACGCGTGGGGGGGGGGGGGTTAGTTGCCCTCTGGTCTTCTACTAGAAGGCTCTGGCACTAGAACTTCTGATTTTCAATCCACTGAAAGCCCTCCCAATTTTATACAATCACCCTTTCCACTAAAACCTTATATGCCCCAGGGCATAACTTACAACCTTTGTCCTTAGGGCTCTGGGAGGGGGGGGTTGTCATCCTAAAAGACATAATTACTGGACCTTTCAACTACACTAAACAAAATTGCTATCTCAAGATTTTGATTGAATGGGTTTGGGGGGCTGGTTTCCCTCTAGTCTTTTTTGACTATTAAAAAAAGGCACTAGAACTTTCAATATCGAATCGAATGAGCTCCTTTCATGGTCTAAAAAAAACAACTAAAAAATGATAATATGTTGTGCCAGCATTGCTCATTATTTAGGCAGTACTATTGTGCTGCGTATGAAACCATTTTTTTCATGTGCCAAGATGGGTGCCACGCAGAAGAGAAAAATTGTTTTCACATACCAAAAGCTGATATCCATTTGTTTTCAGATACCAATAACTGTTAGAAAAGAAGGAGAGACATCACCAGATAGTGCTTTAGTTATGAAATGTGGTTTCAAAATTGGAGGAGGAATAGACCAAGATTACAGGAAAAATCCTCATGGCTACAGTGATAATGTAAGTACATTTTAGTTTTAATTCAAGAATAGGCTTGTGAAATTTATCCGGTTTGTTATAATAAAACAGAGACATCAACCTCAGTGTTTTGGATGACCAGTCAAACTATATAATTAGGTCAACACTTAATTTAATACTCATTTTACATACATAGGCAAATACATCAAAAATATTTAACAGTGAGTTACATTGGATAAATGTAGGACATTATATTCAAGACATAAAAGATGTATTAAAGCAGGGATGTATACGTAACTTGGGCAGGAGGTGTAGGGTATAAATATTAAAGAACCAGGACAATAAAAATGAAATCTGGTTTTTTTTAAATTGGCTAAGTTTTAACCTACACAGCTATATATATCTTAAAAAATAGGAAAACGCAGGAACTCAGTTTTCAATGAAAAAGTCTTCCATTGCAGTTAGGTAGTTTTATGCTTAACAGGTGCCCAGTTTGAAAACAAAGAACATGTGTGAACATTTAGCAGAAAATGAGTAAAAAAAGTTTCATCGTGGAGCTATAAAAACTGTAACTTTCTTATCACTATTGCAAACGACAGAAAGTACCATGAATCTAAGCTATGCATTAATATACGTATATACTTTTTAAAATTATTCAAGATGAAAAACCTTAAATTGGTAGTTAATTGATTTACCCACAAAATATATTTTTAGAAAACTGATGAGACTATTCTATTCTGTTATATTTATCCCTTTAGTTGACTATTGACATACCAAGAGTCCTTCTTTCCTCCTGATTTAAAAATATTATTTTCGCTACTTTTATTTTTACATATTGTAATTAGCCTTTATTTGTTCAATATCCCGATTGAACATAGTGGTTGTACCATCCCATTGGTTGTTATATTACTTGACGATCACTGCAGATAAATTGGGTCTTACAATGATCTGGTTGGGTTTATTTGTAAACAAGAAAAGTTCCCGCTTGTTTCTTTTCATGGTTCAAATGTGGCAACAAAGAAGAGAATTTACAGAGCGAGAATTTTTTTGTAGTTAAATAATTACCAAAAGAAAAATAGTCGAAAATCCTGGTTTTCAATTATGACTAGACGTAAGATGAGCCAGGAGGGCAAAAAATGTTTTAGCTTTGATGTCCTTGGTTCTTTAAGATTTCATTAGTCTCTTCAACTTATGCCATCTTTTACATCTAATTTGATGTAAGAGGTGTTGTGTCCCATTATTGGGTTTTGCTTATCGCCCCCCCCCCCTCCGTTTCCTCTGGAATAACCTTCTGAAGACATCTCTATATCAAAGATATAAAAATACACAAAATGAGTGCAAAGGCACTTAGCATAGGCATACTGCATTATGATTTGATCCTCAAAGGATGCCAAGGAATCTGGATTGTTGGTTAGCTATTAGCTAAGGGAAGTATTTTTGTTTCGCCTCCCTTTAAAATTTAGAAAATCAAGTTTAAGAGTTTGCTTTTTGTTTATGTTTGCTTATAAAACGTTTATCATATAGCCCTATCCCTTCACAAAAGGAATATTTACTCTACTATTTATGTATTTCTGCATAACTCTACTGTCACAGAAATAAACTATTCGTTACAAAGGGCACTAGATATAGGAGTCTCCTTTCAAATGAGTCCTTAAGCAGCTCTTTATGATGTTACAGTGCCCTGCTAGCAGCGAAAACAAGAAAAGAGGACAAATCAGTGCTACCGATGCAAAAAAAAGAAGAAATTTTTCTTGTTGCTCAAGCCAGGGGACTGTTTAACGTCACGTGAAGAATGCAACAAGTTTTGAATATCTCCTTACTGTGAACCCCGGAAAATTCTCCACCCGTGGAAAATTTCCCCCGCAGAAAAATCCCCTGGATAGTTCCCGTAATTACTTCTAAAACAGTATTGTTTTAGGAGGGGAAGAGGATGCGTCAACCAAATTTTTGCTCTTGTATAAAATTGAGAAGTACCTGAGTCATCAGACCCCTTTAGCCCTCAATTGTGTAGATTATGAGCTAGTGTTTGATTCATCCAATAGAAGAGCTTTAGGGAAGGTCTTATCCTTGTATGGTACAAAATATAAAAAGCCTAGGGTTTTTTCTTAGTTGGAATACTAAGGAACGAACCACAAGGAGCCAGGCAGTGAAGTCAGTCAAAGATGGCACCATACCTCAGCGAAGCAACATTTCAGAAGATGCCTGTGTTATATTATCTTGTCAAATGATAAGTGTGTTAAATCATCATACAAATGATGATTTAGTTTTTGTCAAAAATTGCATTTTATTTCAATTTCTCAGTTACTGTGAACTAGATAAGATAAGATATTTATTTCGAGAATTTACTATCACAAGCCCTGAAGGGCCGAATTCGAATTTCGAAGTCCATAAAAAACAAACAAGCAAGAAAATCATAACAAAAGCACAACAACTACTAGAGGTCGTTCTTAACTATAACAATTTAAAAAAAAAGATTTTCCTTGTTGTTCAAGCCAAGGAGTTTCCCTTGTTATTTAAGCCAAGGGACTCTAAGTTTTCTGTATAGGGTTTGTGGTCAAGGCGATTCCGATGGTATCCTTTTGTTTTTATCTGATGCCATTTTAGGGGTTGTAGGATTTTTTTTTTTTTTACTTCGGGTCGTGTTCCTTTACTAGGGAGGCTTGTAAATTATGGTTAGATGTTTCTTAGACTTCCAGTAATCTTTCCAGTTATCTGAGAAACAATTAATATTCTAAAACAGCAAGAGAAACCCAAAAAATTCTTATTGAAATTGCTGCAATCAAAACTATGCTAGGGAAACTGAAATTCAGTTACACTATGTAGCTGAAAAATGACTAAAAGAAAATGGGAAGAGCAATCACGACTGGGAAATGTGTTCCAAAATGAGATGTGATAAAATCAGTTTGAATCTACTTTAGGTAATTATTCAAATGGGCTTTATTTTGCACGTTTGAACAAATATGACTTCCATTGCTTGTTTAGACTTTTGCTCATTCTCTTTGTTGCTTGTGTATTTTTCGACACTTGCTTATTTTTTGAAATGACTTATTGTTTAGCAATAGGGGTTACTAAAATTTTGTTAATAACAAGCAGTTTTAGTCTTATTGCAAGATATTTCGGGTAGTTTTCTCAGTGTCTTTTTTCTTCTCTTTCTTGTGCAAAATAATTTAATGTCCTTAGTAATTTGCGTTAATAATGCAATTCAAGCTAATTTTTTTTTTGCAGGGTATCTACGTAACTGAAATATATAGCGGAAGCCCAGCTGCTAAATCAGGCTTACGAGTACATGACAAGATTTTACAAGTTAGTATATCAATGAGCTTTAATTCAAAGGGCCTTACCTGATATTTTTGCGAAGATGAGGTCTATAACTCACCCCTTTAGGCTAGTCGCGCGTCTAAACAGGTCCTCTGATTTCCTAAAATAGACGTTGTCCTTCCTCTTTCTTAGCTCCAGACGTATTTGGAAATTGAACCTTTCAGTATCAGTAAAAATAAGAAACGAAGTTTTATGTCCCCCCCTCTCCTTAGATTGTATTTCATATAAAATTACTGTGTTCGAATTATCGTGTCTGAATTAATGTTCCAATTATTGCATGCTGGGGGTAAGAAAAGGTTTTTTATTTAATGTTGCTACTTTGAAAAATACTGTTTAAAAAAAGTAAAAGAACCTAAAATGATTATATTGAACCTAAAATGAATTGAAACCTAAAATGAATAGGAACCTATATTGAAACCTAAAATGAATAGGAACGAAGTCAAACTCGGAACAAACAGAACTTAGAGAGAATTATCATTTCAAAGTCAAAAACAACTTATATTGCTATGGACGAATAAATATTTCCTTCCTAAGAAGGATGAGCTCTTTTATTTTCTTTAGGCTAATTTTGGACTTTTCTGATTCTTAAACTGCATCCTGGTGTTTGCATGTTTTTTTGTTTCGGTAAAGTGACAGTTTTTTCAAAATTCTACAAATTTAGGGAAGTATCATGAGTTGGTTTATTTGAGGTAGCTTATAGACATATGTTGCATGCTCTACAAAATAATAATTTAGTTTGTTTTAAGTTTCAGCTTCGCTCTTTACTTCAAAAGCATATCGCTGTCAAACGTAGATGATGAACCAAGAAAAGGTCAACGTCATTTCTTCTTAAACTTTTACTACTGCTACTACTACTACTTCTAACAACTCACTACAGCGCCAATCTGCCTGAGACCATCACAGCTGCAGACGATCTTCTTCCATCCCAATCTATTTAGAGCTTCCCTTTCACCCCCTCCCAAGAAGTTTCAGTTTCCATTTAATCTTTCCTTACGAAGATGGGAAACAAATTTGGTTTGGCCTTAGATGGATGGCCCTGGAAGATCTTCCGCAATCTGTCATCCTTCATCTGCAAAACCTGTCCTAGCCATCTTTTTCTCATTGTAGCCCTAGGAAGTGGGATAAACTACATTTTTTGTACAGCTTAATGTTTGCCTGAGTTATCAAACCCCTTTATTCCTCACTTTTATAGATTATGAGAAAGCGTTTGGGTCACCTGATAGAAGAGCTTTTGCGAAGGTGCTATTCTTGTCTGGGATGCCAAATGGACACTATTAGTGGCTTTTGGACACTTTTTCACTCTGAGGGACGCCGGGACACTATTGGGTCAAAAAAGGCAGCTTTTTGAAAAAAAGGACACTTTTTGGTCATTTTCCAAATCAAAAACCAAATATCTTTATTTTGTTCATTTTTTATAAATACGACTGCTTTTAATTTATACTTTACTTTTAAGCTTTGGTAATGTCTTGGGGATTTTTCTTAGATGTTTTTGCGCCATGCGCGAACACTATTTATCAACCGAATAGGAATAAGACCTAAAGTCTTAGCCATTTTGGCAAACTATAACAACCCAACCCATCTTTTTCTTTTATCTAAAGGTTGAATTTTGTTATCAAGCAGTGACGTTTAAGCACCCACCTACTGCTGCTGACAAAGTCATCGATACTGCTGTGAAAGCTGGAAAGAAGAAGTGAATGATCATTCCCTACAAGCACATTCCACGTAAATCCCTGTGGTATGTAATCGTATACAAATGGCTGTTATTACACTATTGTCATAGAAAGATAAGAATTTCACAGAAGAGCTGTGTTGCGGCTCCGTTTTATTTATAGCCGCTAGCGAGTATTTCTGTTTTTTATTCTATACTTTCAGCTGTGTTTTTTTGTTAAACGCTGGTCGCAAGTTTCTATTGAGTATATCTCAAGCGAATTTATTTCAATCGGCCTTGTCTTCTCACTTCTTTAGTTCTCGAAAACGTCGTTTTTACTCAGGGCTACTTTTAAATGTTCAGAAAACGGCAAGATAGAGGAGTTGTTAAACGATTTTAACCAATTGACCAACCAGTTGGCTGAGTGGTTAAGGTGATCGATGTCTTTTGTTTATCTTTAAAACCATGTAGGTCAAAACAGACATTTCGTTGCTACAGCCAATTGCACCTTGTCGCACCCAAAGATCAAAGACTCGCATCTTTTTCGCACAACTTATGAAAATGCCGAAGTGAAAATGAATCTCTATGGTTAATACTTTCCTTTTCGACTTAGATAGGTAACGGTACCGATAATCGATATGATATTTCTCTCTGTTGACATTCTCATGACGATTTTTTTCTGCCATCTCTTCAAATTGAACTAGCACTAGACTTAATTTATAGGTAGTGTTAATTTCAAAGCTGGAAATACCTGCAGAACTCATGCAGGTAAATGATCGCTAGGTAGCAGAACTAAGAAGGACGAATTTCAGAGGTTTTTTAGCACTTCTTTCACATGTTTTGAAAATTCATAGTGGCAACCCTGTATTTTGGCTTTTTTTCTGGAGGGCCACTAAAAGTGTCCTTTTTTGAATGATTTGGACACTTTTGTCCCTAAAAGTTTTGGCAACCCTGATCCTTGTATGGTATATCAAATAAATACGTCCAAGTAATTAGTGATATGTACAAGAATGATATTGCTGCGGTTAAGCTAGGAAATGAGGTTAGTTGCTGGTTTTGTATTAAATCAGAAGTTAAGTAGGGTTGCTTTATATCCCAATTTATATGGCTCATTTTGATGGTCTTTATTCTAAGGAGCACAGCATAGGCAATCGGAGGACACGGAATCAATTGGGGAGGTAAAACTTCTAGGCTTAGATTAGGCTGATGATTCAGGCATCCTAGGTGAAAATGTTAGAAATATGAATGAATTTTTTGAGGTTTTGAGAATTCAGGGTGCAAGAATAGGTTTGAAAATTAATGTTTAATCAAAATTAATTTTCATCTTCAATTCAATTTATTTATAACCTGTCAAAACAAAAAAGGGCGCAAGTCCCCTAAATGACAGAGTACATAAGAGAAACAAAAGAAAAAAGGCAAGAAAACTTATACACTTAAATAAGTAGTTTTTACAATCATAATAATCGTAGACATAATCACAAATCATATTTCATAATCACAAGATAAGACATAAATCAAAAGACATAAAAAAAACGCATAAAAATAAAGAGGACCAATCATGATTTAATTTACTGGCGGAAGATTTAAAATCTTTTACTCTTTTATCAATAATTGTCGAAGGGAAAATGAGCTTAAATTTTTGGGACAAAAAAGAGTTACTAGTCCAAGGGGGCATATGTAAAAGGAATTTAGCAAATTTAAAATAAATCCGATGAACAACTTTTTTTTTTGGAAGCAGGAAAAAATTGCCAAATAGGAGACAGAGCAATAAGATAAGGAACAGCTAGACTATTGTAAATTTTATAACGATGAAGACGACTATGATGGGTAACGTTAGAGAAAACTGACGCATAAGCTAACCTTGTCTTTTTCAAGATTTTGAATTGGAAGCTAAATAGTTTCCTTAATTGAATTTCCAATGGACATTCCCAGGTAAATAAGGCTTTTAGAGGGGGGGATACAAGTTTCAGTAAGTTGGAGGGATTTATCAGAGTATCTCACTGACGTTTGACGTACGGTTGACGTTTTGCGACTCAGATTTAGGATATCATCAGCATACGTAAATAAAGAGACGTCTAAACCCCCGTAAATACAGGTGTACTCAATAGAACTTTGGGCTGGAATGACTGAATTAGTAAAAAGGGCGGGGGAAGTGAGACCTCCTTGTCTAATGCCCTTTAGCACATTAAAAATCTCTGAACCGCGCTTCATGTTGGCACGAAGATGTTTATACATGTATCGAAGACACCTTATAACTGAGAAGTCAACCCCTCTCTTTAGAGCTTCTACCAAAATCTGGGCAAAAATATACGAATCCAATGCTCTGGCAATGTCCAGTGCACATAGAAGAATAAAATCCCCGGAACCTTCCACATCTGCAAGAACCGTAAAAAGGGAAAAAAGAGCATGCTCACGACTAAGTTCTTTCTGAAAACCGAACTGATGCGCAGGCACAGAACACTCTTGGGAAATATCTCTAAGAAAAACAGACTCAAATATTTTGAAAGTGGTGCTTGAGACGGCTATAGGCCGATACGATCGACAATCATCGAGATCCTTTTTCCCTTTTTTCGGAATAGGCGTAATCTGGCCAATACAAAATTGTTGAGGCACAATACAAGAAGAAACAGACATTTGAAAAAGTAACGAAAGGTGCTGCACCAAAAGACTACTAATCTTCAAAGTGTTTAGCAGATATTAAATCAACACTGACAGAAGATTTTTTCTTAATTTTTTTTAGATTAAGCTCAATATCAGACGGCGTCACTATAAAAGCAGAACGAATAGAATTAGCAAGCAAACGGTCAAGCTCTTTTTTCATATTTACTTTCTGCAACAAGGTCAGGTGACGAAAACTTACTTTTATAACAATCAATACAGATTTTTTCTGGAATACTACCGACAGTAGTCCGGTCACTGCGTTTAAAACTTTTCCACCAAAGTGAAGGATCACTAGCTATCTTATCAACATTTTTTTTGAATCAACATTATTTTGTGGTCTTTAAGGGCTCTTGTGAACTTTCTTTTTGTCTTCAGACGCAATTCGTTTATTATACCGGAGCGCGGTTTGTCGGATTCGTACCAGATTCGGAGCCACAATTTAGCTGAATTACAAGTTGCAACAAGACTTTGATTTTTAGACCAGTCGGTGATTTCCGTCTTTTTGCGAATCATCGAATCATCTGCACAATCTAAGTCTAGGTGTTTTAACTATTTGATTCCATGCTCTTCCATAGCCTTTGTCGTGTTCCATAGGATAAAGTCCATCAAAATAATCCATGTAAATGAGGATAGTATGCAGCCCCGCTTAGCTATTGATTCAATACTAAGCCAGCTACTTACCTCATTTCCTAACTCGTTCTCGTATATAGTGCTAATCACTTTAATGTACTGATCTGGTATACCACGCAAGGGTAGGACCTTACTAAAGCTCTTCTATTGACTGAATCAACTGCCTGTTCGGAAACTTTAAAACTGAGGACTAAAGGGGTCTGATGATTCAGGTCAGCCTCTTATAACTTATTAGTCTAAGAGATGAAATTTGGTTGACACATCCTCTCCCATTCCTAAAATGCAATGTTCTTTTCATAAATTTTATCTACAAAATCTCTATGTCCAAAAAGTGTCATCATACTAAGTAATTTGATTTCTATAGAAACCAAGCCAATGCCTCTATAATTCACTCTTATCGCTCTTCTTACAAAGGGTTTTTGATTAAACTTTTCCTAAGATTGCTTGGTACTTACCCTTTTTTAAAATTAATAAAAAAGAACTTCCTTTAAAAAGATGTTTTTCAAAGGCAAGTAAAGAGCCGTGTTAAACTCAAAACCTGAAGAAATAAAGTCCTATTAAGAGTCGAATCCTATTGAGAAATCCTATTAAGAGACATTTTAATAGTTGATAATTGCAAATCAAAAAGACCACAAATCATAGACGGTGCAATAGCGCTGTAGCGTAGTTGAAGGGTCCGGAAATTATGTCTTTGAGGATCCCACCCCCCAAGCCATCAGGGCAAGGGTTGTAATTTATGCTCTGGGGGCATATAAAGTTCTTATAGAAAGGGTGGTCATATAAACTTAGGAGGGAGTTCATTGTATTGGTAAGCAGAAGTTCTAGTGCCCTTTTTAAGAGTCAAAGTGATCAAAGGGGAGCTACCCCCCCCCCCACACACACACACGTCGTATTTTCCCGAAATGTATCCAATAGAAATTTTAAGATTGCCATTTTATTCAAAATAGTCTAATTATCAAATAGTAAGGCTTTTGGGGTTGAAACAAACCCTCAGAGCCTGGGGGCAAGGATTTTAAGCTGTGTCCCCGGGGTATTTAAGGTTTTTATGGAAGAGACTGTTGTGTAAACTTTAGAGGAGGCTCATTGGGTTGAAAATTGGTAATTCTAGCTTCCTTTTAAGAGTCAAAAGTGATTTAAGAGCAACCCCCACGCCCGTCGTTTCTCCAAACACACCCAATAAAAGGTTTGTTCACCGTAGTTGAAGGGTCCGAAAATTATGTCTTTGAAGATGACAACCCTCATCCCCCACAGCCTCAGGGCAAGGGCTGTAAGTTACTGCCTGGGGGCATACGAGGTTTTTTAAAGAAAAGGTGTTCGTATATACTTCGGGGGGGGGGGGGGGGGTTTGTGGTGCTCATTTGATTGGTATTTAGAAGATCTTGTGCTCTTTTTAAGAGTCAAAGTGATCGGAGGGCAGCTCCCCCCCCCCTCCCCTTACACACACACCTCATGTTTTCCCGAAATGAATCCAATAGAAATTTTGAGATAGCCATTTTATTCAAAATAGTTTAAAGATCATATAATAAGGCTTTTGGGGTTGATACAAACCACCAGAGCCTGGGGAGTAAGGGTTGTAAGTTATGACCCGTGGGCTTTTAAGCTTTTTATGGAAGGGGTGGCTATATAAACTTTAGAAGTGGCTCATTTGGTTGAAAATTGGAAGCTATAGTTCCTCTTTAAGAATCAAAGTGACAAAGGGCAACTAGTCCTCCCCCAACTACCCCTCCTCCAACTACCCCTCCTCCAACTACCCCTCTCGTCACCAAACCCATCTGATTGAAATTGTGAGATAGCCATTTTGTTCAAAATAGCCCAAAGAACATATAACAATATCTCTAGGGTTGACAAAAGCCCTGGGGCAAGGGCTGTAAGTTACGCCCTGGGGTATATAAGGTTTTTACCGAATGGGTGGTCGCATGAACTTCAGATGGGGCTTATTTGATTTGAAATTGGATGTTATAGTGCCCTTTTTAAGAGAGAAGGGATTTGAGAATAACCAGACCTCCTCCCCCTACGCCCATCATTTCTGAAAACAAACATCCAAAAAAAATTTTGAGACATCTATGTTTTTCAGCATTGTTGAAAAGTACAATAATTATGCGTTTGGGGATATCAACCACACCCCCACCCGAGGCATCAGGGCTGCAAGTTAAGCAATTTGTTCATTTTTTACATAAAGTATATGTTATTGAGAAACGGGATGCATGTTTGACTTTTACTTTCCCAAAATACGAAGGGCATTGAGGTGAGTCTTTCAGGGAATGTTGAGAGGAGTGTTGTGCTAAATCAAAACATGTTATGTGTATATGGTTTGTCAAAAGGCCTTAACTCCTGAATGACTAAGTATATTAATTTGGAATTTTCAGGAAATGATAAGGGAGATGATCAATTGACCAAAAAGGCATTATTTGTACGCTGCTACTGCTACAACTACCACTGCTTCTACTGGTACCATATCTACTACTACCACTACTATTACTAAAACTACTACTTTTGTAGCGAGTACTACTGAGGCTGAGGATATTGAAATAAACATATGAGGAAACGTGAAGGGAAAGTTGAACTAAATCAAAACATACTATGTGCATACAGATTGCTGATACGGGCGTATCAGCAATATTTTTGGAACGGCTTACCGTATCAAGAGCAAAACTTCAGGGGAATCATGAGTGGTATGTTCAGTTGACCAAAAGGTAAAATGTACCTGCTACTATTGCTGCTTCTACTGTTCCTACTAGTACTACTACCACTACAAGTATGATACTAGTACAATTCAGGCTACGCGTATGAAGGTGAGACTTTGACAGAGTATTGAGGGGGACCTCGAACTAAATCAAAACACAATATTTAGACGCAGGTTGTCAAACGGCCGTATCAAGAATGGATTTGGGTATTAAGCTGGAACTTTCAGCAAAAACCTAAAGGGGAAGATCAACTAACAAAAAAGGAATATATGCATGTCACTACTAACACCAATACCACTGATACTTTTACTAATACTACTACTGCCAATAAACTACTCCAACTACTACTTTAATTGCAACAACTTGTAAGGCTTAGAGTATTAAGATGACAAAGGCGTCAAAAGGGGACATCAGAAATATTTTTGGAACGGCTTACTGTTTCAAGGTGAAACTTCCGAAGCATCATGAAAAGGATGTTCAACTGAGGAAAAGACAAGATGTACATGCTACTACCGCTTTAATACTGCTGATATTGCTGTTACTACTAATACAACACTAACACTGCATCTACCGCAACTACTGTGATTACTATCAAGGCTAAGTCTCTGACGGTAAAATTTGAGCTGATATTGATGGCGAATTCAAACTAATAAAACACACATTGTGCATTTAGATTGTCAAAAGAGCATACCTTAAGAATTGATTTGTGCATTAAGTTGGAACTCTCAGAGGATGCTTAAAAGGGGAAGATCAATTGACCAAAAGGTAATATGTGCACACTACTACTAATACTACTATCGCTGCTGTATTTACTAGTTCTACTGCTACTATTAGAATCACTCTAAATGGTACTTCTATCGCAACTACTTGTAAGGCTGAAAGCATTAAGATGAAAATTTCAAGCAGTATATGAATATACAGGTTAGTCAAAAGGACATATCGACAATGTCATAGCAATAGCTAACTGTATAAAGTTGAGTACTAATACTGCTGCTGTGTCTATAATTGCAACTATACCTTACAATGTATACAACTATATTACAACTATATATTACAACTATACAACTATAAGGGTATGAAGGTAAAATTTTCAGAGAATTTTTAGGGGGGAAAGTAAACTGAATCAGAAGATGCCATTTGTATGCAGGTTGTCAAGAATAGTTTGTGTGTGAAATTAAAACTTACAAGGCTTGTTGCGGGGGATGTTGAACTAACCAAAAGACAATATTTGCATCATAATACTACTGCTTCTACTCGTACAACTATTACTATTGCTACTATTAATTCTACTGCTACTAGCTACATACTGCTGCTACTACTATAACTATTGGTGCTACTACTGCTGCTACTAAGACTAAGGGTATTAAGGCGAAAATTGGGCAATATTCAAACTTTATTGGACTAAATTGAAACACACTTTGCCTACACAGGTTGTCAAGAGGACGTATCAGCAATGCTTCAGGAACGGTTGATGGTATTAAGTTGAAAATTGCATCCTGTGTTGAAGGGGATGTTGAAAAAAACCAAAGTTGCTATGTGCATATTGCTACTAATGCTACCGTTGCTGCTACACAAGCTAAGGGTATTAAGATGAAGCTTTGAAGAATATTTAGGGGTATGTTCAAGTAAATCAAAATGAACCATGATCAAGTAGATTGTCAAAAGGGTGACAAAGCAATATCACAATAACGGCTTATATTATTAATTTAGACATTGCAGGGTAAGTTGTGCTGGATTTTGAACTAGCCAGAAGACACTATGTGTGTACTTTTAATACTACTTCTACAGTTACTGTAACTAATGAAACTAAGGGCATTAAGATAAAAGTCTTAGGGAAAGTTTATGGGGAGTTTCAACTAAACGAAAAAACTATGCATGCAGATTTTCAAAAGGGCATATAAGCCATATCATAGGCCGCGCTGCTCTATCATAGCTAGTAATATCATTGATATTTCAAAGGGGCAAATTTGGTTGGAAATTAAAAGTTACAGTGCCCTCTTTAAGAGTCAAAAGTGATTGGAAGGCAATCAGCCCTTCTCTTTAGCCCATATTTTTCCTAACACTTCCATCAAAATTTTAAGACAACCATGTTGTTCAGCACAGCTGAACGGTCTAGTAACTATATCTCTAGGGTTTAACTTTTGAGGCTACTTCTATTACTACTTCTCCTCTTAAAATTTAACTAAACCAAAAGAGTGTAAGCGTATCCAGACTGTAAAAAAGCACAGATAGAATTTTCTGGAAATATTATTAAGTTTTATTTTTCAGATCAATTAGAGGAGGTATAAAACTAAATTAAACACTACTATTTGTATCAAGATTTTCGAAAGGGTGTATGTTGTCATAAATTGTTGAAAAAGTTTCTCCAGCATAAAAATAGCAGACAAAATTGTAAATTCTGCGTAAAACTACCACAAATCAGCATCAATGAATAACTGAAACCCTAAACGAACAGAAATTACAATACACATTCGAGTCAAACTAAAAACGTGCAGAAACTGACATGAGTAGGGCTCACAACCCCTATGCCTTCTGAAGGTCAGAACATGATTTGTACTTTACTGAAAAAAATACAATTGAATGTGCATTATACGTTTAATATACATATGCTGTTATTTTATTCCTTAAAATCTTAATAATTTTTTATTTATTAAAGTTAAAACATTAAAAATTGATTTTTTCAGTATAGTGTAAATTAAGTTCTGAATAGATAGGAAAACCTAGCGTTGCTGTGTTGGTCTGAGGCTGCATGGTGCTGCAGTGAGTTTTTAGTAACAGTAGTAGTAGTTTCAAGATGGTAAAACACTGATAAATATTCCAGTCATGAATGGATTCACTAGCTAAAAGATAAATAGACACTTTTATATGTCATTTTTTTTTCAAATGTAATAATTATTTTCTTCGCAAACTCGCTTCATATTTTAAGATATCTTCTACTAGAGGTCTTGATAACGAACTATCAAACAGGTTGTGGTAACGGACTGAAAATAAGGGCTGTAATAGTAACCGAAAGTCTAAAAAAAAGAGTTTTCATGACATTTAGCAAATGAAAAGAACTGGCTTTTTATGGTAATCCTAATATACAAAATTCAGCAAGTTTAATGTTGCCCATCAAAAGCTACGAGCCTGAGAAAATTTGCCTGATTTTTGAAAAAAGGTGGGAAACACCACCAAAAGGTCAAGGGATCCTAATGAAAATCACACCGTCAGGTTCAGCATATCAGAGAACCCTCCTTTTCAGGTTTCAAACTCCTACAGATAAAAATGTGGAATTTTGTATTTTTTACCTGAAGAAAGATCACTGATTCGTGTTTATTTGTTTTTATTAATTAAAAAAGCTTATGAAAAAGAAGTTTTTTCAAAGAAAAAGAAAGTCCATATTAAACTTTAGATCAGAAGACAAAGAAACCTAAAATAACTCAAACTCAAAACCACCAGAAATTACTATTGGAGAATAAAGAAAACCCAAAACGAATAGGAATTAAATAAACAGTCATAGTAAAAAAAAAACATGCTGCAAGTACTAGCCTGAATAAATAAATAAATCAAGGTTAGAACGAACAAAAATCTTTTGCTATTAAAGTATAAATGAAACCCAAAACGAACGTAGGTTAAATAAAAACTCGTAGCAAAAACATACAAGAGATACTAACATAAATGAATAAATAAATATTAAAACAGGTAAAACTTAAATTGAATATACAAATCAAGCTTGAAACAAACAAAAACTACTGCAAACAAGAGTTTGGGTACTGCCTCTTTCCGTACTTGTCAAACAGTTCATGGTAACGAACTGTAAGTAAGGAGCGACCCGGCTCAATGGTAACCGAAACTCTAAAAAACGGAATTTTGATACCAACAGATACATCAAAAGAATCAGATTTTTATGCTGATTTCAAATATGTGAATTTCATC
Source organism: Artemia sp. Qi Xiang Cuo (assembly GCF_049724085.1). NCBI lineage: Eukaryota > Metazoa > Arthropoda > Branchiopoda > Anostraca > Artemiidae > Artemia > Artemia sp. Qi Xiang Cuo. The sequence goes on from NC_142804.1 coordinate 33,080,461, forward strand.
AAGTTTAGTCTTGACCCATCAAAAGTTACGCGTTATTTCGACCATGCTGAACAAAATGGCTATCTCAAAATTTTGATCGGGTGACTTTGGGAAAAAATTGAGCGTGGGAGGGGGCCTAGTTGCCCTCCATTTTTTTCGTCACTTAAAAAGGGCACTAGAACTTTTAATTTCCGTTCCGATGAGCCCTCCCACGATATTCTAGGGCCCCTGGGTCGATACGATCACCCCTGGGAGAAAAAAAAACAAAAACAAATAAACACGCATACGTGATCTTTCTTCTGGCAATAAAAGCAAAATTCCACATTATTGTAGATAGGTGCTTGAAACCTCTACAATAGGGTTCTCTTATACGCTGAATATGATGGTGTGATTTTCATTAAGGTTCTATAACTTTTAGGGGGTCTTTTCCTCTTTTTTCTAAAATCAGCCAAATTTTCTCAGGTATACAAAATTTGCACTTTACTGAAAAAATACAAATGAATGTGCATTGTCAGTTTAATATACATATACTGATATTTAGTAATCAAAATGTTAAAATTATTTGATTTATTGAAGTTATAAAAGTAAAACGTTTAATTTTTTTTCAGTAAAGTACAAATTTTGTTCTGGCCTTGGGAAGGTATAGGGGTTTTGCGCCCAACTTATGTTAATATCTGCTCGTTTTGAGTTTGACTCAGTTATTTATTGTAATTTCTGTTCGTTTTGGGTTTCATTTATTTATCGATGCTGATTTGTGGTAGTTTCACACTTGGTAGATTATTTGATTTTATTCTTGCTCATTTTTTGTTTAATGGAGTTCTTTTCTTTTCTTTGAAAAAACTTATTTTGTGGAAAAAGTTTTTTAAATTAATTTCTGTTCGTTTTATATTGACATAGTCTTTTCAGGGAAAAAGATTTTAATACCTTAAATCTTTTCGTTTTTTAAGACTTTATAGTTTGGCCTGTTATTTGTATGCCGGAGAAAAATGTTCAGCCATTTTTAACAACATACACCCTTTTAAAAATCTGGACACAAATATTACTGTTTAATTTAGTTTTTTTTACCTCCTCTAGTTGACTTGAAAAGGAAAACTTGATACCATTTGCAAAAAAATCTGTTTACTTTCTTTGATAGCTTGGATGCACTTACGCTATTTTGATTTGGCTAAATTTTAAGAGCAGAAATGGGAGGGTTGGTGTGGGAGGGTGGGAGTGGAAGGGGCATTAGTTGCCCTCAAATCACTTTCGACTATTAAAAAGGGCATCAGTCCTTTCTATTTTCAATCGAATGAGCCTTTTTCGAAGTTCCCACGACAACTCCTTCGGTACGAAGTGCCCTGGTCTAAACAACAACAACAAAAAATAATACATTATACCCACTTCGATCTTTACTATAAAAATGTCAAGGCTTTCAATCACTTTCGACTATTAAAAAGGGCACTGGGCATTTCGATTTTCAATCGAAAGAGCCTTTTTTGAAACGCTAATGCTCTATAAACACCTTACATGCCCCGGGGGCATAAACTGTAACCCTAGCCCTAAGGTCTGTCAGGGTAGTTGTCGTCCTCTAAGACCATATTTCCAGAACTCTCAACTACGTTAAACAACATGGCTATCTCAAAATTTTGATTTGATATGTTTGGGGAAATGGTGGGGGTGAGAGGGGTGTTAGTCGCCTTCCAATAACTTTCGACTATTAAAAAGGGCACAAGCCACTTCAATTTCCAATTGAATGAGCGCTTTTCGAAGTTTCTACGACAACTTCTTCGATACGAAGTGCCCTGCTCTAAAGGAAAAAATTAATAAATAATACTTTGTGCCAACATCGTTCTTATATGCCCCCAGGGCATAACTCAAACCCTTGCCATGAGGGTTGTGGGGGAGTGTCCTCCTCTTTACTTAGTCCCCGTTTCTTGTCTCGTTCTCGAGTGTCCCCGTTCTTTACTTAGGCAGCGCGATCGTGCTGCCTATGATTTATACAACAACTTTCTATATAAACCTTATATGCCCCCAGGGCATAACTTACAACCCTTGCACTGAGGGCTCTGAGGGGGTTATCATCCTAAAAGACCTAATTTCCAGAACGTTCAACTACGTTGAACAAAATGAATATCTCAAAATTTTGATTGGATGTGTTTTGGAAAATGGTGGGCGTGAGAGGGCGTTAGTCGCTATCCGATAACTTTCAACTATTAAAAAAGGCACTAGCCCTTTCAATTTACAATTGAATGAGCCATTTTAAAGTTTCTACGACAACGCTTTCAATAAAAATTTATATGCCCCAGGGCATAACTTAAAACCCTTGCCCTGAGGGCTTTGGGGGAGGGGTTGTCATCCTTAAAGACCTAATTTCCAGAACTTTCAACTACGTTGAACAGAATGGAAATCTAAAAATTTTGATTGGATGTGTTTTGGGAAAAGGTGGTCGTGAGAGGGGGGTTAGTTGCCCTCAAATCACTTTCGACTATTAAAAAGGATACTATCCCTTTGAATTTCAAATCGAATGAGCCTTTTTCATGTTTCATCGACAAAGATTTCAATAAAAACCTTATATGCCCCCAGTGCATATCTTATAATCCTCGCTCTGAGGGTTGTGGGGGAGTTTCCTCCTCGAAAATATATTTTCCATCTGAAAATCAACTACGCTGAACAAAATGGTCGTCTCAAAATTTTTATTGGATGTGTTCTAGGGAATGATGGGCGTGGGGGAGGCTAGTTGCCCTCCAATCACTTTTGACTATTAAAAAGGGCACTAGCCCTTTGAATTTCCAATCGAATGAGCTTTTTTTGAAGTACTTACGACAACGCCTTCTTTAAAAACCTTATATGCCCCCAGGGCATAACTTAAAACCATTGCCCTGAGGGCTGTCGGGGAGTGTCCTCATCAAAAACATATTTTCTATTTGGAAATTAACTACGATGAACAAAATGGCTATCTCAAAATTTTGATGGGATGTGTTTGGGGAAATGATGGGCGTGGGGGGGGGCATAGTTGCCCTCCAATAACTTTCGACTATTAAAAAGGGCACTATCCCTTTAAATTTCCAATCTAATGATCATGTTTTTAAGTTTCTATGACAACACCTTCTATAATAACCTTATATGCCCCCAGGGCATAACTTACAACCCTTGCCCTGAGGGTTGTGGGGGAGTGTCCTCCTCAAAAACATATTTTCTATCTGGAAATCAACTACGCTGAACAAAATGGATAACTCAATATTTTGATTGGATGTGTTTAGGGGAATGATGGGCGTGGGGGGGCTAGTTGCCCTCCAATCACTTTCGACTAATAAAAAGGGTACTAGCCCTTCGAATTTCCCACCGAATGAGCCTGTTTTGAAGTTTCTACGACAACGCTTTCTATAAAAAACCTTGTATGCCCCCAAGGCATAACTTAAAACCCTTTCCCTGAGGGTTGTGGAGGAGTGTCCTCCTCAAAAACCCGTTTTCTATCTGGAAATCAACTACGCTGAAAAGAATGGCTACCTTATACTTTTGATCGGATGTGTTTGGGGGATTGAGGGGCGTGGGGGGGGGGGTAGTTGCCCTCCAGTCACTTTCGAACTATTAAAAAGTGCACTAGAGCTCTCAATTTCCAATCGAATAAATCCCTTTTGAAGTTTGTACGACGACCCCTTCCATATGAAGTGCCCAGCTCTACTAAAGGAAAAAAAATAATAAATAGTACATTGTGCCAACATCGTTCTTATATGCCCTAAGAGCATAACATAAAAACCTTGCCCCGAGGGTTGTGGGGGAGTGTCCTCTTCAAAACATATTTTCTATCTGGAAATCACCTATGTTGCACAAAATGGCTATCTCAAAATTTTGATTTGGATGTGTTTGGGAAATGATGGGAGTGGGGGGGGGGGGCTTGTTGCCCTCCAATCACTTTTGACTATTAGAAAAGGGCACTAGCCCTATGAATTTCCAATCGAATCAACCTTTTTCGAAGTTTCTACGACAACGCCTTCCATAAAAACCTTATATGCCCCCAGGGCATAAGTTAAAACCCTTGCCCCGAGGGTTGTGGGGGATTTGCCGCCTCAAAAACATATTTTCTATATTGAAATCACGTCCGCTGAACAAAATGGATATCTCAAAATTTTGATTGGTTGTGTTATGGGGATGGATGGGCGTGGGGGGGGGCGCGTTGCCTCCCAATCACTTTCGACTTAAAAAGACTACTAGCCCGTAGAAATTACAATCGAATGTGCCTGTATTGATGTTTATACGACAACACCTTCGATAACAACCTTATATGCTCCCAGGGCATAACTTAAAACCCGGGCCCTGAGGGTTGCGGGGGAGTGTCCTCCTCAAAAACATATTTTCTATCGGGAAATCAACTACGCTGAAAAAAATGGCTATCTCAAAATTTTGATTGGATGTGTGTGGGAGAATGATGGGCGTGGGGGGATAGTTGCCCTCCAATCACTTTCGACTATTAAAAAGTGAACTAGAACTCTCAATTTCAAATCGATTGAATCCCTTTTGAAGTTTCTACGACGACCCCTTCCATATGAAGTGCCCAGCTCTAAAGGGAAAAGATAATAATAAATAGTACATTGTGCCAACATCGTTCTTATTTGCCCTCAGGGCATAACTTAAAACCCTTGCCCCGAGGGTTGTGGGGGAGTGTCCTCCTAAAAAACATATTTTATAGCTGGAAATAAACTACGTTGAACAAATTGTTTGTCTCAAACTTTTGTTTGGATGTTGTGCGAAATGATGGGTGTGGGGGGGGGGCGGGTTGCCCTCCAAGCACTTTTTCCTATTGAAAATGGCAGTAGCAATTTCAATTTCCAAACGAATGAGGCTTTTTTTAAGTTTCTACTACAACGCCTTCTATAAAAAACCATATTTGCCCCCAGGGCATAACTTAAAACCCATGCCCTGAGGGATGTGGGGGAGTGTCCTCCTTAAAAACATATTTTCTGCCTGGAAATCAACTGCGCTGAACAAAATGGTTATCTCAAAATTTTTATTGGATGTGCTTGAGGGAATGATGGGCGTGGGGGGGGGGCTAGTTGCCCTCCAATCACTTTTGACTATTAAAAAAGGTACTAGCCCTTCGAATTTCGAATCGAATGAGCCTGTTTTGAAGTTTCTACGACAACGCCTTTTATAAAAACTTTATTTACCCCAAGGACACAACTTAAAACCCTTGCCCTGAGGGATGTGGGGGAGTGTCCTCCTCAAAAATATATTTTCTGTTTGGAAATCAACTACGCTGAACAAAATGGATATCTCAAAATTTTGATTGGATGTGTTTGGGGGAATAATCGGGTGGGGGGGCTAGTTGCCCTCCAATCACTTTCGACTATTAAAAAGGACACTAGAACTCTCAATTAATCAGATACCAGATCCCTCATATTGCAAATAAATTTAATTTAATAGATGTGTCCCCAAGATTCAAGAGCCGATTTTCTTTGAAAAAACATTTTTCAAAAATTGTTCTTTGCCTGGATGTTGGGATTGGTGAATTTGGATTTTAGTATGAAATTTGTTGTGGTGTTCTCGCGCTGGGGTGGCCTCCTCTGTTATCTCCTACCATATGTGTCTTCTTCTTTTTTCATTATTGATATGGTTTATTTGTTATTTCGGAATTTTTTTTGTTTTTTGTTTTTGGCCGACACATCGAGCCCTGCTCCCCGTCGGCCAGTTTAGAAAATAATTTATTCATGTAATTTGTTTGTTAAATAAAAGTTATCTATCTATCTATCTAGAACTCTCAATTTCCAATCGAATAAGCCCCTTTTGAAGTTTCTACGACGACCCCTTCCATATGAAGTGCCCTGCTCTAAAGGAAAAAATAATACATAGTACATTGTCCCAACGTTCTTATATGCCCTCAGGGCATAACTTAAAACCCTTGCCCCGAGGGTTGTGGGGGAGTGTCCTCCTCAAAAATATATTTCTCTCTGGAAATCAACTACGCTGAACAAAATGGATATCTCAAAATTTTGATTGGATGTGTTTTGGGGAATGATAGGCGTGGGGGGGGGCTAGTTTCCCTCCAATCACTTTCGACTTAAAAAGGATACTAGCCCTTCAAATTTCCAATCGAATGAGCCTGTTTTGAAGTTTCTACGACAACGCCTTCTATAAAAACCTTGTATGCCCCCAGGGCATAACTTAAAACCCTTGCCCTGAGGGCTGTGGGGGAGTCTCCTCCTCAACAACATATTTTCTATCTGGAAATCAACAACGCTGAACAAAATGGCTATCTCAAAATTTTGATTGGATGTGTTTGAGAGAATGATGGTCATGGGGGGGGGATAGTTGCCCTCCAATCACTTTCGAATATTAAAAAGTGCACTAGAACTCTCAATGTCCAGTTGAATGAATCCCTTTTGAAATTTATAAGACAACCCCTTACATGTGAAGTGCCCAGCTCTAAAGAAAAAAAAATAGTACATTGTGACAACATTATTCTTATATGCCCTAAGGGCATAATATAAAACCCTTGCCCCGAGGGTGGTGGGGGAACATCCTCCTCAAAACATATCTTCTTTCTCGAAATAAACTCCGCTGAACAAAAGGGCTATCTGAAAATTTTGATTGGATGTGTTTAGGGAAATGCTGGGTGTGGGGGAGGAGGCTGGTGGCCCTACAATCATTATTGACTATTGAAAAGAGCACTAGCATTTTAAATTTCCAATCGAATCAATATGTTTGAAGTTTCTACTACAACGCAGTCCATAAAAACCTTATATGCCCCCCGGGCATAACTTAAAAACCTTGCCCTGAAGGCTGGGAGTGGGGGTATGTCCTCCTCAAAAACATATTTCCTGCCTTCAATACAACTCCGCTGACCAAAATGGCTATCTCAAAATTTTGATTGGTTGTGTTTGGGGGAATGATGGGCGTGGGGGGGGGGGGCGAGGTGCCTTCCAATCACTTTCGACTTAAAAAGAATACTAGCCCTTCGAAATTCCAATCGAATGTGCCTGTTTTGAAGTTTCTACGACAACGCCTTCTATAAAAACCTTGTATGCCCCCAGGGCATAACTTAAAACCCTTGCCCTGAGGGTTGCGGGGGAGTGTCCTCCTCAAAAACATATTTTCTATCTGGAAATCAACTACGCTGAAAAAAATGGCTATCTCAAAATTTTGATTGGATGTGTTTGGGAGAATGATGGTCGTGGGGGGATAGTTGCCCTCCAATCACTTTCGACTATTAAAAAGTGCACTAGAACTCTCAATTTCCAATCGATTGAATCCCTTTTGAAGTTTCTACGACGACCCCTTCCATATGAAGTGCCCAGCTCTAAAGGGAAAAGATAATAATAAATAGTACATTGTGCCAACATCGTTCTTATTTGCCCTCAGGGCATAACTTAAAACCCTTGCCCCGAGGGTTGTGGGGGAGTGTCCTCCTCAAAAACATATTTTATATCTGGAAATTACCTACGTTGAACAAAATAGGTATCTCAAACTTTCGTTTGGATATATTGGAGGAAATGATGGGTGGGGGGGGGGCTGGTTGCCCTCCAATCACGTTTGACTATTAAAAATGTCAGTAGCCAGTTGAAATTCAAATCGAATGAGGTATTTTTGAAGTTTCTACGACAACGCCTTCTATAAAAAACCATATCTGTCCCCAGGGCGTAACTTAAACCCCTTGCCCTGAGGGCTGTGGGGGAGTGTCCTCCTCAAAAATATATTTTCTTTCTGGAAATCAACTACGCTGAACAAAATGGCTATCTCAAAACTTTGATTGGATGTGTTTGCGGGAATGATGGGCGTGGGGGGGGGGGGCTAGGTGCCTTCCCATCACGTTTGACTAGTAAAAAGGGTACTAGCCCTTCCAGTTATCAATCGAATTAGCCTGTTTTGAAGTTTCTACGACAACGCCTTCTATAAAAACCTTATATGCCCCCAGGGCACAACTTAAAACCCTTGCCCTGAGGGTTGTGGGGGATTGTCCTCCTCAAAAATATATTTTCTGTTTGGAAATCAACTACGCTGAACAAAATAGCTATCTTAAAATTTTGAATGGATTTGTTTGGGGGAATAATGGGCGCGGAGAGGGGGGCTAGTTGCCCTCCAATCACTTTCGACTATTAAAAAGGACACTAGAACTCTCAATTAATCAGATACCAGATCCCTCATATTGCAAATAAATTTAATTTAATAGATGTGTCCCCAAGATTCAAGAGCCGATTTTCTTTGAAAAAACATATTTCAAAAATTGTTCTTTGCCTGGTTGATGGGATTGGTGAATTTGGATTTTAGTATGAAATTTGTTGTGGTGTTTTCGCGCTGGGGGGGCCTCTTCTGTTATCGCCTGCAATGTGTGTCTTTTTTTTTAATTATTTATTTGCTTTTTTTGTTATTTCGGAATTTTTTTTTTTTTTTTTTTGGCCGACGAAACGAGCCCTGCTCCCCGGCGGCCAGTTTATAAAATAATTTATTAATTTAATTTTTTTGTTAAATAAAGTTATATATCTATCTATCTAGAACTCTCAATGTACAATCGAATAAGCCCCCTTTGAAGTTTCTGCGACGACCCCTTCCATATGAACTGCCCTGCTCTAAAGGAAAAAAAATAATACATAGTACATTGTCCCAACATCGTTCTTATTTGCCCTCTAGCTTAAAACCCTTGCCCCGAGGGTTGTAGGGAAGTATCCTCCTCAAATATATATTTTCTATCTTGAAATCAACTACGCTGAACAAAATAAATATCTCAAAATTTTGATTTGATGTGTTTTGGGGAATGATGGGCGTGGGGGGGGCTAGTTTCCCTCCAATCACTTTCGACTTAAAAAGGATACTAGCCCTTCAAATTTCCAATCGAATGAGCCTGTTTTGAAGTTTCTACGACATCACCTTATATAAAACCTTGTATACCCACAGGGCATAACTTACAACCCTGGCCTGGAGGGCTGTGGGGGAGTCTCCTCCTCAAAAACATATTTTCTATCTGGAAATCAACACCGCTGAACAAAATGGCTATCTCAAACTTTTGTTTGGATGTGTTTGAGAGAATGATGGTCATGGGGGGGGATAGTTGCCCTCCAATCACTTTCGAATATTAAAAAGTGCACTAGAACTCTCAATGTCCAGTCAAATGAATCCCTTTTGAAGTTTCTACGACGACCCCTTCCATATGAAGTGCCCAGCTCTAAAGAAAAAAAAATTAGTGAATTGTGCCAACATCGTTCTTATATGCCCCAAGGGCATAACTTAAAACCCTTGCCCCGAGGGCAGTGGGGGAGTGTCCTCCTCAAAAACATATTTTCTATCTGGAAATCACCTACGTTGAACAAAATGGCTATCTCAAAATTTTGATTTGATGTGTTTGGGGAATTGCTGGGTGTGGGGGAGGGGGCTGGTGGCCCTCCAATCACTTTTGACTATTGAAAAGAGCACTAGCCCTTTAAATTTCCAATCGAATCAACCTTTTTGAAGTTTCTACGACAACGCCTTCCATAAAAACCTTATATGCCCCCAGGGCATAACTTAAAACCCTTGCCCTGAGGGTTGTGGGGGAGTGTCCTCCTCAAAAACACATTTTCTGTCAGGAAATCAACTACGCTTAACAAAATGGCTATATAAAAGTTTTTTCTGGTTGTGTTTGGGGGAATGATGGGCGTGGGGGGGGAGGGCTAGATGCCCTCCAATCACTTTTGACTATTAAAAAGGGTTCTAGCCCTTCTAATTTCCAATCGAATGAACCTGTTTTGAAGTTTCTACGACTACGCCTTCTTTAAAAACCTTATATGCCCCCAGGGCATAACTTAAAACCCTTGCCCTGAGGGCTGTGGGGGAGTGTCCTCCTCAAAAACATATTTTCTGTCTGGAAATCAACTACGCTGAACAAAATGGCTACTTCAAAATTTTGATTGGATGTGTTTGGGGGAATGAAGGGCGTGGAGGGCTAGTTGCCGTCCAATCCCTGTTGACTGTTTAAAAGGGTACTCAAACTCTCATTTTACAATAGAATCAGCCTATTTTGAAGTTTCCATGTGACCACCCTTACCATATGAACTCCCCATCTCTAAAGAAAAAAAAATAATTCATGGTAATTTGTGCCCAAATCATTCTTATTTGCCCTCTAACTTAAAGCCCGTACTCTGAGGGTTGTGGGGGAGTGTCCTCCTAAAAACCATATTTTTTATCTGAGAATAAACTATAGTGAAAAAAATGGCTATCACAAAATTTTCTTTGGTTGTGTTTGTGGTGAATGATGGGCGTGGGGGGGGGGGCTAGTTGCCCTCCAATCACTTTCGACTATTAAAAAGGGAACTAGCCACTCCAATTTCCAATCAAATGAGCCCTTTTCGAAGTTTCTACGTCAACTCCTTCGATACGAAGTGCCCGACTGAAGAAGAAGAAGAAAAAAAAACACATTGTGCCCACATCGTTGTTTACTTAGGCAGCGCTAGCGCGCTGCCTCTGATTAACGGCCTTTGTGATTAAGGGGTCATTTTTAAAGAATTGGAACAAAATTCGAACTTTAGCTTAAAGAGCCAGGTATTGACTAGGGGGCGAACCTCCTAATATACGTATTAAAAATCTATGAATATAGAAGTTCTTTACGTAAGTTAATTTGTAAGTTACGTATATTTATTACTAATAAAAACGTTCGTAAATAAAATTAAACAAGTTTCGAGAAAGCCATTTAACCAAATAAAAGTAAAATTAATATGCAATTTTTTTTTTAATTATTCATGTAAGGTGAGACAAAATCGTTCAAAAATTAAATTAAAAAAACAAGTTTTTTTAACTGAAAGTAAGGAACGACGTTAAAACTTAAAACGAACAGAAATTATTCCGTATATGAAAGGGGCCCTCCTCAACGCCTCGCTCTTTAGGCTAAGGTTTGACTATCTCATAACTCTTTTTAAACAATAAAACACTTTAGCGTAAAGAGCGAGGCGTTGAGGAGGGGACAGCCCCTTTCATAGACGGAATAATTTCTGTTCGTTTTAAGTTTTAACGTCGTTCCTTACTTTCATTTAAAAAAAACTTGTTTAAAAAAAAAAAAAAAACTTAGAGGAAGGATCAGGGGTCAGCTCCCATGACTTTTGAAATGAAAAATCGTTTATAAGTTTTTCTAGGGAGGTCGGGCCAGGGGGTCAGCTTCCATGATATCGGAATAATATATCGTTAATACGTTGTTTTTCTGGGGGGGGGTCAGGTCATGGAGGGAGGGTCGGTGGTCAGTTCATATGATTTTTGGAATATAATATTGTTAATAAGTTTTTGCGGGAGGGGATTGGGCCATGGAGGGAGGGCCAGGGTTCAGCTCCCATGATTTTTGGAGTAAAATATCGGTAATGAATTGTTTTTTTGGGGGGGGGGGGCACGTAGGGAGGGCGAGGGACCAGGTCCCATGATTTTTCGAATAAAATATCATTAGTTAGTTTTTGGGGGAGGTTGGGCCATAGAAGGAGGGCCAGGGGTCAGCTCCATGGACATGACTTTTGGAAAAAAGTATCGTTGATAAGTTTTTTTGGGTGGCGGTCGGGCCTTAGAGGGAGAGCCAGTGGTCAGCTCCCGTGATTGTTCGAATAAAATATCGTTAATTAGTTTTTGGGGAAGGCTGGGCCATAGAGGGAGGACCAGGGGTCAACTTCCATGACTTTCGGAATAAAATATTGCAAATAAGTTTTCTTTGGGGGGGGGGGGGGTCAGGCCATGGAGGGACAGCCAGGGGTAAGTTCCCATGATTTTTGGAATAAAATATCGTTAATAAGTTTTTTGGGAGGAAGGTTGGGCCATAGAGGGAGGACCGGGGTCAGTTCCCGTGATTTTTTTAATTAAATATCGTTAATTAATTTTTTGGGGGAGGGGGCATAGAGGGAGGACCAGGATCAACTCCCATGATTTTTGGAATAAAATATCGTTGATATTTTTCTCTTTTTTTTGGGGGGGGGGCATGGATGGAGGGCGAGGGGTCAGCTCCCATGGTTTTGGAATAAAATATCGTTAATATTTGTTTTCTGGGGGGGTCCATGGAGTGAGGGTCAGGGGTAAGCATCCATGATGTTTGGAATAAAATATTGTTAATAAGTTTTTTGGGTGTGGAGGTTGGGCCATGGAGTGAGGGCCAGGGGTCAGCTCCCATGGTTTTGAGAATAAAATACCCTTAATAAGTTGTTGCTTTGGGGGGGAGTTAGGCCATGGAGGGAGGGTCAGGGATCAGCTCTCATGATTTTTGGAATAAAATATCGTTAATAAGTTTTTGGGGACGGGGATTGGGCTATGGAGGGAGGGCCAGGGGTCAGCTCCCATGAATGTCGAAATAAATATCGTTAATAATTTGTTTTTTGGGGGGAGGGGGCACGAAGGGAGGGCCATGGGTTGGCTTCCATAGTGTTTGGAATTAAATAACGTTAATAAGTGGCTGTTTTTTTGGGGGGGGGGGTCGGGTCATGGTGGGAGTCAGGGGCAGCTCCCATGACTTTGGAACAAAATATCATTAATGAATTGTTTTTTTGGGGGACGAGGGGAGGTCGAGCCACGGAGGGAGGGCCAGGGATTAGGTTCCATGATTTTTGGAATAAAGCATCGTTAATGAGTTCTTTTGGGGGTGGGGCTCGGTCCATAGAGGGCAGGCCAGCTCCAATGATTCTTGAAATAAAATATTGTTAATTAGTGTTTTTGGGGGGATGTCGGGTCATGGAGGTAGGGCCAGGGGTCAGCTCCCATGATTTGAAATTAAATATTGTTAGTAAGTTTCTTTTTCTTGGCGGGGGGGCCACGGAGGGATGGCCAGGGATCAGCTACCTTCGTTTTCGGATAAAATATCGTTGTTTGTTTTTTTTTTGGGGGGGGGGGGGGTCAGGCGATAGAGAGAGGGTCAGGGGTCTGCTCCCATGATTTTTGGAATAGAATACCTTAAATAAGTCTTTTTGGTGGATGGGGGGGGCATGAAGGGAGGGCCAGGGGTCAGCTCACATGGTTTTTGGAATAAAATAGCGTTAATAGTTTGTTGTTTTTTTTTGGGGGGGGGGGGGCATGGAGGAAGGGCCAGGGATTAGGTGCCATAATTTTTGGAATAAAACATCGTTAATAATTTTTTTTGGGGTGGGGTTTGGTCCATAGGGGACGGGCCAGTGTTATCTCCCCTGATTCTTGAAATAAAATATTGTTTTGGGGATGTCGGGTCATGGAGGTAGGGCCAGTGGTCAGGTCCTACCAGTTTCGGAATAAAGTATCGTTAATATTCTTCCTTTTTTGAGGGGGGAGGGGTCGGGCCATGGAGGGATGTCCAGGGGTCAGCCCACATGATTTTTGAATAAAATATCGTTAATAAGTTGTTTTTTTTTGGGGGGGGGGGGGTATCGGTTCATGGAGGGAGATCCAGGGGTCAGCTTCCATGATTTGTGAAATAAAATATTGTTAATAAGCTTCTATTTTTTTATGGCCAGGGATCAGCTCCCTTTGTTTTTGGATAAAATATCGATAATAAGTTTTTTTGGGGGGAGGGGGTCAGGCCACAGAGGGAGGGTCAAGAGTCAGCTCCCATGATTTTTGGAATGGAATACCTTAAATAAGTTGTATTTTTTTGGGGGGGGGGGGTCAGGCCATTAAGGGAGGGTCAGGGGTCGGCCCCCATGGTTTTTGGAATAAAATGTTCCAAAAGGGCAAAAGAAATTTCGATTTCCAATCGAATAAATTTCGAAGAGGGAAATAAATTTCCCTCTAAAGTTTATATGACCACGTCTTCCATAAAAAAAATTATGTATTAACGATAGTTAACTAGCATATATTAATAGCCCCTTCCACAAGGGCTGGAGAAGGAATGTTTCCAACCCGGAACCATAGTTATTTGACATTTGGACTATTTCGAACAAAATGACTCAAATTTTTATCCGATAGATTTGGGGAAAAGAGGGCGTGGGAGGGGGCTAGTTTCCCTCTGATCACTTTTGACTCTTAAATAGGAACTAGAACTTCAAATTGTTATCAAATAAGCTTCCTCCAAAGTTTTTACGACCACCGCCTCCATAAAAAAACATGATATGCCCCTGAGGCATAGCCTACAATCCTTGCCCCGGGCTTTGGAGATTGCATCAACCCCGAAGGCATTGTTACCTAATTTTTGGGCTATTTTTAACAAAATGGCTATCTCAAAAGTTCGATCGGATGCGTTTGCGGGAAAGAGAAGTGGGGTGGGAGGAGCTATGTGTCCTCCGATCACTTTTGAGTCTTTAAAAATGAAATAGAACTTCCAATTACAATCAAATGAGCCTCTTCAAAAGTTTATACGGCCATCTTTTCCATAAAAACCTTGTATACCCCCGGGGCATAGCTTACAACCCTTTTCCCACGACTTTGGGGTTGTATCAACCCCAAAGACATTTTTATATGATCTTCAGACTACTTTGAGAAGAGGGCGGGGGGCCTCTTGCCCTTTGATCACTTCTGGCTTTTAAAATGGGGAAGTAGAACTTCCAATTTCCAGTCTATACTGGAAGCCTCCTCCAAAGTCTATACAACCACTCCCTTCCATAGAACCTTCTATGCCTCCGGAGAATAACTTACAGCCCTTGACCCCGGGCTTTTAAGGGGTTGTGACAACCGCTAAGGCATTCTTATATGACACATGCACTATTTTGAACAAAACGGCTATCTCAAATTTCGACTGAATTCATATGGGGAAAAAGAGAGTGTGAAGGGCTAGTTGCCCTCTGATCACTTTTTACTCTTAACCCTTTCAGTCACGAATTTTAGCCTGGAAGGTCAAAATTATGAGAGTAGCGAAAGTCAACCATGTGATGGATAAGTACTTACCAGGAATTTTTTCAGATTTTTTTCTGAACGTCTTCTTTCTTTTCCACCATGTACTTGAGAAAGGACAGTGTGACCAAATTTATTCAAATACAGTATAAAACCAATGAAAAACTGAGACTTCAAATATAGTACAAAAAACGAGAAACTGAATTGACAATGATCCTTTTACGTTTCTTTAGGTTTGTGAAACTGTGCGAAACAGTTTCGCGATTCTTCCAGGCAAAGTGGGACGTTGCACTTGGTACACATGAACCTAGTCTTCATGATACAGGGGGCATTTTTACACCTGTTTTGGGCGGCAAATTTTTCTGGCCAATGAGCAAAGGAATCTTTCTTCACGGCGGAGCAGGGCCTACGAAATTTGAGTTTTCGTTTCCTACGATTTTCGGCAACCGAGTCTTCTTCATCACTCTCCTCCTCTTCGCTTGAAGGAAGAGATCGGGGTCGGCCTCTTCTTCTAGGAGTGTCTTCAGACATAATGAGAGTCTCTGCTATGTCGAGTCGGAAGGTGAACGAATCGACAATGTTCTTTTGTCTCATATTCTGTGCCTTGCAAATCTCGACATATTCAAGCCAACTGTTGACTACAGCAAGATCGATCAAATGGAATACGAGTCTCAAAGTCCATTTTTTTGATCGAATGAGGGTCCTATAGTAGGATACCATCTGGTCAAGCTTATCAACCCCACCCATACTCAGGTTATAAGCCGCAATAGCTTCCGGCTGCGTCACTTGTACCTCTGTCTTCGTTTTCTTACACCACTTCATCACGTTTTTTACGTTGCCGCTTCCAATCATGTTAGAAGCGACTATCACCGATCTACAGTCCATCCACTTGATCAGACATACTTCTCCACTCACTAGCTCGTGGAACGCCCCCTTCCTTTCTTTTTCAGAGACGTATCAGATTCCAACTTTGCGCCAAGAACTCTATTCGCTCTGATCGTGCCGGTGCCATACATACTTTTCCGTTCAAGCTCTTCAAGGAGCGGAATACTCGTAAAAAAGTTGTCAAAGAATATTTTCGTATGCGGGCGAAGCTGGACGCGACCAGCAAGAGCTAGTACCATTCCAGGTCCCAGTCCGAACTGCTTCTGCTCTTCCGTCAGGATAGTTTTCTTACCCTGGTAAACATCAAAAGTGAGTATGATGCCGTTACTGTTACAAAGCATAAAGATTTTTATGCCCCACGGTGTTGGCTTCCCCCTGATCTACTGTTTTATGTCCAATGCACCGGTGTACGGCACCATTTGCTCGTCGACTGATACATACTCAGAAGGTACGATGCTTTCTGTCTTTTTCAGGACCCGGTCTATAACCGGACGAACCTTCCATACGCGATCGGTGTTCTCCGGGTCTTTAGAGAGGATATCTACCAGATGAAACAAATTTCGGAGACGCGAAAACCTATTGAAGTTCATGGCGTCTGCTATTAGAGGTATCCGAGTCCGACTACCCCAGTACATGCGATACCTTGGGAATTTAAAAGCACTCATCGCTATATGAATACCTATGAACCTTCTTATTTCAGAGGCTGTTGTACCCAAACTTGAGCCGGTTTTCTGTACAGAATAAAGATTGGTCATCTCGGCGGCTAACTCATAAAATTCACTATCAAAATATTCTTTGAAGTAGTCTCTAGGCTCCTCGGGACCAAGTGGCGGCGGCGCCGGGTCGGCATTGTTGATAACTTTCGAGAAGATCGCATTCTTCCATACGAGTCTGCGTTTTCAATTTTTCGGAGGCGGGGGGAGGAGCGGCTCATCATCCTCAACTTCCGATAATGAATCTTCATCCGTATCGTGTGGCTGCGATAGATTTACTGACGCCCAATCTTCACCTTCGTCATCTGAGTTTGGTAGGTCCGATAACTCTGAAAGGTCTGAGTCGATCGCGTCCAAGACATTCAGTATGTCAGCGTGACGAACTCGACGTGGTCGATCATTGGATGGACCTGGAAAAGAAGATAGTGAGTCGCTTTTCCAGAATAGCGACTTGACAGGAAAAAGTTATCACTGATTTTTTAAAATAATACTAACAAAAGTATGTTCCTCTGACTGTACCAAATATGCTGCTATTGAACTAGAAAAGTTAGTATCAAGTCACACTGTCCTTACCCAAGAACACGCTACTTCGAAAAAATCTGCGGCATCTATCCAACGCACTAGCGAGGTAAACTTTTTTATAGATGGGGTAACTAACTGAAAAGGACAAATGAACCCCTTTTTTCGCGTATTTTCATGGTAAATCTGGTAAAAAAAATGCATGAAAACATACCTGGTAGATCCATTCTTTCGAGTACGGATGTGCAACAACTTCAAAATACTGCTAAAAATCAGAATTTAGCATCATCGGTTTGAAACTTCGCCAGTGTCTTTTCGCATTACTTATTATTATGGAGCGCATACTCGAGTATCGCTGCCACCTACAGGGTCCAAGAAGACCAAGCGAAGCTGTGATGTTCTCATGTGAGAACATGGTGACTGAAAGGGTTAAGAAGGAACTGGAACGTTTGATTTCTAATCAAATGCGCCTCCCCCGAAGTTAACACGACCAACCCTCCCGTAAAAACCTTATATGTCCCGGTGCGTAACTTATAATACTTGCCCCAGGGCTTTGGGGGGTTTTGTCAACGCCTGTAGTGTAGTTGTATGATCTTTGGTTGATTTTCTACAAAATGGCTATCTAAAAACTTCTAACGAATGTATTTGGGGAAAAGAAGGCGTTGGGGGGGGGGGGCTAGCTACCCTCCAGTCCCTATTGAATCTTACAAACTAAACTAGAACATTCAATTTCTCAATCATTTGATCCCGCTCAGAAGTTTATAGGACCACCTCTTTCATAAAAACCTTGTATTCCCCCGTGCAAGAACCTGCAACCCTTTCCTGGGCTCTGGGGGGTTGTTTTGACTTCGAAGTTCTTGTTATCTGATCTTTGAAATATTTCGATCAAACTGGCTTTCTCAAAACTTTGATTGAAAGCATTTTGGGAAGAGGGCGTGGGGGGGTCTATATGTCCTTTTATCACTTTTGACTCTTAAAAAGGGAATTAGAACTTTCAATTTCCAATAAAATGAGCCTCCTCCGAAGTCTATATGACGACCCCTTCCTTAAAGACCTTAAAGACCACGGGGCGTAACATATAACACTTGCCCCTGGGCCCTGGGGGGTTATGTCAACCCTGGAGTTTTCGTTATCTGATCTTTGAACCATTTTTAACAAAATGACTATTTCGAAGGTTTGGAGGAAAAATGGGCGTTTGGGGAAAAATGGCTCAGGGGAAAGCTAGTTGCTCTCTGATCACTTTTTCATAGGCAGCGCAATCGCGCTACCTAAGCAAAGAACGATGTTGGCACAATGTATTATTTTTTCTTCCAAACCAGGGCACTTCGTATCGAAGGAGTTGTCGTAGAAACTTCGAAAAGGGCTCTTTCCATTGGAAATTGGAATGGCTAGTGCCCTTTTTAATAGTCAAAAATGATTGGAGGGCAACTAGACCCCCCACGCTCATCATTCCCCCAAACACATCCAATCAAAATTTTGAGATTGCCATTTTGTTTAGTGTATTTGATTTCAAGATAGAAATATGTTTTTGAGGAGGACACTCCCCCACAACCCTCAGGGCAAGGGTTTTAAGTTATGCCCTAGGGTATATAAGAACGATGTTGGCACAATGTATTATTCATTATCTCTTTCCTTTAGAGCAGGGCACTTCGTATCGAAGAAGTTGTCGTAGAAACTCCGAAAAGGGCTCATTCAATTGGAACTGGAGTGGCTTGTGCCCTTTTTAATTGTCGAAAGTGATTGGAAGGAGACTAACACCCCTTCCAAGCCCACTATTTCCCGAAACACATCCAATCAAAATATTGAGATAGCCATTTTGTTCAGCGTAGTTGATTTCCAGATAGAAATTATGTTTTAGAGGAGGACCCCCCCCACAGCCCTCAGGGCAAGGGCTGTAAGTTATGCCCTGGGGACATATAAGGTTTTACAGTGATTGGAAGGCAACTAACACCTCTTTCACGCCCACCATTTCCCCAAACACATCCAATAAAAAATATGAGGTAGCCATTTTGTTCCACGCAGTTCAAAGTTCAGGAAATTATACCTTTGAGCAGGACACTCCCCCCACAGTCTTCAGGGCAAGGGTTATAAGTTATGCCCTGGGGGCATATAATGTTTTTTATTGAAATCTTTGTCGTTGAAACTTGAAAAAGGGCTCATTCGATTGGAAATTCAAAGGGCTAGTGCCCTTTTTAATAGTCAAAAGTGATTTGAGGGCAACTAACCGCCCTCTCACGCCCACCTTTTCCCCAAACACATCCGATCAAAATTTTTATACAGTCATTTTATCAACATAGTTGAAAGTTTTGGAAATTAAGTCTTTAAGGATGACAACCCCTCCCCCCATAGCCCTCAGGGCAAGGGTTGTAAGTTATGCTCTGGGGGCATATAAGGTTTTTATTGAAAGCGTTGTCTTAGAAACTTCAAAAGGGTTCATTTAATTGGAAATTGAAAGGGCTAGTCCCTTTTTTTAGCAGTTGAATGTGATTGGAGAGCGACTAACGCCCCTCTCACGCCCACCAATTTCCCAAACACATCCAATCAAAATTTTGAGATAGCCATTTTGTTCAGCGTAGTTTATTTCCAGATAGAAATATGTTTTTTAAGGAGGACACTCCCCCACAACCCTCAGGGTAAGGGTTTTAAGTTATGCCTTGGGGGCATATAAGAACGATGCTGGCACAATGTATTATTTATTATCTCTTTCCTTTAGAGCAGGGCACTTCGTATCGAAGAAGTTGTCGTGGAATCTTCAAAAAGGGCTCATTCAATTGGAAATTGGAATGGCTTGTGCCCTTTTTAATAGCATAAAGTGATTGGAAGGCGACTAACACCCTTTCCACGTCCACATTTCCCGAAACACGTCCAATCAAAATTTTGAGATAGCCATTTTGTTCAGCGTAGTTGATTTCCAGATAGAAATTATGTTTTTCAGGATGACACTCCCCCACAGCCCTTATGGCAAGGGCTGTAAGTTATGCCCTGGGGGCATATAAAGTTTTTATTATAGGTGTTGTCGTAGAAACTTCAAAAAAGGCTCATTTGATTGGAAATTCAAAGGGCTAGTGCCCTTTTTAATAGTCGAAAGTGATTGGAGGGCAACTAACCCCCCTCTCATGCCCACCTTTTCTCCAAAAACACATCCAATCAAAATTTTGAGATAACCATTTTATTCAACGTAGTTTTAAGTTCTGGAAATTAGGTCTTTGAGGAGGATACCCCCCCACAGCCCTCAGGGCAAAGGTTGTAAGTTTTGCCCTTGGGGCATATAAGGTTTTTATAGAACGTGTTGTCGTAGAAACTTCAAAAGTCTTCAGGGCAAGGGTTATAAATTATACCCTTGGGGCATATAAGCTTTTTATTGAAATCTTTGTCGTAGAAACTTCAAAAAGGGCTCATTTGATTGGAAATTGAAAGGGCTAATGCCATTTTTAATAGTTAGAAGTGATTGGATAGCGACTAACGCCCCTCTCATTCCCACCATTTCCCCAAACACATCCAATCAAAATTTTGAGATAACCATTTTGTTTAACGTAGTTGAAAGTTCTGGAAATTAGGTCTTAGAGGATGACAACCACCCTAACAGATCTTAGGACAAGTGTTGCAATTTATGCCCTTGGGGCATATAAGGTGTTTATAGAAAGCGTTGTCGTTTCAAAAAGGGCTCATTTAATTCGAAACCGAAACGCCTATTGCCCTTTTTAAGAGTCGAAAGTTATTGGAAGGCTTGACATTACTATAATAAAGATCGATGTGGGTATAATGTATTATTTTTGTTGTTGTTGTTGTTGTGTAAACCAGGGCACTTCGTATCGAAGGAGTTGTCGCAGGAACTTAGAAAAGGGCTAATTCGATTGAAAATAGAAAGGGCTGATGCCCTTTTTAATAGTCGAAAGTGATTGGAGGGCAACAGTAGAGGTGACCCTAAAGCCCCGGTACGAACACCGTGCTGCCATCTACAATTTAGTTTAATGCTGACGGGACATAATTTATTCAAGGATTATCGATCGAGTCTAATGGGGGTCAAGGTCAATCGATCTGTTGTTGTTGTTTGGCCACGTGTAATGGCATGAGGGGTGATTTACATAATCGATGGGGGAAATTTAGTTTAATGCTGACGGGACATAATTTATTCAAGGATTATCGATCGAGTCTAATGGGGGTCAAGGTCAATCGATCTGTTGTTGTTGTTTGGCCACGTGTAATGGCATGAGGGGTGATTTACATAATCGATGGAGGAATTATTGATTTATGACACTGTGGGGTGATTTACATAATCGATGGGGGAATTATTGGTTCACGAAGGGGGAATTAAGAAACAAACATGGCTTCATTGTTGTTTGGCTAGCCTGGCCTGAGAACTTGATTTACATAATCGCTAGGGGAAATTATTGATTCACGAAGGAGGAATTATGAAACAAACATGACTTCATTATTGTTTGGCTAACCTAACCTGTGAACTTGATTTACATAATCGGCGGGGAAATTGTTGATTCACGAAGAGGGAATTAAGAAACATTAAGGCTTCTTTAATCTTAGGTCTGAGAGATAAACGTTCTTTAGGACAGAGAGAAAATTAATATTCTATTTTTAAATAGGGCTTCATTGTTCTTTAGTGTCAGGAATCATAAATGACATCACTTGTTATCTTGGAATTATGCGGGAGTCTAAAGAGATAGAAATATTGATTCACGAAGGGGGGAATTAAGAAACAAACAAGGCTTCATTAATCTTTAGGCCTGAGGGATTTACATAATTGGCGGGGAAATTTTTGATTCACGAAGAGGGAATTATGAAACAAACATGGCTTCTTTAATCTTTGGTCTGTGGGATAAACGTTCATTAGGTCTGAGAGAAAAATTAATATTCTATTTTTAAATAGGGCTTCATTGATCTTTAGTGTCAGGAATCATAAATGACATCACTTGCTATCTTGGAATTATGCGGGAGTCTAAAGAGATAGAAATTCTATTTTTAAATACGGCTTCACGGAGCTTTAAGTCGGAGAGGTAAATTGATATTCTAACGAAACCATAATAGTTTAACTAGGAACATTTATGAGATGAAGAGATTATCGAAGGAAAGGGTTTCCTAGAAATTTGAAATGTGAAAGCACAGAGATGCCAAAAAACAAAAGGAACACACAGATATTACTTTTTGGGGATTATTTGGGCGAAACGGTTTTAGATAGGTTATGGAATTATTTCGGCGAAACCGTTAGAGACGTTTTAAAAGATGATTTTAGAAAGGGTTTTAGAAGAGGTTTTGAGTGTGGTCGTTATAGAGAACAAGTTCTATTTGAACAATGTTTTGAGGTGCTCTACCCCAACCCCAAAGGGCTCCCGATCGCCCAACCCTAATCCAAACGGTTCCCATCCCCCTACCCCCTATCACAAGGCCCTCCCTCGGCCACCAAGGGACCCCGGGCTCCAACCGGCCCCCAGACCCTCAAAGACCCTCCCCCGCCCCCCAAAGGCACATTGAGCTCCAAAAAGACCACCGGGGTCCCAAAGGCCATCACCCGGTCTCCAAATGTCTCCCAGGCTCTCAACCGGCCCCCAGGACCCCCAAAGGCCCTCCACCGGCACCCAACGGTCCCCCAGGCTCCCAAAGGGCCCCCCACCCTCCCTCTCCCTCTCCTCCCCACTCCTCACCGTCACCTCCCCCTCCCCCCAACCCCCTCCCCTCCCTTCCTCCCCTCCTCCCCCTCCTCCTCCCCTCCTCCCCCTCCCCCTCCCCTCCTCCTCCCCTCCCCCTCCCCATCCTCCCCTCCCCATTTTTTTAATATTTTTTGTGCATTGAGACACAGAAGGGACACCCTCCCCCAAGGGTCCCCCCAACACCCACCCCGGGCCCCCCCCAAGAGGCCCCGCGCCCTTTTTTTTTAATACTTTTTTATTGCGTTATTATATATTATTAACAAGTTACATTCATATTGTCATTACTAAACCCAATTTCCAACCTCAAAGAGTCCCCTCCCCAATTTGTAAATACATTCTTGAATTTTTTAACATGATATTTTTTAACTTTTTACATTCCGACCTTTCTCAAAGAGTCAAATTTAAAGCTATATTCCACATATTTTCCCCAGAACATGAAAAGTCCCGAGACATAAAAAATTTAAAGTTCACTTCTAAATTTTTCCGTAGAAGATAGGAAAAGTTATACTATGATTGTGATTATTTTGTATGAAGATAAAAAATTTCACTTTAATTCCAAATTTTATTAAATTCAGTTCTGACAATTCTCAAAGAGATGAAAAAATTTAAAGTTCTGTTCCAAATATTTCCCCGGAAGAAGAAAAGTTCAACTTCAATTCTGAATTTTCTCAATGAAAATGAACTAAGTTATTGATAAAGTCTATTTTCCCAAAATAATATAAAATTTTCCACTTCAATTCAGATTTTTCTCAAAGAGATGACAAAATTTTGAATATTTTTCCAAATTTTTCTTAGAAGATAGAAAAGATCAAGTTCTAATCTGAATTTTACCAAAGAACATAATTCAATTCTAATTTCTCCAGAGAAAATAAAAAGCTTCCACTTCAGTTTTAAGTTTACCAAGACATTAAAAAATTTAAAGTTCAGTTCTAAATTTTTCCTTAGAATATAGGAAAAGTTATACTTTGATTGTGATTATTTTCAATGAAGATAAAAAGTTTCACTTTAATTCTAAATTTTCTTAAATTCAGTTCCAACATTTCTCAAAGAGATGAAAAAATTTAAATTACTGTTCAATATATTTTTTCGGAAGAAGAAAAGTTCAATTTTGATTCTGAATTTTCTCATTGAAAATGAAATAAGTTATTGATCAATTCTATTTCTCCAAAATAATATAAAAATTTTCCGCTTCAGTTCAAATTTTTCTCAAAGAGATGAAATATATAAAATACTATACCAAATTTTTCATAGAAGATAGAAAAGTTCATGTTCTCTTCTGAATTTTACCAACAAACACAATTCAATTCTAATTTCACCAGAGAAAAAAAAAATCTACCACTTCAGTTTTAAGTTCAACACGACATAAGAAATTTAAAGTTCTGTTGTAAATTTTTCTTTAGAAGATAGAAAAAGTTATACTATGATAGTGATTATTTTCAATGAAGATAAAAAGTTTCACTTTAAATCTAAATTTTCGTAAATTCACTTACGACTTTTCACATAGAGATGAAAAAAATTTAAATTACTGTTCCAAATTTTTCATAGAATATTGGAAAAGTTATACTTTGATCGTGAATATTCGAGTTCTCTTCATAATTTTATCAAAGAACACAATTAAATTCTAATTTATCCAGATAAAATAAAAAGATGCCACTTCAGTTTTAAGTTCGCCATGACATAAAAAATTTAAAGTTCAGTTCTAAATTTCTACATGTAAAATAGGAAAAACTATACTATGACTGCGATTATTTTCTATAAAGATTAAAAAGTTTCACTTCAATTTTAAATTTTCTCAAATAAGTGAAGAAAACTTCGATTCTGAATTTTCTCAATGAAAATGAAACAATTTATTGAGCATTTCTATTTTTCCAAAATAATATAGAAATTTTCTACTTCAGTTCAGATTTTTCTCAAACAGATGAAAAAATTTAAAATACTGTTCCAAATTTTTCATAGAAGATAGAAAAGTTCTCGTTCTCTTTTGAATTTTATCAAAGAACACAATTCATTTCTAATTTCTCCAGAGAAAATAAAAAGTTTCCATATCACTTTTAAGTTTACCAAGACATAAAAATTTAAAGTTCAATTCTAATTTTGTTAATAGAAGATAGTACAATTTATACTATGATTTTGATTATTTTCCGTGAAGATAAAAAGTTTCACTTTAATTCTAAATTTTCTTAAATTCAATTCAGCCCTTCCTCAAAGAGATGAAAAAAATTAAAGTTCTGTTCCAAATATTTCCTCGGAAGAAGAAAAGTTCAACTTCGATTCTGAATTTTCTCAATGAAAATGAAAAAGTTATTGATCAAATCTATTTCCCAAAAATAATATAGAAATGCCCCCGTAGGTTCAAATTTTTTTCTCAATGAGTTGTGATTAAATATTGTTCTGTTCCCTATTTGACTTAAATGATAGGAAAAGTGTTACAAAGTACGCTTATGTCCAAGCTCCAACATGAACTCTACCTCAGACAACACATCGATAATCAGGTCCTCAGATAAATATTTAAAGTTCTGTTTTAAATTTTTCTGTAGAAGATAGAAAAAGTACTACCATACGTGTGAATATTTTCCCGGAAGATAAAAAGTTCTAGTTCTATTAAAAATTTTCCAACTGAAGTGAAGATGAATTCAAGTTCTCTTCTGAACTTTACCAAAGAAGACAATTAATTTATAATTTCACAAGAGAAAATAAAAATATTCCACTTCAGTTCTTTATTTCACAATGACATAAATAAATTTAAAGTTCAATTCAAAATTTTTAGGTGGAAGATAGAAAAAGTAATACCATACTTGTGAATATTTTCATGGAAGATAAAAATTTCTAGTTCAATTTAAAATTTTCTCAACGAAGTGAAGGAAAGTTCAAGTTCTCTTCTGAATTTTCTCAATGAAAAAGAAATTAGACATTGATCATTTCTATTTCTCCAAATAATATAAAAAATTTTGACTTTAGTTCATATCTGACCCAAAAAAATGAAAAGTTTTAAATACTATTCTTAATTTTGCGCTGAAGATAAAAAAGTTCAATCTGGCTCTAAGAGATGACAAATTTAAAATACTGTTTCAAATTGTTCACTGAAGATAAAAAAAGTTCAAGGTCTCCTCGAAATTTTATCAAAGAACACAATTCAATTATAATTTCTAAAGAGAAAATAAAAATCTTCCACTTCAGTTATTTATTTCACAAAGACAAATTTAAAGTTCATTTCTAAATTTTTCGGTGGAAGATAGAAAAAGTAATATCATACTTGTGAATATTTTCCTGGAAGATAAAAAGTTCTAGTTCAATTTTAAATTTTCTCAACGAAGTGAAGAAAAGTTCAATTTCTCTTCTGAACTTTACCAAAGAACACACTTAAATGCTAATTTCCCCAGAGAAAATTAAAATCTTCCACTTCAGTTCCTTTTTTCACAAAGACAAAAAAATTTAATGTTCAATTCTAATATTTCGGTTAAAGATAGAAAAAGTAATACTATACTTGTGAATATTTTTAGTGAATATAAAAAGTTCTAGTTCAATTTAAAATTTTCTCAACGAAATCAAGGAAAGTTCAAGATCTCTTCTGAACTTTACCAAAGAACAAACTTCAAGTGTAATTTCTCAGGAGAAAACAAAAATCTTTAACTTCAGTTCTTTATATCACAAAGACATAAAGAAATTTATAGTTCGATTCTAAATTTTTCGATGGTAGATGTAAAAATTAATACCATACTTGTGAATATTTTCACGTAAGATAAGAAGTTCTAGTTCAATTTAAAATTTTCTCAACGATGTCAAGGAAAGTTCAAGTTCTCTTCTGAACTTTACCAAAGAGCATACTTCATTTCTAATTTCTCCAGAGAAAACGAAAAGCTGCCACTTCAGTTTTTTATTTCAAAAAGACATAAAAATATTTAAAGTTCAATTCTAAATTTTTCGGTGGGATATAGCAAAATTAATACCATACATGTGAGACTAAAAATGAAGATATTTATGAAGAGTTTCAACTAGCTATGGCTAAGTTTGCTAAAGACAAGCTATTTTCTTGCGAAAACACAAAAACTCAGAAAAAATGATCAATTTTACTGTAGTACCTACTCAATTAGTCTAAAATTGAATATATCTATACAGATTTTCAAATAGATATGGATAAATTTGCTAAACACAAGCTATTTTCGTGCGAAAACACACAAAATCAGAAAAAATGTTCAATTTTCCTTCAGTACCTATGAAATTAGTCTTAAATTAAGATATATATGCAGAGTTTCAATTAGCTGTGGATAAGTTTTCTAAAGACAATCTATTTTCTAGATAAAACAAACAAAATAGGACCTAAAATTTTCAATGTTCATAGAGTAACAACGCAATTGGGATTAAATGAAGATATTTATGCAGAGTTTCAACTGTCTAAGTCTAATTTATAAAAACACAATATACTTTTGTGCGTGAACACATAAAATCAGAAACACTTTTCTATGGTACTTTATTTCCTAAGCGATTAGTCTGAACTTAATATATTTATGAGGAGTTTCAACTATCTATGGCTAAGTATTATAAGGACATGCTATTTTATACCAAAAAAACACACAATCAGAAAATCTTCTCAATGTTCATCTAGTACATACTAATTTTGTCTTAAATGAAGATATGTATGTAGAGTTTCAAAGATATATTTCTAAGTTTTCTAAAAAAAAGCTATTTTCTTGCGAAAACACACAAAATCAGAAACAATGTTCAAGGTTCCTTTAGTACCTACGCATTTAGGCTGAAATGAAGATATTTATGCAGAGTTTCAACTAACTATGACTAAGTTTGCTAAAGACAAGCTATTTTCTTGCGAAAACACAAACAAAATCAGAAAAAATTTTCAATGTTCCTTTAGTAACAACGCAATTAGACTAAAAATTAAGATATTTATGCAGAGTTTCAACTAGCTATGGCTAATTTTGCTAAAGACTAGCTGTTTTCTTGCGAAAACACACAAAATCAGAAAAAATGTTCAGTATTCCTTTATTACATACACAATTATTATCAAAATTAAGGTATTGATGCATAGATTCAACTAGCTATGGCTAAGGTTGCTAAAGAAAAGGTATTTTCTTGCGAAAACACACAAAATCAGAAAAAATGTTCAGTTTTCCTTTAGTATCTACGCAATTAGGCTGAAATGAAGATATTTATGCAGAGTTTCAATTATCTATGGCTAAGTTTGATAAAGTCAAGCTATTTTCTTGCGAAAACAAACAAAATCATAAAAATTGTTCAATGTTCCTTTAGTACCTACGCATTTAAGCTAAAATGAATATATTTATTCATATTTTCAACTAGCTATGACTAAGTTTTCTAAAGACAAGCTATTTTCTTGCGAAAACAAAAACAAAAACAGAAAAAATTTTCTCTTTTCCTTTATTAAATACTCAATTTGACTAAAAATTGAGATATTTATGAAGAGTTTTATCTATCTATGGCTAATTTTGCTACAGACAAGCTAATTGCTTGAGAAAACATACAAAATCAAAAAACATGTTCAGTGTTCCTATAGTACATACACAATTAGGCTAAAAATGAAGATATTTATGCACAGTTTCAACTAGCTATGGCTAAGTTTGCTAAAGACAAGCTATTTTCTTGCGAAAACACACAAAATCAGAAAAAATTTTCAATGTTCCTTTAGTACCTACGCAATTAGGCTGAAATGAAGATATTTATGCAGAGTTTCATCTATCTATGTCCAAGTTTTCTAAAGACAAGCTATTTTGTTGCTCAAACACACAAAATCAGAAAAAATCTTCATTGTTACTCAAGTAACTACGCAATTAGGCTTAAATGAAGATATTTATTCTGATTTTCAACTAACTATGGATAAGTTGGCTAAAGACAAGCTATTTTATTTCGAAAACACAAAAGAAATCATAAAAAATGTTAAATGTTCATTTAGTACAATAACACTGATTATAAATTTGAAGATAGTTATGCAGAGTTTCAACTATCTATATCGAAGTTTGCTAAAGAAAAGATATTTTCTGGAGAAAACACACGAAATCCGAAAAAATGTTAAATTTTTCATTAATACCTAATCACTTAGGATAAAAATGAAGATATTTATGCAGTGTTTCAACTAGCTATGGATAAGTTTTCTAAAGACATGCTATTTTCTTGCGAAAACACACACAATCAGAAAAAATATTGTTAGGTTAGGTTAAGTTAGATTAGGTTAGGTTAGCCTACGTACGCGCGCATATAGGTTAGGTTAGGTTTGATTAAGTTAGGTTAGGTTAGGTTAGTTTAGTTTAGGTTAGATTAGGTTAGGTTAGGTTAAGTTAGGTTAGGTTAGGTTAGCCTACGTTCTCGCGCGTACGTAGGCTGACCTAACCTAACCTAACCTAACCTAACCTAACCTAATCTAACCTAACTTAATCCAACCTAACATAACCTCTCTGCGCGCGAACATAAGCTAACCTAACCTAATCTACCTTAACCTCACCTAACAATATATTTTCTGATTTTGTGTGTTTTCGCAAGAAAATAGCTTGTCCTTAGCAAACTTAGTCATAGGTAGTTGAAACAGTGCATAAATATCTTCATTTTTAGCATACGTGTGTAGGTACTAAAGGAACATTGAACATTTTTTCTGATTTCGTTTGTTTTTGCGAGAAAATAGATTTTCTTTAGCAAACTTCGCCAGAGCTAGTTTAAACTCTGCATAAATATCTTAATTTTTATCCTCTTTGCGAATGTACTAAAGGAACATTGATCATTTTTTCTGATTTTGTTTGAGTTTTCGCGAGAAAATAGTTTGTCCTTAGAAAAATTAGCCATAGTTAGTTGAAACTCTGCATATATATCTTCATTTAAGACTAAGTGCGTAGTTACTAGAGGAAAATTGATCATTTTTTGTGTGTTTGTATGTTTTCGAAAGAAAATAGATTGTCTTTAGCAATCTTAGACATAGATAGTTGAAAATCTGCTTATATCTCTTTATTTCAGACTAAGTTCGTAGGTACTAAAGGAACATAGAAAATTTTGTCTGATTTTTTGTGTTTTCGCAAGAAAATATCTTGTCTTTAGCAAACTTAGCCATAGCTAGTTGAAACTGTGCATACATATCTTCATTTTTAGACTAATTGAGTTTGTACTAAAGGAACACTGAAAATTTTCACTGATTTTGTTTGTTTTATCAAGAAAATAGCTTTTCTTTAGCAAAATTAGCCATAGATAGTTGAAACTCTGCGTATATATCTCCATTTTTAGACTAATTACGTAGTTACTAAAGGACCATTGAAAATTTTTTATGAGTTTTTTTGTGTTTTCGCAAGAAAATATATTGCCTTTAGCAAACATAGTCATAGCTAGTTGAAACTCTGCATAAATATCTTCATATAAGCCCAATTGCGTAGGTACTAAAGGAACATTGAACATTTTTTCTGATTTTGTGTGTTTTCGCAAGAAAATAGCTATTATTTATCAAACTTAGCCCTAGATAGTTGAAACTATGCATAAATATCTTCATTTCAGCCTAATTTCGTAGGTACTACAGGAACAATGAAAATTTTGTCTGATTTTTTATGTTTTCGCAAGAAAATATCTTGTATTTATAAAACTTATACATAGCTATTTGAACCTGTGCATAAATATCTTCATTTTTAGCATAATTGTGTATGTTATCAAGTAACACTGAACATTTTTTCTGATTTTGTGGTTTTTTGCAAGAAAATAGCTTGTCTTTAGCAAAATTAGCAATAGCTAGTTGAAACTCTGAATAAATATCTTCATTTTTAGTATAAATGCGTAGTTACTCAAGTAACATTGAACATTTTTTATGATTTTTTTTGTGTTTTGTCAAGAAAATAGATTGTCTTTAGCAAACTTAGCCATAGCTAGTTGAAACTCTGTATAAATATCTAAATTTTAGACCAAATGAGTATTTACTATAGGAACATTTAACAATTTTTCTTATTTTGTGTGTTTTCGCATAAAAATAGATTATTTTTAGCAAACTTAGCAATAGAACGTTGAAAATATAAATAAATATCTAAATATAATAAGAAGATAGTTTTTACTTGATTAACATATATAATTTTACTTCTTAATGTGTTAGCTTGGGACCTAAAATAGAATGTCTATATAAAACTTAGTCATAGCTAGTTGAAACTCTGCATAAATATCTTCATGTAAGACTAAGCGTATATGTACTAAAGGAAAATCGAAAATTTTTTCTGATTTTGTGTCTTTTCGCACGAAAGTATCTTGTCTTTAGAAAAATTAGCAATAGATCTTTGAAACTCTACATAAATATCTTCATTTAAGACTAAGTGCGTAGGTACTAGATGAACATTGAACATTTTAATTCTGATTTTGTGTTTTTGTGCAAGAAGATAGCTTGTCTTTAGCAAACTTAGCCATAGCTACTTGAAACTCTTCATATATATCTACATTTAAGCATAATTGAATAGGTACTGAAGGAAAGTTTAACATTTTTTCTTAGTTTGTGTGTTTTCGCACGAAAATAGCTTGTCTTTAGCAAACGTAGACATAACTAGTTGAAAATATGCATAAATATCTTCATGTTTAGTCTAAGTGCGTATGTACTAAAGTAACATTGATCATTTTTTCTGAGTTTGTGTGTTTTCGCAAGAAAATAGATTGTCTTTAGCAAACTTAGCCATAGCTAGTTGAAACTCTACATAAATATCTTCATTTTTAGTCTCACAAGTATGGTATTAATTTTTCTATCTCTCACCGAAAAATTTAGACTTCAACTTAAAATATATTTATGTCTTTGTGAAATAAGGAACTGAAGTGGCAGCTTTTTGTTGTCTCTGGAAAAATTAGAATTGAAGTGTGTGCTTTGGTAAAGTTCAGAAGAGAACTTGAACTTTACTTGACATCGTTGAGAAAATTTTAATATGAACTAGAACTTTTTATATTACGTGAAAATATTCACAAGTATGGTATTACTTTTTCTATCTTCCACCGAAAAATTTAGAATTGAACTTTAAATTTCTTTATGTCTTTGTGAAATAAAGAACTGAAGTGGAAGATTTTTGTTTTCTCTGGATCTGGAGAAATTAGAATTGAAGTGTGTTCTTTGGTAAAGTTCAGAAGAGATCTTGAACTTGACTTGATATCGTTCAGAAAATTTTATATTGAACTAGAACTTTTTATCGTCATTGAAAATATTAACAAGTGTGGTATTACTTTTTCTATCTTTCACCAAAAAATTAGAATTGAACTTTAAATTTCTCCATGTGTTTGTCAAATAAAGAACTGAAGTGGAAGATTTTTGTTTTCTCTGGAGAAATTAGAATTGAAGTGTTTTCTTTGGTAAAGATCAGAAGAGAACTCGAACTTTTATTCACTTCGTTGAGAAAATTTTAAATTGAACTAGAACTTTTTATCTTCCGTGAAAATATTCACATGTATGTTATTACTTTTTCTATCTCCCACTTAAAAGTTTAGAAATGAACTTTAAATTTCATTGTCTTTGTGAAATAAAGAAATGAAGTGGAAGATTTTTTTTTTCTATTGAGAAATTATAATTGGATTGTGTTCTTTGGTAAAATTCCGAAGAGAACTTGAACTTTTTTATCTTCAGTGAAAAATTTAGAACAGTATTTTAAATTTTTCATCTCTTCGAGCCAGATTGAACTTTTTTATATCTTCAGTGAAAAATTATGAGCAGTATTTTAAATCTTTCATCTCTTCGATTTAAATCTAAACTGAAGTTGGAAATTTTTATATTATTTGGGGAAATAGAATTGATTAATGACTAATTTGTTTTTTATTGAGAACATGCAGAAGGGAAATTGAACTTTCCTTCACTTCTTTGACAAAATTTTAAATTGAAATATAACTTTTTATCTCCAATAAAAATTTTCACAGGTATGGTATTACTTTTTCTATCTTCCACCGAAAAATTTAGAACTGAACTTTAAATTTCTTTATGTTTTTGTGAAATAGAGAACTGACGTGGAATTTCTTTATTTTCTCTGGTGAAATTAGAAATGAATTGTGTTCTTTGGTAAAATTCAGAAGAAAACTTGAATTTTTCTTCACTTCATTTAGAAAATTTTTAATAGAACTATAACTTTTTATCTCCCAGGAAAATATTAACAAGTATGGTATTACTTTTTCTATCGTACACCGAAAAATTTAGAATTGAACTTTAAATTTTGTATTGGTGAAATTAGAATTGAATTGTGTTCTTTGGTAAAATTCAGAATAGAACACAAATATTCACGATCAAATAATAACTTTTCCTATATTCTATGAAAAATTTGGAACAGAACTTTAAATTACTTCATCTCTTTGAGAAACAAAATTGAACTGAAGTGGAAATTTTTATAATATTTTTGGGAAAAAAGATTTGAACGTTAACTTTTTTCGTTTTCATTTAGAAAATTCAGAATCGAAGTTGAACTTTTCTTCTTCCGGGGAAATATTTGGAAGAGAACTTTCATTTTTTTCATCTCTTTGAGGAAGGTCGGAATTGAATTTAATAAAATTTAGAATTAAAGTGAAACTTTTTATCTTCATTGAAAATAATCACAATAATAGTATAAATTGTCCTATCTTCTATGGAAAAATTTAGAATTGAAGTTTAAATTTTTATGTCTTGGTAAACTTAAAAGTGATAAGGAAACTTTTTATTTTCTCTGGAGAAATTAGAAATTAATTATGTTCTCTGATAAAATTCAGAAAAGAACAAGAAATTTTCTATCTTCTATGAAAAATTTGGAACTCTATTTTAAATTGTTTTATCTGTTTGAGAAAAATCTGAACTGAAGTAGAAAATTTCTATATTATTTTGGGAGAATAGAAATGATCAATAACTTGTTTCCTTTTTATTGAGAAAATTCAGACTCGAATTTGAAATTTTCTTCACTTCATGGAGAAAATTTTAAATTGAAGTGAAACTATTTAATATTTATAGAAAATAATCACAGTCATAGTATAACTTTTCCTATCCTCTATATAGAAATTTCGAACTGAACTTTAAATTTTTTATGTCATAGCGAACTTAAAACTGAAGTGGCAGCTTTTTGTTTTCTCTGGATAAATTAGAATTGAATCGTGTTATTTGATAAAATTAAGAAGAGAACTTGAATAATCACGATCAAAGTATAACTTTTCCAATATTCTATGAAAAATTTTGAACAGAACTTTAAATTTTTTTCATCTTTATGTGAAAATTTGCAACTGAATTTAAGAAAATTTAGAATTAAATTGAAACTTTTTATCATCATTTAAAATAATCACTATCATAGTATAACTTTTCCTATCTTCTACAGAAAAATTTAGAACAGATCTTTAAATTTCTTATGTCTTGATGAACTTAAAACTGAAGGGGAAGCTTTTTTTTTTCTCTGGAGAAATTAGAATTGAATTGTTTTTGTAGGTAAAATTCAGAAGAGAACATGAACATTTCTATCTTCTATGAAAAATTTGGTATAGTATTTTAAATTTTTCATCTTTTTGAGTAAAATCTGAACTGAAGTATAAAATTTTTATATTATTTGGATAAATAGAATTGATCAATAACATATTTCATTTTCAATGAGAAAATTCATAATCGAAGTTTAACTTTTCTTCTTCCGAGAAAATATATTGAATCGAACTTTAAATTTTTTCATCTCTTTGAGAAAGGTCGGAAGTGAATTTAAGAAAATTTATAATTAAAGTGAAACTTTTCATCTTCATAAAAAATAATTACAATCAAAGTATAACTATTCCTATCTTCTAAGGAAAAATTTAGAACTGAACTTTAAATTTTTTATGTCTTGGTAAACTTAAAACTGTAGTGGAAGCTTTTTATTTTCTCTGGAGAAATTAGAATTGAATTATGTTCTATGATAAAATTCATGTGATAACTTGAACTTTTCTATCTGCTAAGAAAAATTTGGAACAATATTTTAAATTTTTTCATCTCTTCGAGAAAAATCTGAATTGAAGTGGAAAATTTTATATTATTTTGGGAAAATAGAATTGATCAATAACTTATTTCATTTTCATTGACAAAATTCGGAATAGAATTTTAACTTTTCTTCTTCCTGGTAAATAAATTTTATAGAGCATTAAATTTGTTTATCTCATTGAGAATGGACATCCTAGTACATCTGAAACTATAAATTTATCGTGAAATTTTTATCTCCGTCGGATATTATCACAATCATAGTATCAAATTACAGCTAGTCTACGGAAAAATTTAGTAGGAGGAATAAGTTTCTATATGTCGTTTGGATTTTACTTTTCCTTGGCCATAGGTTGAATAGAACTTTAAATATGACTCTTTGAGAAAGGTCGGAACGTAAAAAGTTAAAAAATATCATGTTAAAAAATTCAAGAATGTATTTACAAATTGGGGAGGGCTCTTTGAGGTTGGAAAATGGTTTTAGTAATCACATTATTAATGGAACTTGTTCAGAAAATATAAAAAACCAAAAAAAAATTATTTAAAAAATGGGAGAGGGGCCTCTTTGGGGGGGGCCCGGGGAGGGTGTTTGGGGGACCCTCGGGGGAGGGTGTCCCTTCTGTGTCTCAATGCACAAAAAATATTAAAAAAATGGGGAGGGGAGGATGGGGAGGGGGAGGGGGAGGAGAGGGGGAGAAGGGGAGGGTGGAGGGGGAGGTGACGGTGAGGAGTGGGGAGTAGGGAGAGGGAGAGGGAGGGTGGGGGGCCCTTTGGGAGCCTGGGGGACCTTTGGGTGCCGGTGGAGGGCCTTTGGGGGTCCTGGGGGCCGGTTGAGAGCCTGGGGGACATTTGGAGACCGGGCGATGGCCTTGGGGACCCCGGTGGTCTTTTGGGAGCTCGATGGGCCTGTGGGGGGCCGGAGGGGGGCCGTTGCGGGGCGGGGGGGCCGGGGGGAGCCCGGGAACCCGTGGTGGACCGGGGGGTTCCTTCTGGATGGGGGTAGGGGGATTGGAACCCTTTGGGTCGGGGTAGGGCGATCGGGAGCCCTTTGGGGTTGGGTAGAGGACCTCACGACACTGTTCAAATAGAACTTGTTTACTATAACGACCACACTCAAAACCTCTTCTAAAACCCTTTCTAAAATCATCTTTTAAAACGTCTCTAACGGTTTCGCCGAAATAATTCCATAACCTATCTAAAACCGTTTCGCCCAAATAATCCCCAAAAAGTAATTTCTGTGTGTTCCTTTTGTTTTTTGGCATCTCTGTGCTTTCACATTTCAAATTTCTAGGAAACCCTTTCCTTCGTTAATCTCTTCATCTCATAAATGTTCCTAGCTAAACTATTATGGTTTCGTTAGAATATCAATTTACCTCTCCGACTTAAAGCTCCGTGAAGCCGTATTTAAAAATAGAATTTATATCTATTTAGACTCCCGCATAATTCCAACATAACAAGTGATGTCATTTATGATTCCTGACACTAAAGATCAATGAAGCCCTATTCAAAAATAGAATATTAATTTTTCTCTCTGTCCTAAAGAACGTTTATCCCACAGACCTAAGATTAAAGAAGCCATGTTTGTTTCTTAATTCCCTCTTCGTGAATCAACAATTTCCCCGCCGATTATGTAAATCCCTCAGGCCTAAAGATTAATGAAGCCTTGTTTGTTTCTTAATTCCCCCCTTCGTGAATCAATATTTCTATCTCTTTAGACTCCCGCATAATTCCAAGATAACAAGTGATGTCATTTATGATTCCTGACACTAAAGAACAATGAAGCCCTATTTAAAAATAGAATATTAATTTTTCTCTCTGTCCTAAAGAACGTTTATCCCTCAGACCTAAGATTAAAGAAGCCTTAATGTTTCTTAATTCCCTCTTCGTGAATCAACAATGTCCCCGCCGATTATGTAAATCAAGTTCACAGGTTAGGTTAGCCAAACAATAATGAAGTCATGTTTGTTTCCTAATTCCCCCTTCGTGAATCAATAATTTCCCCTAGCGATTATATAAATCAAGTTCACAGGCCAGGCTAGCCAAACAACAATGAAGCCATGTTTGTTTCTTAATTCCCCCTTCGTGAACCAATAATTCCCCCATCGATTATGTAAATCACCCCACAGTGTCATAAATCAATAAGTCCCCCATCGATTATGTAAATCACCCTTCATGCCATTACACGTGGCCAAACAACAACAACAGATCGACTGATCTTGACCACCCTTATACTCGATCGATAATCCTTGAATAAATTATGTCCCGTCAGCATTAAACTAAATTTCCCCCATCGATTATGTAAATCACCCCTCATGCCATTACACGTGGCCAAACAACAACAACAGATCGATTGACCTTGACCCCCATTAGACTCGATCGATAATCCTTGAATAAATTATGTCCCGTCAGCATTAAACTAAATTGTAGATGGCAGCACGGTGTTCGTACCGGGGCTTTAGGGTCACCTCAACTGGCAACTAATCCCCCTCCCACACACACCCTCCCATTTGCCCATTATGTTTAAAAACTAAATGTTGCCTTAAGATTAAATAAAATTTACTGTGTTAATGCTAATTCCCAATAAGGCATCTCAGCAGTATCCCAAGAACGACTGAGGGTATTATGTTCAAACTTTCGAGGCTACTTCTGTTCTCAAAATTTAGCCAACTCAAAATAGCGTAACTGTATCCAAGCTATCAAAGAAAGTAAACAGATTTTTTTGCGAATGGTATCAAGTTTTCCATTTCAGGTCAAGTGTTCGATTGGTAGATTATTTGATTTTATTTTTGCTCATTTTTTGTTTAATGGAGTTCTTTACTTTTCTTTGTAAAACTTATTTTGTGGAAAAAGTTTTTTTAATTAATACTCTTGAAAAGGGCACTAGAACGTCCGATTTTCAATCAAATGAACCCTCTCTAAAGTTTATAAGACCATCCCTCCCATACAAAATCAAATATGCCCCCGGCTCTGGGGCGCTGTTTCGACTCCGGAATTTTGTTATCTGATCTTTGGACTATTTTTAACAAAATGACTATATAGAAATTTTTATCGGATGAATTTGGGGAAACACATCCGATCTTGCCCCCGGGATATAGAAGGTTATGTCGAACCCGAAGTTTTTTGTTGTCTGATTTTCGCACTATTTTGAACAAAATGGATATCTAAATATTTTTGATTGGATTCACTTGGGGAAAAGAGGTTGTAGGGGGGGGTCTAGAGTTTGTAGGGGGTCTAGAGGGTTTACTTGCTCTCTTATCACTTTTGACTCTTTAAAATTGAACTAGAACTTCAAATTTCCAATCAAATGAGCCTTTTCTGAAATTTATACGAACACCCCTTTCATAAAAACCATAGATGTCCCGGGACATAACTTACAATGCCTGTCCCCAGGCTCTGGAGGGCTGTGTCGACCCCGAAACTTTTATTATTTGATCTTTGAACTATTTTTAACAAAATGGGTATCTAAAAATGTTTATCAGATGAGTAGAAAGGGGGGTGCTACTCGTGACGGGGCACCAAATATGGGCATAGAGTCCCTAGGGAGAACACGTGGTAATGTCAGTCGTGACGGGGCACCAAATATGGGCATGGAATCCCCAGGGAGAATGATTGCGTAATCAAAGTTTGTCAAGGAACTCTTTTTTTCAAGGTCGATTTGATTGTTGCTTCTAGGTGTAATAGCTCCAGAACGAAGGTTGCATATGTGCATTGAATTTTAACATGGACATTGCTATTGATGTAGAACTCAAGGGCGAAGTGAATTACCGAGAACTTGATTGTGACATCGATTGTGAATGTCAAGGTGTCCAGAAATAGGAAATAGTATTTGTTGTTGTTGCTCGAGCCAAATGTTATGAGGGTCCCGGAAACAGTTAGATCACGTGTTTCCTTCTCAGCCAATCAGCGAGTCGGATGCATCCCCCTTGTCAGCCAATCAGAGGGCTGGTTACATATGGTTTTCCCCATTACATAACAATTTGACCTTGAGATTTCGTATATAACGGGCATGCAATGTGATTCAATTATCAGAAAGTATTGTGAGACAATGGATAGAACAATTAACATAATTGATGAGCTTGAGGCCTTGGCAGCCGCAATTAGCAATGTAAGTACATTTTTATTTTCAAACGAATTTTCCTTGGACACCCTCCAGTATATTCAGCTAAAACGTAAATATATTCCTTTACCCCAACCCCCCCCCCAAACCATACAAACATCATTATACTCACTAGGAAAACATAAAATATATTCTTTTTATCCCTAACCCCCTCCCACACTGTTTTACAATCCCAAATTCTCGCAAAAAGAAATAATAATCTTTTCGTTAAATTCCTTCCTTCTATATTTCCAGCTAAAGCGATCACTGACTTCAATCAATTTTTAATGAAAATGCCGCTCTGTTTTGACACAAGACTCCAATGTGAGGCCTATAATTAGCTATCACCCTTTCCGGTTTACAAACGCGGTCAACGGAACTATTCTTCCGTCAAAATTAAAACACAATGATGCGATAATTAAGCTAGGCCTACACAACCTGTATGGAAGTAGAGAAACAAGTTATTTTCGAATTAGGGTCTAACAATATCCCCCCCCCCACCCCCATTGTCTTACAATCCAAAATTCTCGCAAAAAGAAATACCATTTTGATAAATTCCTCCCCTCTATATTTCCAGCTAAATCCCCCCCCCACTCTAATATAAACATCACATTGAAATGAAAACGAAAATATATTATTTTAATATCGAAACCAAAACAACGCAAAAAGAAATACCTTTTCTCAAATTTATTTTTTCTGTAAGCCTATCAACTTGTCTATCTCTTAGCTATTAACCCGCTATGTTTTG
Organism: Artemia sp. Qi Xiang Cuo; assembly: GCF_049724085.1. NCBI lineage: Eukaryota > Metazoa > Arthropoda > Branchiopoda > Anostraca > Artemiidae > Artemia > Artemia sp. Qi Xiang Cuo. Next base: position 33,119,657 of record NC_142804.1, read on the forward strand.
ACATAAGCTCTCCGCACAAGCATATAATTACTTTGTCACCCTTTTCCGGTGTGTTCACGGTATCGGTCTAGCCAAAGGGTTTGTTTTGGTTGTCAAATTAAAACAGTTTTAAGCAATAATTAAGCTACGCCTATGCAACCTGTATAGAAGTAGAGAAATGCATTCTAAACAAAATAATTGCTAACAATATATTTAGGACATTATGTAAAAGGGGGGAGGGGCCAATACATTGCTTCTAACAGCTTCGTTGTAAGTAAATTATTTAAAAGGGGGAGGCAATACATCGCTTCTAACAGCTTTGTTGTAAAGTAAAAACAAACTATTTCTTCGCATTGAAAGTAAGGGGGGATTTGGTGTGTAGCCATGTACACCCATTGACAATAAAACTAATTTTTAAAAATATGCATGTTTTTTTTTTTCAATATTTAAATAAATTTTCTTTTATATTCCCGGTCGTGAATCCAGGATTTTTGTTGGGGGAGTGGGCTAGCACTTTTAATAGTGACAAAATAGAAAAGATAATTGCTTCTTACCTTAATTGCTTTTTCGTCATTTAGTGATTTTAGCTATAACATTTGAATAAAAGGTAGTAAGATATGCCTTTCGCTTGAATAAATTCATGATTAACTCAATGAGAGGGTAGACTTAGGGTGGGTTAATTTTCCTAAATTTAGGGGGAAGAGAATATGGGTTTTTTGCTTTACTTCTTTGCGATAAATACTTTTCTAGACAAAATTGTAGTTAATAACTTTCTTTCTTTAAAAAGGGGCAAATTATTTTGAAACTAATTTTTTCTCTTCTTTTTAAGGCAAATTGTGAAGAATGCTTGTCGCCGCCACCCACTAAGAAAGCGAGGGCTAATAATGCGCCCGGGAGAATGGTTCTTGGAAATTTCCGGTTTGATTTTGAAATAAGAAATTTTAAAAAACTTGAAATTTTTTGCAATTAAAAACGAACATAAATTAATTAAAAAACTTTCCGAAAAATATGTTTTCAAAGAAAAGTAAAGGCAATTTTAAACTTAAGCTCGTAATATACAAATACCTTTTAAAATTTAAACTCAAAACGACCAGAAATTACTATTAAAGAATAAATGAAACCAAAAACAAACAGAAATTAAATAAACAATCATAGCAAAAACAAACAACAAATAATAATATAAATGAATAAATAAATCTCAAAGCGAGTAATGCTTAGATTGAATATGAATATCAATCTAAAAATGAAAAAAATATTTTCCTATTGAACCATAAATGAAACTTAAAACGAACAGAAATAAAATAAAAAATAAATGTAATTTGGGGGGGGGGGTGCGATGCTGATTAGTGACGCTCAAAAACCCCCCTTTTCAAATGTTTTCCAACTTTCAAAAACGTTGAAAATAATGACAATCTAAACATTTTGATAAGATATGTTTTTTGGGAAATGGTTGTCCTTCAATCACTTTCGACTATTAAAAAGTACATTAGCCCTTTTAAATTTCAAAATCGAATGAGCCTTTTTGGAAGTTTCTACGACAACACTTTCTATAAAAACTTATATGCCCCCAGGGCAAAACTTACAACCCTTGCCCTGAGGGCTGTGGAGGGGATGTCCTCCTCAAAGACACAATTTCCAGATCTTTCAACTACTTTAAAAAAATGACTTTCTCAAAATTTTGATTGGATGTGTTCAGGGAAATCGTGGGCGTGGGAGGGGTGTAGTCACCTTCTAATCACTTTCGGCTATTAAAAAGAGCACAAGCCCTTCAATCCCCCAAACAAATGAGTCCTTTTTGAAGTTTCTACAACAACACTTTTTATAAAAACCTTGAGCCGTTTCAAGTTTTCCACAAACATTTTTTCTATATGATTTGGAGCAACAAAAAATTCAAATTCTTAATAGCTATGAAGGCTAAAAAAAAGCTATGAAGGGCTATGTTAATAACGAAAGTATAAGAGCCTAACCATCGAAAACATTCAATCAAAGAATCATTTTTTTATGATGAACTTAAGTATGTATTTGTTTATTCATAATTAATGCATTTATTAGTACACAAGAAAGTTCGTATAATTATAGAAAACACAAGGAAAAAAAATTAATAAGAGGCACTTTCGGTAAAATATGCTGTCAACTTTTGTTTGCATTGCAATAGTACCCATGAGCTGATATATGAATCCAATATAATCAGAAACGTTTTCTGTGAACGAAATGCTGGGAATTTCTATATTTTCCCCCTGAACGGACACGTTTATTGTGTTTCATTATCATTTTTTTCCCAGGAGTGATCGTTTTTATCTGGTTGTCACTTTGAAAAAGATTTAATTGTTTACATTTTTTTCAAAACTGCCGATATTGTAAAAAAATTTCCGTCCAACGCTTCGACATTGCTTAATAGAACTGAATGCTGGGAGTTTATATCTTAGTTTTTGTAAGTAGGCTATTGTTTTGTGATTATTTTGTAATTACTTACTTTTTTCATTTTTCCATACTTTTAATTTAATTGACATACTTTTTCCACTGCCTTTATAAAAATTTTAGTCTCGAAGCTTCATGAAATAAAGAAAAAAAAGCGTCTTCAACTGACAATAAGTAAAAACATTAAAACTTAAAATGAACCTAAATTATTACTTATATGAGGTGGGTCCCCCCCTCATACACACGTCGCGCGTCAAACTACCGGTTTTAGGTACTTTAATAAAAGTCAATTATTATTCTAATTAAAAGACCCGTGGGTTTCAGGAGTCGTTTTTAAAGAATGCGGACAAAAATTAAAATTAATAGTAAATATGGGGGATTTTATGATGGGGAAACCCCCCTCATAAAAGTAGTAATGTCTGTTTGGTTTAAGTTTTAATGTTGCTCCCTACTTTCAGTTGAAAAAACTCGTTTTTTTCAATTTCTGATCTTTTTTTAAATAACGCCATGATAGCTGGCTCCAACTCCAAGGTAAAATCCCCCTCCCCTTAGAAATATTGTCTGCACAATTCAATACTGGCAAAAATGTTGCCTAGACAATCACACTTAACATCTCTACGCGTAAAATTTAATCGGTAAAGAGAAATCAAGACATATAAGGAAATTTCGTATAGGAATTCTGGCAAATTAACCCAGTGTAGCATTTCCCCTGAAAAGTTCACCCCCTCTCTGAAGAAAATTCTCCCAGCCGAAAATTTTTCCTCCCCTCTCGCACGAAAAATAAATGCATACTTCCCAATGAAAAATAAAACAATGGGTGAATTTTATAATTTAAAAACCTTTACCCAGGGGCTTTCACTTTATGTCCAAACACATAATTATTGGGCCGGTCAAATATGATGAAAAAAAAAACCTATCTCAAAATTTTGATAGGACGATTTTTGTAAGAAAGTGGCGTGGGTGGGGGCCTAGTGACCTTCCAGTTTGTTGATAAATTAAAAAGGGAACTAGAAACATAATAAACCATCTTTTGACGTTCTGGGTTAACTGGGCCCTACGATCCCCATGGGAAAAAAACAACAACACATAAACATGCATCCGTGATCTCTCTTCTGGCAAAAACTGCAAAATTCCATATTTTCACAGATATGAGCTTGAAACCTCTACAGTAGGGTTATTTGACACGCTGAATCTTATGGTGTGTTTTTCATTAAAATTCTACGACTTCTAGGGGGTATTTTTCCCTTTTTTCGAGAATCAGACAAATTTTCTCAGGCTCGTAGCTTTTGATGTGTAAGACTAAACTTAATGAAACTTATCTATTTGAAATCACCATAATAAGCCAATTCTTTTGATGTATCTATTGGAAGCAAAACCCCGTTTTTCAGAGTTCCGCTTACTATTGAGCCGGGTGGCTCCTTACTTACAGTTCATTACCACGAACTGTTTCATTATCCATCCAAATCCAAATAGAAATCATTGAAATATTGATAGTTTTTTTTCTGCGCTACCAAAAGTATTGTATTCATAAAACTTTACAGTTTCATGAAATGTAATTAAAAATAGAAAAGGTTTTCAACTAAAGTAAGGAATAAGTTTAAAACTTAAAATAAATATGAATTACTCTGTATACAAGGGGGACTGCCCCTTCTCAACACTTCGTTCACTAAACAAAAGTTTTTCAATTCTTTTAAAAATCTTTTTTTTCCAATTTCATATTTTTTTTAAATCTTTAGAATTAACAATCTTCACAGTAAAGAGTAGGGAGCTAAAGAGCAGACAAACCCTTTCCTGCCCAGAATCTTATCTTCAAATAGGTTCTTAAATCTGTTCCTTGCTTTCAGTTGAAAATATCTTTTTACTTAATTTCTGATTATTTTCCAAATCATACCCAGGCCTAACCAAGATAGAATTTGAGGTACCAGTCCCTTAAATCCCTGGTTAATTGCTTTTAAAATGTGTAAATCAATAATTGTACGTTGATTAGTACCATACTACGTCTACATTTGCAATTTGAATTTTGGATAAAATTAGAATATACCGTACTTAAAATATTGGTCATTAATAGTAATTTTTGGGAAAAGTCCTTCTTCATATTACTATTAAAGAATTTCGGTTGGATAACAAGGAGTATAATTGTTTGTATGGATGGATATTCTGTGAGACTTTTGATCTTCTACATAACTGAAGCCATCACAACCTCTACAATATGATTTTCTTATCGATAAATAAATTACATACATTCGTTTAAATAGATTGAAGTACTTCATGTAAATAGAAAAAGAAAAATATTACCATTTAAAATTGGTGAAAACTAAGTTTCTAGCAGTATTTGCCACCCCAAAGAAATTTCCTGGCGGGGCTGATAATGACCTGCCTTGCCTTTTCAACCTATGTGATTTTAAACATGGGAATGTAACATTTTAGATGCATAGAGAAACATTTTAATTAATTACTAGTCCCCCAACCTCTTTCAATATTTATCTGAAGCATCTGGACGAGTAAGCAGTTTGTCCATTAAAACGTAATTTTTTAGGAATCTACCATGCCCCCACCTAAACAATGACTCATCCCTCTTCATTATAGCTGATACGCAAGTACAGATCACCCAACCTTGCCTACTCTCATTACAAATAAAGTGAATCAACTTGGCTGAATCCAAGTACTGCCACCGTTTGGCATTACTTCTTATCCAACTGAGATGCCTAAAATATAGTTCTTTTAAAGCAACTAGTTTCTCAGAA